>NC_085047.1:69460765-69798265 GCF_963662255.1 Cinclus cinclus
GTTTTCTTGGAAAATCTTGCTTTCCTAAAAGGAATCAATTTGCTAAATAAGGTCAGTTTTGCCCAAACTCCTAAGTCAATGTTAGCATTTGGGGCTTTTTTAGCTTAAAGGAGAATTTTCTCTCATTGAAATGTCATTATGTTCTGCTTGATGCTTTCTCTAGGAAAGCTGGTATTCACAATCCAATTTCGAAGCAAAACATGAAATCTTTTGAGTGGCTTAACTCCCAATTTATTTGTTTGTTTGTTTATTCAAAATCATCAGTCTTGGAGGCTTTTAACCTGATTTGAAGTAAGGGAGGAAGTCAGTGACGGGAAAAGTGTTGTAGAGCATCAGAACATCTTTGTGTCCTGGCCCTCTGCTTTAGCTGCTGGCCACTGAAACTGAGAGACCCATCAGCAGGGCTGGATGGGCTCACCCGTGCTCCAGGTGCTGTGCCAGGGACTGACACCATCTTCCCATTCAGCTCATCACCCCAACCCATTCTTCAGTACCTCGTCCTGCCCGCTGAAGGCTCTCACCACCACACTGAGAGTTCTCAGGGAAGGAGCTCCAAACAGGGACAGGGCAGTGTGACAGGCAGAGGGGCAGGGCAGGAATGCACATCGCTGTCTCCAGGCGTAGAAAACCCACCAGATTCACTCTGAGGAACATGGCAGCCGGCCCTAAGCCATTCCAGCCTCTCAGACTGAACTTGTGCAAGCAGATGATCAAAGTGGACGACAAACTTGACCTGTCTTTGGGGCTGATTCCTAACCTCGCTCTCAACGCTCACTTCCTTTTTCTTGTCACGTTTTACTTTTAGATTCCCGCGGGAGGACGGAACAATCCCACGGAACAAATGTCAGCTTTCAACATACGAAAGCAGTCTCCCAGTCAAAGCGGTAATGCTGAGGCTCCTCCATTCCCTGCTCCAGGGGCTCTCATGGGCCGAGGCACGGCCTCCCTCCTGCCCAGGCCTCTCCTGCGCCCTGCACAGCTCCCTCACGGGCAGTGGCACGAGGGTGATTAGGGCCGCTGTGACTCTCGTCAGACGCCAAACTATCGGTGTTATCCACAAACTGGGATTCAGGCCAGAGCATCCCACTGGGCAGCGGAGCGTGGTGGTGTGGGGGGTCATGGAAAACCCACAGGAGCAAGGTGGCTGCAAGGGCAGTGGGAAGATCCACTGGTGTCAGCACCGTCTCTTTGACTCACACAGCAAAATGAGGAGAAATCGAGGAGAAGTAGAATGGAGGAAGGGAAGAGAAAAGCTATTGTATGTTGTCTGATGGGATTGTTTACTCCTCTGGAGGAATAAAACTCAAGGACAGCTGGAATTTGCTTTCTATGCAGAGAAATAACCAGAGGCATGCTAGAAACATGATGAAATTTTCCATTTCCCTGAACCTCAAAACTATTTCTATAGACTGAAAGGTTTTGAGCTGCATGAGGACCTGGTTCAGGTGGGATGTGCCAGGCTTAAGTGCACCAAAATTCATGTAGCCGTAGCAGGGAGCTGCTTGGCTCTACGGTATTGAGGAAATCAATTTTTATTGTCAAGTAGAGACAGGGATGAGCTGCATCTGCCTCATGTGACCTAATCTGCTGTACCAGATCTATGCTGAATTTTTTAGCTGAAGCTTGGGAGAAAATTCATTAGTCCAGAAGAGTACTGTTCTGCTAGCCCAGGGCCTCAGGCATTACCAGCTTGCTTGCTAATCTGCTAAAAATTTGTCAAGTGTTTCTTGACAATAAAACAATATATATTCCTTGTCTACCACCTTTATACAAGATTTCATGAACTATTCTTTGCATGTAGCCATTTAAAAGGCCATGGTTTCCAATAAATTCAAGTGATTTTTGATGAGCCACTGGAGTTATTCAGGCAAGCCTGGGATTGCCTTCATTTTTTTGAAGTCTTTAAAGTCAGATTTTAATAAATATTTTGAAGAGAAAAACTAGCTCAATAGGCAGTGAACAGGCTGGTACAGAATTCATGCAGTGAGGATAGATTAGTTTCTTAATCTACCATGATTGTCAGCTCATTCTTATAAACAGCATTTTCCCTGTCCCTGGTCATTTGTCAAATGGCTGGATCCATGCTGTTTAAAAAGAAGAAAGCAAATTCTGGATATCAAGGCCAAGAGATGGAAGCACACATCTGTGCTATCGCAACCATGGCTTCTAAAACATCTGCCACTTCTCTAGCACCTCAGTCTTGGAGAGAGTAAGCCCAAGACAACAAGAGAACTTTTGCAACTAGGTAACATCAGTGATGGGTCCAAATCTTTTATTCCTTCTCTTTCAGTTGGCAATATGGACATATCTACAGGGAACTGAAACAGGCACAAGTTGAATTACAGACATATATACATTTTTAGACTGGATTGTATCTCTATTTTATCTACTTTTTTTTTTTAAAGTATTTAAAAATTTACTCTTGGCCATTGTCACTTTAGAGAAATATTTTGGTGTTTCATTACGATTTGGTCTTCCACTCACTGTAGATCTTGGTCATTTTTTAATGTTATCAGTACAGGTGAAGTTCTTGTATTAAATGCAGGATGTACATTTTCTTATAAATCAGAGAAGAATGCCAAAACACAACTCTGACAAATGATATATTACTGACTGCGTGTGTTTCCTCTGGAGCCTGTTCTTTCACACAAAATGTTTACAGTCTAATTACTGAACACCAGATAGTGAGGTCTCCTGAAATTGAGAAATTACTGGAGAAAACCATGAGGGTCATTAGAGGAAAACACAAGATCCTCTTTTCATAAGTTTTTTTTATTACTTGGTTGTACTAACAAAGATTTTGAATATTTAATATTGCACCTTCTCTTCTCTAGAAAATGTGGGGGAAAATAGCAATTAAAAAGATGGAATTTCTATTCAGTCTGAACTTCTACCTCTTCATTCCAATAGGCCATGTTAAAATATCACATCAATAATTCCTCTTACCTCAAACAAGCTGATGATATGAAACTTCAGTGGACTGAGAATACTGAAGTCGTTGCATATTTTTGCTTGCAAAAAGGGCAAAAAATCCTCATGAAAAATCCAGAAGAGATAAACATCAGATTTCTAATACAGTGTAGAGTCTATATTCTCCCAAATCAAGTGAATATCATACTCTTACTTTCCCAATACACTAAATATCAGCCTTGTTGGACAAAGATATTTTAGATTGTTTTCAAAAGTAAGTAAGGCTTCCATGTTTGTTCAGCATGCCGGTCTCTCTCTCCCAATAACTTTTGAAACTATACACCAATTTTAGTTAAATTTGTGGTAAAGGTATTGCTTTAATTCAAGTTCAATAAAACTAAGTAACTGACTAGATAAGAAACTCTGTTCATTCAGGCTTTGAGGAAAAAAATTCAGAGGGAGTCTGACTCTGAGAAACACGAAAATGCACATACTTTGATCTGTGTGTAATTGGAGGGCCATGTGGTCACCTCAAGGTTAGCCTTCATTTAAAATTTGTATCCGTCACACATCTGCAAGTACAAAACCCACAGACAACACCCCAGGAAACAGGATTCATTAGTTTGACTTTCCTGGGATTACTGTGGTATGCAAATTTCATAATTCCTTTATCAGATCTCTGAAATGTGTTTACATTAGAAACAGGTGAAGCAGTTTCATACTAAGGATGAAACTGAATTTAGTTTGCTGAGCTGGGCTTCTGCAGGCCCTTCAAGGTGAAGCTACAAACTTTTCAAGAAGCAATCTGGATTAAACAGGTGTGATAACTGAAAATCTGTATGAAATCTGTATTAAACTTTTATCTATTTCAAATTCTGTAATAGTACTTTAGGTTTCCAAAGTTCTTGTACATGTTCATTTTCAAGACGCGTTTTTCTGCATTTGCAGATAAGAAGAGCCCTTCTGTTGCAATTAAAAGCAGACAGCAGGCTACTCATGATATTAATAAACGACGGACCCTTTTGCAAGACAACAGCTGGATAAAGAAGAGGCCAGAGGAGGAAAGGTAAGAAAAATATGAAATACATTTCTTCCATATTTAGCTCGGTATGCCATGTACTTTTGCATGGAGGGTCTACTTTTGCATGGATGGTATCAACCAGAATTAGGGGAATTCAATCAAATAACTCTTATTTATTTATCTTAATGAGGTAGTGATTGCCTTTTGGAAGTATTAGTTTGCTGAATATTCACTGACTGTTTTTCATTGGGACTTTTGAATGCTGAGTATTTAATAAAGTTCTGCTCTACAAGTAAAATCCCACATTTCACATGTCTAGGTTGCAAGACTGTGATTTTTTTTTTTTTTTAAATAAGCAAGAAGATTATAAATCTTGGCAAGTTCTTTTAAGATGCCTAAGTCAGAATCAGTTGAAATTTACTAAAATGTAAACTAGGACTTATATTACAGCAGAAACAATGCATTGGGACCATTATCTGATCCATGTACAGGTTGTAGGAAGAGATAATTCTTACCCCAAAATGTCTGGAGTTTTTGACTGCATAGTTCTGCAGCTGGTGCAATTACAGTGGTAGTGGACAGCTGTGAAATCTGATTGAAAACAGAAATCTTTTGCTGAGAAAAACCTATCATTTTAATTTTAATCACTGTTTTTCTTTTGCTTGAAGTGCTGATGAGAACTACGGAAGGGCTGTGCTTAACCAATACAAATCCCAAGATAGCCTACACAGGTATGGTAGAGTATCTGAACACCTTTCTGATTACATTACCAAAGAAAACTGAGTATCCTTTTACTATACCCTGAACAAAGAAAAGAACTTGCTTTGTTCAATTTTAGTCTATACATATTTTCACTGTAAATCTGACCCCAGTGTCAATAATTGATCACTGCAGTGGATCCAGGGTTAGATTTGTTGACACCTGAATGGTCTAAAACGCTGTATGCTGCCTTAATCTGAGATACAGATACTCTTTTATTAATGATGAGTTGTTTAATAAAATCAGTGACCAAAGCGACATTTCTAAATGTTTTATTACAGCAGTATCACAAATGAAAAGGAAGATCAGAAAGCCGTACTTGGACGATACAGATCTGATACCACCTTGGACAGGTAAGGCTTTTTTTCTGGATGTATTATATGTTGTGATTGTCATACCTGTGAGAGGTCATAAAAATGAAAGTGTGAATTAAGTCAGTGCTTTTTTTAAGTTTTCTTATTTACTAAGCATCTAAGTAAAAGACTTTGAATGATTTTTGCATGAATTTTCAAAGAGACAAATGAAAATGTGATTTGAGAAAAGGTTCTTTTGGTATCTTCTCTTTTTTTTTTTTAATCTTCTGTGTATTCTGATCCTCATAAAAGTAAGTATCCTTCCACAGCTGATAACCACTCCTACCCACTTTTCTCCTTTTCAATCTCTAAACCAACGTCATACCTCCAATAGCTAAGCATAACATGACTAAACCCATCGTTCTTTGCAAATACTAAGATCAGTACCAATATCAGTCATGCTTGTCATACAGCTGCTTAATTTGAATGTTCTGTTCAACCTTGTCCTCTGCTGGGTTAAGACATGACCATGTTTGTGTTTGCAGATTCTTTCCATGTTGCATCTTCAAAATCCAGCCACCTTTAACATCATGTATCCAGAACATGCTGAGGCTATGGAGAACCAGCACTTAAATGCACAATGTGGGAAAATTGCACTTTATTTAGTTGGGTTTTGGCACTGTGTTATTTAATATCATGGTCATTACTTCTTTTGTAAGAAACAAAGCAAAATAGTTACATAAAATTTACCCTCTCCACAGGAGTTTGAGAAAGAATAGGTTAGAGACCTGTGCAGTATCATCACCCTGCCTATTCTTTTACAGCCCAGTGAATCCTGCTCTATTGGTTCACTCATCATAAGGAAGCCATTCTATAACTTCAATTTACCTGTTGCTCTTCTTTGTAGCTTTTCTATTTCCATATTGGGTTTTTTTAATCTGGGAATCCAAATCTCCATGCAGGTATTTAAGATGGGTGCACACCATGTATATACACAGAGGAGTAATAACAATGATTTCTATTTCATTTGCAATTTCTCCACTTGTACTTCATAACATTGATTTTGTTCTTTTGAGTGCTGCTAAGAATTGAGTTTTAATTTTCACAACATTATCTGTATAATTCCAAGCTTTCTTTCTTGAGTGATAATTGCTGGTTCAGAGATCAATTGTTTCTCTTGGCAGGCAGTACTTTGCATCCAAGAAAAAAGAATGTCATCTGCCATTTTAGAAACCTGACATGTTAGCAGATGACTTCTGAAAAGCCTTGCCAGTCGCCATTTGTTTTGACTACCAGCCATGAAGTAATGACATTGGCAAGCAACATCATCCCACTCTCCTTTTTTCCAGATAATTCATGAATGTATGGAAGAACACAGGTTTTGTACAGATCTCTCCGTCCCATTCTGGAAACTTGCCATTTATTTCAAACCTTTGTTTCTTACATTTTAAGCAGTTTCTTCTCTATTGGGAGGTCAGTTTACTTAACAACACTTATAACAGACTTCTGTGAAGCTTTCCAGGAAATTCAAGTAGCACCTATGTCATATTTATCCAGATGGCCACTCAATTCAAAACAATTTTTAAGGCTTGATTTTCATGCCTCAAACCCTGATTGCTAATTTAGAAGTCATAGGACAAATCCAGTTTCTATATGGTCACAGAAGAACACTGTTTTCTGTGCTCTGTATCTTTTTGGTTATGATGAGCTATTGAAGTATCTGAACTATTTCAGGTTATGAGCTGACTGTCTTTTCATACACACAAATATCTAACATAAAGGGTACTTAATATGCAACTGATGACAAAGTATACCAAAAAGGCATTTTAGGTGTAAATAAGAACTGTAGCAAGTGGAGAATATCCTTCCCAGAGGAAGCAGAAGTATTATTAAGAACTAACTAAGTATTTGACAAAAGATGGGAGAAACCTTAAAAGGAATGAAAACATTGCTATTTTCCCATGTAGTAAATGATCCTAAGTCCAGAATAGCTTCCAGAAACACTGAATCCTAACTGCATCTGAAGCAATCAGATCTGGATTGATGAGACAGAAGAAAATTACATACTTTTATTGTTTCCTTAATCTAATACATTGTAATGATATAAATTACTAGGAAAAGATCAGAAAGCAAACCAGAAACCATTGCAGTGTGTGGTATGAACCTGCTTTCCACATCTTGAACACTGCATGCATCATTTCACTGATGTGAAGAAACTACAATAGAACCAGAACAAAAAAAAAGAATTAAAAAGGAAGCTGAGAAACGATGGAATAGCTCTCATATGAAAACGATCTGAAAAGACAAAAAGTCATCGGGTTGGAAAAGAATAATATAGGGAAACTGAGTAATGAAATAATATTTCCTATTTGTTTCACTGTAAGGCTGAGGAGATTGAGCGATGAATTAAGAAAAAAAAAGAAACAGTGAAAGGAAGGGAAAGGGAAAGGGAAAGGGAAAGGAAAGGAAAGGAAAGGAAAGGAAAGGAAAGGAAAGGAAAGGAAAGGAAAGGAAAGGAAAGGAAAGGAAAGGAAAGGAAAGGAAAGGAAAGGAAAGGAAAGGAAAGGAAAGGAAAGGAAAGGAAAGGAAAGGAAAGAAGGAAAGGAAAGGAAAGGAAAGGAAAGGAAAGGAAAGGAAAGGAAAGGAAAGGAAAGGAAAGGAAAGGAAAGGAAAGGAACAATTTTTTTTTTCCTTTAACATATATTAATTGCAGGAGTCATCACCACAGGATACTGTGGAGGCCAGAAATTTAACTTGGTTCAGATAAACATTACATGTGTAAATGGACCATTGATGCAGGGGTGTCTATTGGAGACAGCGTTGTGGGTGTGAACAGAGGATATTCTCTGATTCCTTATCAACAGCTTGAAAGTTTTACAAGGAGAAGTTAACATAATGCTTACCTTTCTTTCACTCTTTTTTTAACGCTTCTGCTACATTGGGCAGCAATGGAGTAGGATGCCGGACTGAACCTTTAAGGCTTTAAAATGAGGAAATACAAAACTATATTAAAGCATTGTGCTGGAATTTTGAAAATACGCGATGAAACGTGAAAGAAATGCCGCTTCGCTGGGTAGTGAGGAATGAGAGGGAACGCTGGGGTTTGCAGCCGCAGCAATGCCAGCAGGGTTAGTGAGACCTCTAGTGACCTTCCCAGCAACTGTAGCTGCTGTCCAGTCACAAGCTGCCAGGACAGGAGAGGCTTCTTTACAAAATTGCATTTAAGATTTGCGAAAGACACCGAGCTCACGCTGCTGTAGATTGTGTCCCAGAACTCCCTGGAAGGCTTTTCATTAAATACAACAGTATTCTGTGCTGCTTGAAGGCAGGATACAAAATATTTTGTAATGCAACGTCAGATTATAGTTTTAGGATTAATTATTTTGCACCTGTAGCTTCAGTTTATAGATGAAAATAAATAATTAAAATTTTTAAAATGTACATATAAGTTGTAACTCAAGATGTGTTTCAGCTGATTTAATCAAATATTTAAGATAACCCTCTCAACTTAGTATTTGTTTCAATGCACATCACTTTAAGCTTTTCAAAGTCCTCCAGTTCTTACTGAAGAATATTCCATATATGGGAAGCAAGGTGGAATATAATAAGAACCTAATCTGCTTCAGCTATGATAGCTACATGGTGTTTTCTGTGAAAATTTTGAAGGATTTTAGGCAACAACTTTAGAATCCATAAAGTGCTTAGAAGATCATGGGGTTGTTTCTTCATGTAAATTTCATGGTTTACTGAAATCAGCTCAAGCACAAAGAATCCAACTTCTTTGACAGAAGTTTCTCCTGTAGGTCAATACCATGCTTTGCCAGGGATTTTGCACTAGATTATGCTCACATCACATTGATCTATTAAATCTGTAAATAAAACAAGACTATTGCACCTCTCTAGGAATGGTGAGGCAGAGAAAAAGGCAATAGTTCTGTGTGTACTACTTGACTGAATATTCTTTCTGGTATTTTGACCTAATTCAAAGGAGTTGTAATAAATTGTTAGCAATAGTGAGGTTTAATACAGCATTATTATTTGAACATCATCTTGGAAAACTCTTTTTCAGTGAGTTACTTAGAACCTTCAGACAATAATGCACTACTTTTATATAATTTCGCCTTCTAGTCTCTACTTTTCATGATACTGGGATATTTATGATACTGGGATATCAGTACACAGGGGAAAATGATGCTTCATCTTTTAATTTTATTGAAAATGGATTTTAAAAAAGTAGAGTGTATATTACAAAAAATTCCCGTGTTTTTGACAGAATTCCAGCTGCAAGTGATCCTGATAAAATAAATAAGTCCCCAACTCTGAACCACAAGCAAAACAACAGGTATGAATTTCAGAAATGTTATCATCTAAGTATTACATATTATAATTTATAATGTATTTTTATCATGCATTATCATCTAAGTGTTATATATTGCCATAACTTTAGAATTCATTTACGTACCAAGATTATACAGAGAAATTAGTTGTATGTCATATGGCCTAGCGTAGTCTTCATTTGACCACCTGACCTCTGGAACATAGGCATCTATAGCTAAATTATCATAGACTCTTTATACAGTTACTGAGGAGAAAAAGAAAATATTTTCACTAAAATTAGAACAATTTTCCTTAAAGAAGCCTATTTCTCCACTGTTTAAAAGGGAGACCAGCTCAGATTACACATTTACTCAGCATAATAATTATTTAATAATTACAGTATTTTAAATACTAAATACAGTATTTTAAATACTAAAGAAGAAAGAATAAGAGTAGTTTGCAAAATGTGGGTGTGTTCTAGAGCTCTAGATTTCTCTGCATAAAATCTGCCAAATACAATATATAATTCTGAGGAAGGATAATGAAAAAATTCTATTTAATGCTTTCAGTGGAAAATGTCATTTTACATTGCCTGTGGAAAACTTGAGTACTAAAACATAAAAACCAGTATTTTGATAAGCTAGCTGATTTTTCCAGTGGAGACCTTTCTTTTTTTTTCAGAAGGCCAGTCTTTTGATTAAAACAGTTTTAATTTAAAATAAGTTAGCACAAAACTGTTGATAGGTTATTTAAAAAATTTCAATGATTCAGAGGTGGCCACTGTATATACGTCATATAATTCCGCAACATTGAAAAATTATTTTCTAAAAAACTTACACCTATTACCTGATTGAAATTTTCATTTAAGGAAGTCAGAAGAGCTCAGCCACCATACTTGTAAATGCAAAGGGACAAATGCATCGCTTTGTGCCTTCATCAATGTCAGTAGAATTCTGTCAGTAGTAAATTACACAGAACATAGCTGCTAGAGAACACAGCAATTAAAAGTCATCTTGTGGAGAGTTGAGATATTACTCTGAAAAACAAATCATTATCTGTGGCATTTCAAGTTCAACTGAGGTCACTCTTTCAAATTGTAATTTTGCACCATTTTGTTGTAAATCATGGTGGTGATGACACGTGAAGCATCATATAAATTGGATTTTATAGGGTTTTTTTAGAGAGAGTTTTTTAACAGACCAACAATTAATTCTGATGTGGGACTTGAGAGAATTAAATTGTATATATTTTTTCCTGCCAGAGAGCAAAATTATTTGTAAAGCACTATTCTTCAATTACTGTTACTATGAATTGCCAATTACTATCATTAAGAATTGCAGAAGACAATAACTTTTTGATAAATTTTATGAGAAATCACTGGCTTGGATTTTATATAGGTTAGTTTTGCCAGCATATAACATAAAGCATTCTAATTGAACAAGAAACAAAATTTAAAGTAAGAATATGAAAGATATTATTATTATTATTATAGTGTTTGGTGATTAAAGTATAGGTAGAGAAGTCAAGATTTTAAGAAGTCATAAATTACATCAAGTAAAAATGAAGCTGTCTAAACATCAGAACTCCTTAAGGTCTCTCACATCTTATGTCCTTTGAGGTATATAAAGATAGTTATAGCATTTGCCATACATATTTTTATCATTCTGATGGCAGAAATAAAATTTCTTGTATTATTTCTTATAATTTAAAATGATAGTTTTTCTGAAAATTAACTCACCAAGTATATTTCCTTAGCAGACAATCTTGGACTCCTAATGCAGCATCCACAAACACTCCAATTACTTCTCCGATCAAGAAAAAGAGGTATTCATTGTCACCACTACTTGGTTGCCAGAGGGTATATGGTACTGTGATAAGTCTCAGTAATGTACCACAGTTACATTAAAAAATTACCAGCTTCCTCCTCCAGCACACTCAAACTCCTCAGCAAGTTTCAAGAACTAAACTTTGGCATCCTCTTTTTTTTCCCCATGGGATTTGCAAGCTTTGTCTCTGTAGAGCCAGTTTTGTGAGCCTGGTGGACATGGCACAATGGGTGCTAATTCTTGGATGCAGCCCCTAACTCAGCTGGTATACTCATTTCCAGTGTCCAGTTTTAAAGCATTGTAGCTCACTGTAATTGTGAAATCTCTGATGCAAAACTTGACCTGTGATGTTGCAGTGCATATGAATCACTGTTTTCTGAATGATACACAGATATGTTTAAAAATCTGGATTTCATATAGCATTATCTAGGTAAGACTAAAAACAGAGTGTAGAACTAAATACATTTTTAATTTAAAATTTACTGCTAGTGATGTCTATAGTTTATTGCATCCTTTCCAGATGCAAATTCTGCTCATTCTTGATTTTCTATTTCATATTTAATGCATTAAAATGAGATCAGTAGAATAATGAATGTAAAAATGAAAATGTCATAGTATTTATATTAACAGACCTGTTTGGTGGAAGTTTATGGTGTTTTCTGTCCAGTAGTTCTCCTCAAGCTCTTGGAACACATGGAAGACCATCAGTGAATTGCACTGCTTCTGGTGTAGTTGTTTTTACTTCACAAACAATTGCTGGATTGATAGTTTTGAGGGTAAAAAAAACCCAACAAACAAATAAGGAACTGAAAGTGCTTGTGCTGCTTATGTGACCTTTAATAGCCTGATTGTGTTTCTTGTGTTGATATTTGACACTCGTTTGTGCATTTTATCCGGTTGTTCTTTCCACTTGTTTGTACCACTCAGATTGTTTGTACCACGCAGAAAAGACCAACTAGAGTCACAGAATACATTTTTCACAATCGATAAAATTACTGTGTTATTTGCTATTCCATTCAGTTATCTGTAAATACGGTCTAAAAAGTATCAACATGTGGTCTTTGAAAATACTGATAATTTAAGAAAAGTTCCAGATACTTTTGCATAGCTCCTATTCTAATATTCACAGGATGCTGTTCAGGCCCAGAGCATTAAACTAATATTGAAAAAAATATTTATTAAAATTTTCAGGCAATCTTGGATGCCTCCCCCAGTTTCGAGTAGTAAGACTCCAACAGAAACTGTGGAAAGCAAACGGTGCGTATCAGTGATTGCTGGTTATTTCCGAACCCTTGGCTACAGCTAATTTTTGGGAGCAAGAAAGCATGGCAGTTCTTTGATGGACTGAGTTTGATGCACAAGATGCCATGCAAAAAGAAAGCATCCCATGCCTAAGTACTTGTTTGGGCTCTTGGCAGCCTGAGGCCCAGTATTGACTGGGTCCTGAGTATACTAAGTGCCAGCAACTTGAGGTTATGTGAGTGCTCCCAAAATTTTTCATCATGCTTGCAATTCTTTCTTCATGGTTTCACTTTGGACCATTCCAATTAATTCTCCTCAAGGCAAATAGAGAGACTGGCTGTAACAGCAGGGATCTGTTGGTGCCATTTGGGTTCACAGTCAGGGGCTCACCCTTGGCCCTTTTGGGTATCAGTGTGATAAAACTTCAACATGTGCTAAGTCCCCTGTCAGTGAAGTATCCAAAAGCAAACAAATCAGACAAAAGTTACTTGCAGATGAATGTTTGATGTTTTTTTCTGAAGTTGTGGTTGTTTTCTGGCAGAATAGAAAGAGAACAGAGAATGTTTCTTGTGCTCTTATCTAAAAGCAGAATATGGATGGTTTAAAATATTAATAAATAAATCTTCATAGTATTCTTTGCTTATGTCCTCTATTTGCGGCAGCATGGCCTTCTGCTTCCCTAGTTTTAATCTGGGAAATTTCCAACAAAAGTCTCATGTGCAGCAATGAGGAAAATTAAATGAAACAGAAATGAATGGATACACTGTGATGTTAGATATAAGCTTTGGTAGACTATTACCCCAGGAGTTTATGGAATGTCTGGCACTGGAAGATTTAAAGCCAACTTCAGCAATTATTTTTAATCTTATTCTTTGTTTACTACCCTCTATCTGTTTGGCCAAGATTCAAAGTCACTCTCCACCAGGCAGAAAGATGGCTCATAGATGTTGAAGTTAATTTTCTTTGAAGTCAGTCCTTACTAGATGTCCCCAATGTGCCAACTGAGAAGAATATATCTGGCCTCATTTCAGTATCTTGCTAAGATCATAGAAATTTTGAAAGCATAGGATAATGTTCTATATGGAATCCATCCAGCTTCCAATAGCAAACTGGAATTCCTGTATTCTTGTCGACACTAATTATCCAGTTACTCCTCGAGTCTCACAGTTCAGAGAAGACTGAAAACAGGCATATTCTTTCTGAAGCTTTCATGACCCTTCCTGAATCCTCTAACAATGCTGCCATCACAAACAGTTGGTAAAAAAGTGATGGGCATTTAATGACTACTTGGTTTAGCTTTCAAATTGCTTTGAAGCTATGAAGGCTATTTCAAATTGTGACTATTACAATAACTAAAAATAATTATCAAAGGAAAACCATTTACTTGCCTGTGAGTTTCAGGAAATAAAGTGCCATGCACAGATGGTAATAAGCACAGTTCCTAAAGGTCCATATCAGTCTTAAAGACTGAGCAAAGAGTTATGTCAGCTATGCCTTTTCTTCACATTTGAGAATGGCTGACTGCTCTGCTGCTCTGCTATCCCCTGGAAGGGAGTCCAGCAATCACGGATATGTGGGTTTTCTTGGTCAGGGTTACTTATATACTTTTGAAATTCTGAGATCTAATTCTAGGCTTTTGTAGTTAAACATGATGTAAAACTTGCAGAGCTCTTTGCCTCAGTTCCAGATGACTGAACACAGTACAGAACACTTGAACGTTATGGCAGTTGAATCTAAGACTACAAGCAGCTCGCTGTATTTGAGTTTTATGGCTGTGGATTGTGTGCTGAAAACAAAACACTATCAATCAAAGTGATTAACTGGAGAATGTTAATTGAAGAATGATTGTCTTAGTGAGATAAAGAATATGATTTGAATTTAGTATTATGCTACTTGAGTTAAACATATATTCTACATAAAAAAAAATAACCTTGGAAGGAGAGTAAAAGTAATTGCAGTTGATTGATCTAAATCTTTCAAAGTGCTTCAATGCTAGCATTTTGCTACTTGGTTTCTGAAATGTTTACTCTTATCTTTCTCTAGAACCACTTCAGAAAATTCAGAGGCTTCAACAACGTATGTCTGCTTCTTAGTAGATTTAGAAATGTGACACACTCCTTTGCATAAACCTCTATTATTATTTTACATTTATTTAAAATACAAACGGAGTATAATTTACCTGGGAGGGTTCCTCTATAGTCGATGTTGCAATAGTGCATGAAGAAGACTTCCTTCTCTGCAGAAATGCAATTATTTTCATATAGCTTAGAATATTTCATTGATATTTACTCAAACTGAATAAACATTAAACTGCCTAAAACATTAAAAACTGTTTTGTAGTCATATATGTTGCTAATGCAAATACTCCTTTATATGCAACTGCTGCTCTAAAGTCAGTGAGAGTGTGAGCTATGAAAAGAAAAAGAAACTGTTAAAGAGTGTGTAAGCAATGTGAAGAAAAAGAAAGTTAAATCAAGCAGCTCTGCATATACAAAGGCTTGTAATAGAAGGCTGTTCTGGGATGATTTTATGATGCTTGTATCCCAAATCATCTGTTCTGTTTGTGTTGGATATTAAATTCTGAAAGTTTAAGACTGGTTTCAAGAGTGAAGGGAGAGAGAAGAGGCCACAGATTTTGTTATCAGAGACCCTAAACCAGGACAAAGGCTTAAAGATGAATTTATGCAAAGTACCCTAAACTTGAGTGTCTGAAAAGATTGCTCTAATTTTAGAAAATAAATGATTCATTAATTAAATGCACATTTCACATGGTCAAAATAAAGAAAAGATTACTTAACCAGCCTGCAATTTCATGAATTATAATTAAGGCAGCTACAGAACTTGTTATGGTTTAGTTGCCATATTAATAGAAAAATTCTCTAAAGAAGCAGGTAACCCTCATCAACTCTATCTGCCAACTTCTCCTTTTCTTATAATTACTTGTAATTTTAGTATCCCTGTAGTGGCCAATTTGATTGGTCACATAATAAAAGAAAAATAGGAAAGTGTAAATGTTTATTTATTTAGCTTTTAAAAAATCATTACTTTGCTAGTTAAATAAGAGTTTTGTCTTTACTAAATAAGATATATTAGGCAGGAGAAAATGTTTTTTCAAGTTTTTCTTACTACTAAAATAATTTTTGAACGGTAAAGAAACTCCATTTTATTACTATATCCATATTAGCAAAATATCTAACAGATATTAGTTTTTCAAAAGGCTCAGTGGATGTGGGAATCTAGTGAGCTAAAGTATTAAATTTCTTTTTTTTTTATATCTGTAGAATTCTTTATACACGCATTATATATATTTTTTCCTTTAAAGGAAAAAACAGAAAGAAATTATCACAGACAATGTGAACTCATTGTAGTTACACCTGAAAGAATGATAATATTTACAGCGATAAACCACTGAAGTGATACACTATGTTTTCAATTATCTTCTTGTGCCTTAACTATGTTTTCACCATTCCTGTCGCAGGGCTGCCCTTTCATCAGGACGTGTGACTCCTCAGAAATCAAAGACTGATGTGGACAACCAAGTTACAGCAAGGTAACATAAACAGCACAATCAAAACAATGTTTTCATAAGCATTGATTATGGGGATATTAAGTACTCAATTTTCTTTATTTCTATATTTGATAACTCGTTTAGACATGGTGTGTGATTAATGCAGCATTTATCCAGTACTAACCATTGGCCTAGAAGTCCAAACTCTGAGTTCCCTCTCATTGACTTGATAGGTTATCTCAGTTGTTTCATTTTTTAATCTTTCAGTCTGTCCAGCCTGCATCTCAAAAAGCAGCATATGTTTTTTAAGTTGCTGCAAATGTTTGGAAACAGAATAATCGGGGTAGTATGGATTATACAGTGCATTTTCTTTGCTCTGCAGACATTATGGGAGAGGTATCAACTACTATTTTACTATGTATATAAAAACACCCCAACTTCTGCACTGTGGTGTTAGCATTTTGAATAGTGTAACCCAAATATATACCCTTTAGGGTGACAAAATTAGCACGTTTCAACAGATGGACTTGTGTTTGAAGGATGAGTTATATGGCATATCAAATAATCTTTGAAAGTCTGCAGAATACCATAAAAATTGTTGGTGGAAAAGACACAGACTTTTTTTTTATTATTAACATTTTTAAACTAAAAGTTCAGCAAGTTGTAATGTTCTGTACTGATAAAGATGTTTTATTTTTCAAAGCAATCAACAATAACTTCCCCATCCTTGGAAGGCCAGGTTGGATGGGGCTCTAAGCACTCTGTTCTAGTGGAAGATGCACTGCCTAAGAGAAGGGAATAGGAACTGGATGATTTTTAAGGTCCCTTCCAACCCAAGGGCATTTTATCATTCTATAAACATGCAAAAATTTTACTCTGTGACCTTGACTAGAGTAAAATGCCTTAATATGCAATTATAAAATGAATTTAATTAGAAAGAGATTTCTAGATATGCACTGAGAATTACAATAGCTCATTTGCAGTTTTTATGTGGAAATATTAAATGGTGCAGACATTAAAATAAATTTAAATTAGATAATTTGACTTAATTTGTTTCATAAAGTGCAGTTTTGTGAGACCTGAAGCTACAGCCTATACTATTTTGAATCCTGTTCCCATCCCCCAAAGTCCTAAAAATGTAAAACCAGTACAAAATGACTAAGAAAGCATCCAAAAGATGTCTGACAGTGTAATCCCTAGGAAAAAGAAAAAAAAAAAAGCAAAAAACAAAAGAAAAAAAAAAGGCAATGTTTCAGTGGAACATTTTCCTGCTATCTTCCAAATATGGGAGATCTTAGAGAATTAAATGTGCCTAGTATTAACCAGGGAAGTCACAGCCATTCTTTCCTACTAAGGGCTTGTTAAGGTCTAACTTAATCCTCACCCTCAATCAGTTCACATTCATCATCCCCTCGTTGCACTCATTACCATATCAAGCTCTGTATTCCTGTCCCTTCATTGGTGAAGAGCTGGAGGAATATTTTACTGGTCTACAAGTTTCTATGGCAACACTGCACTGCTATTTGTGTCAGTATATAAACTGTAAGTAGTCTGTAATCTTAGTGGGCAAAATTCAGCCCTCTCTACTGCTGCTATAATTCCTTTACATTTGGCTGGTGCTTCAGATATCATCCATCTGGTGCTGATGGGTTAGCTTCACAAAACTGCAGATTTTTATTACATTTTTGCTAGCCAAAAAAAAAAAAAAAGCATTAATCAGCTGCCAGCAAAAGTTCCCTTATTTTAAAGATGTCACATAATTATTACATTTTTGGCAAAAATGGTTGTGTCGCACAGGGTAAGTAAACAGTTACATGAATAATATATAGTAATACCAATTTGTATTAGAATACTGTTTTAATTTACATCCTTTAGTAACCTATATTTTGACCTGGAATAGAAAGATTTTCAGGTCATGCTTTAAAGCCAGACTTGATTAATTGTCTGCCATTCAGGATACTGATAGGGATGTTAAATGAATAAGGAATTAATTTCAGTATAAAATAAGTGGAAGATGGCAATTGGCTTTCTAACAAACTGTTCAGTGATACAAGAAAAATCTTTTAGAAGGGATTTACCTGAAAAGGAGGTCAGATACCCTCTTCTGGCTAAAACTGTAAAAATAAAAATAAAAATAAAAAGCAGCAATTATTGCATTGTTTTTAAGGACAACAGTTAGACCTGGCATATATATATATATATATATGTCTCACATCTGAAGGCATGGACATATGGACTTTCACCTGTTGGATGTGATTGCGAGAATGGAATAAGCATCTCATGATTAGCTAGAGCATCTATAGATACTCTAGGTAGCATAAGCAGGCTAGGATGCAGAAGAAGTTAAGATTACTGCCTAAAAATTGTGCCTTTTTCAGAGCAGTTCAAATCAGGTCTCTTGGTATCTCACAAACGCATCAGGAGATGAGCACTACACTGGATATGTACAGACACATTTTTCTGATTTCCTCAATGGGCCTTTTATTTGTGGGTTATCAAGTCCTTTTTGTGCTTTTTTTCCACATCAGTGAAGCTGCAAGATTTTCACTCTGCCATTTTCCTTACTGTAATTGTAGTAACCATTAAATTGGGTGTTTAAAACCTGGCATATTTAAAAGAACAGTGTTCTGTAGAAAATTATGTTAAACCAGTTCAAACACTCTGAGGGTGTTCAATACAGCTTTAGTCAGTCTTTTGTTAATGATTACAGTTTGGATACAAACAAATCTGTGCTTCTATCAAAAGGCTTTTATAATGAAGTTCACATGTATTCAACTACACATTGTTACAGAAAGTAATGGCATTTGGCACAGCGAGCCACACTGACGCATTTACAAAGTTATGACCACCAAAGAATGCAGAATAATAAAAAAACTGTATTTCCATAAGTTCATAAACTGTAGAACTAATTAATTTATCTTTTATTTTTCATAGATATATCAGAATTAATTCATGTGGAACATACCTGAGGAAAAGCTTTGATGTGATAATATCAGGGGCTATACAAGAGATTAGAAAGAGATCTCACTCAGCTCATCTGTAGTGAGATTGTCCACTTCCAGGGAAAGACTATTAGTCTGTAGGGGCAAAGGGCATATTGCAGAAACCCTTACATAAAGATGTCTTTTTGGTATGCCAGCTACAGAAGTTGTCTTGAAGAAAATATTTCAGCTGTATGTTTGTAAGTATGTGGGTGAGAGAGGCAATTTCTAGGGAACAGAAACAAGGGACTAGAATAAATTTTTCTGGCATGATTAATAGAATGCTATATTCTTGCTCCTGTATAACTTTTTCCCCTAGTATGCAGGGTAATTCACTACTATTACTCCTCTCAGGTAGTAGAAAATTCAGGCAATAGTGTAAATCTGTGTGTACTATGCTCCTTTTTCATGATATTCCTATTTGACCCAAGACGTGTTCCCACTTATTGCAATTGATTGTGAAGGAACCAACACATTAATTATCTGTGCTTAAACTAACTCTCGTAATAAAGACTCACATTGCTGTGTTTATCAACACCTGGGAACTTTTAAAAGTGAAAAAAATACAAGATACAGAGGTTCTATTAAAAAAAAAATAATTGTGAATTGTTATTGACTTCAAATTTTCCAAACCAATGGAACTAAAACCATGATATCGGGTCTCCTAAACAAACATTTATTGACAAAACTTTTCTTGTTCTAGAGCTGCATAAAGCACAAAATTGAAAGAACATGTGGATGCATTTTAAGACATTGGCTAATTGTGTGTTCTCATTAGATTGCCACCCCTGGAAGTGTTCAAGGCCAGGTTGGATGGATCTCTGAGCAACATGGTCTTGTGAAAGGTGTCCCTGCCCACGGAATGGGGGTTGGAACTGGATGGTCTTTTAGGTCCAACCAAAACCATTCTATGAGTTTGTAAGATACACAATTCTAAAGAGCCATGAGAAATATTCAAAGGAATTACCTTAGGTGGGTCTAAAGTTTAGATCGCCAGAATTTAAAGGCATGGCTCCTACATGAGTAATTCCCATATGACTTTTCCTTTGGGATGTCCTTTTTTTGCTTTGACTTTTAGCTAGACCATCTAGAGACCTCTACATACAGATGTTCTGGAGGCCACTTGTGCTCCTTAAAAGCTGTTGGAAGCAAGGATACTGAAACAGAACTCACATAAGTACACCCATAATTCACTAGCTTGCTTTTGTTACCATGACAATCGTTTCTTTATGCTAAAGTCAAGTTGCTTTGCACTTTCTAAATTGTTTTTGATAGTACAAATCAATACAGTAATTTTTAATTTCTTGTTTTGCATTTTAGCAGAAGGCCCTTCCAAGTGACAGGCTCCTTCTGTCTCTCAATTCTGATAGATTTGGCATTCATTGTAATACTGGTTTGCAGCTTTTCTGCATGCTGATACAAATGATTCACTGTTGCACAGCTTCTGTAAAGAGATCCAAGCCCCTTATTTCTAACTGGAATTTTAATACAGTATTCACAGGGTCATATATATCCAGAAAAATGGAATAATTGTCTTTATCCAGTGATCTTTCCCAGTCTATTTCCTATAAAGCATTCAGATCAACAGCTTCTTCCTCTGTACTTAACTCCAAAATCCTCTGGGCTAAGCATTACACTTGTTTTGGCACATTATAAATTGGTTTTCACAGTTGACTGCAGTCCTTTTCTGTCCCCTAACTCTCAGCTGTTATTGATGAAAGGTCTGAGCAAGAGCTCCTGGCACTGATTAGTGAGCATAGCAATGTGGAAGGAAATGCACCCTGCTCCAGGACAAATGCCCATCTTCTCTCAAAAAGTTCCTTTATTCATCCTCAATTATACTTGACAAAAGCTGATACAGGGGCAGTAAAACAGCCATAACAGCAAATCAAAATTCAGCTGGACCCATGATGCCAAACTTTACCCAGTAAGATGGCTGACTTCTTTAATATACTCTAGACCAACTCCTTTGTTCCAGAGTTGAAAGGCCCACTTAGCAATTGGTTGGGTTTGTCTTCTCCTGTTCTGACATGACTAATTAAATAATGTCCTTATGGTTTTAGCCAGACTTTCTTTGCGTGTGGTCTTTTCATGTTCCATCATGTCAGAAGAAGAAGCTGTTTTTCAGAATGCTTTGTAGGTTAGCAGGGAGAGATCATTGAAGAAGGGAAAATCAGATTCAATCTGTTTGGTATCACATTTAAGAATATTATATATATCTGTATTAGAAATAAGGAGTAATCTAGATAATTTTTATAATTCTGCTCAGGGCTTTTAATCAGAAAACAGATACAGATATATAAAAACACTGTGCATGATTCCTTTAATAAGGCTGCCTCTGGATTGCTCATGATTATGTCAATGATGACAGAGTGACTAAATTCAAAACCTCACTAATTATCCCTGGATTTGACATCAAGTGCCCCAGTCATTAAAGGCACTCCAACAGGTCTAAAATATGCATGGTCCTTCGGTTTTCTAGTCTATAAAATAACACAATATTGGTGCTTGGGTATTGTGTCAACTGTTGGTGCATCAGCAAAAATGGATGATAAAATTATTGGCAATAAGGTAAGAATGCCCTCAAGAATTAGGGAAAATTTGGAACTAGATAGAGGCTCAGGACTTTTACAGGTTAGGTAAGTCTTCACTGAATAATGAGAGAGTTGTGGGCTTGTACTCTGCTTCCTGGTGCTTGAGGTTCAAGAGCTTAACTGGGGTCTGTTTAAAATTTCGTTTTTCACTCCCACATGTCTAGTATCAACTTCAGTTTCACCTCAGCATTAAGGACAGTCTATTTGCATTGATGCTTTCTTCATTGCCTTCAGAATTTTCAAATACAAATATTAGAAAGATTTCATTGCTTTCACTAAAGAATAATGTCACTAAAGCTTTTTTGTGTGTGATACATGAAACGTTATCTGCATGTTTTCAATATTAAAAAAATCCCCCAAGAAATCAGAAAGAACTATGAGATGTGCTTGAATGTGTAGATCGGATTAATTTGTGTTTTTTCTTTTTGATGGTGATCTGACTTGTCACCAGTTACATCAGAATTTCAGAACTACTATCTGAAATAAGTGAGGCTCACAAGCAAAGATCACAGAGCAGAAGGACTGAAAAGCATTAGGTTTCTATCTCAAGTGAACTGATTTAGAAATCAAATGCAGACTGAAAAGCAAAGCAAAATGTAGACAATTCAATTTCTCTAACATTTTGATACAGAACATACAAGGAAAAAAAATAACACTTTGTGATGACATGCTACATTACTTTTTCTACTTCTAAAGATTGCTTACTGAAAACGTCCATAGATTTTTCATACATTAAATGAAGGCATGAGATAGCTAACATTAATAGAATTTTTGTTCCATAAAGAATGAACATTTGCTGATGTTGATATAGGATCAGAGATTTTAAGCTTTTGAAATTTAGCTGATTTCTGTAGAGGTTGTCACACAAGCCTTATATAATTTCTCTTTCTGTTTGTCTCTGAGAGGCATTGGGATCCAAGATATGGCAGAATAGGAGTCCCCGGCTAAACTGAACCATATATTTTACATGCAGCCTGCCTTGACAGCTTTTTTTAAACCTACTTTATTTATGTTCTTTGCTAGTCTTTTATTCTGCTGGACTGTCTTCATTAGTTGTCAGATTTCTAATCCTATTTTACACAAGCAGCTAGAGGCAAAATAGCAGAGAGCAGCAAATTTCATGGCTAATAGGTCTACAGCATGAAGCCCACAGCAGCCCAGCTGCACATGAATTTTTCTATCCTTCAGGGTGGGGCTATCTTTGGATTCAAAGTGCTATTATGTGCATTTTTCTGCAAAGATGTTGTTAAGGCAGAATAGGATTTTTTTTTTTTTTCCAGGAGGTGGTCACTTACAAACAGAAAAGTAAATGAATCAAAATAATAATCTTCCATACTTTAAAAATAATGACAAGCATACCTAGGTCTTAATCCAAATCCTAATGTTTCTATTTTATAATAAATTACTTTGGTTTTTTCAGTACTTGAGCTCCTTTTGTACACTATACAATGCAAATTCTTCTGTACTTACATTCCAAATTTTTTTATGTAGATTGCAAAAATGCATATTAGTTACCCTGAGTTTGCTGCTCCTAAAAGCTTCCAGCCATGTCCTGAGTCTTTATTAAAATATTTCATCCTATTGAATTTGTGAGGAAACTATATAGTCCCCTCCTTGCAGGCTCTCTGACCTACCTCAGTTTCATCCATTTCAAAAATATTCACCCTAGGCAAAATGTTCACAGGGATTGAATGGATGTCTCAGAAAATACTGTACTTGGAGGTGGCATCCTTTGGAATGACCAATGAAAATTGTCAGCGTCTATTACAGGCCACCTGCCGTATTTGAAAGATATTTCCTCTAGTTTGTCTATACTGCTTGGTATAGAAGTTCCACACTGCTGTTTTCCATCACCATCATCTATGTTTTAAAAAGTTGTTGATAAATGTAAGAATTCAATTCAGCCAGCCTCAGACACCAAAATAGCATATTTTTTCAAGTAAAAATTATACTTGCAACTGGAAATCCTTTTCCACAGGAGCCTTTCACTGCATCTGGTACTCTGATATTCAAGGAGCTTTTTAAATGTATGAATATAGGTTAGTCTTTTTTTACTTTAATACTTGTCATCTCTTTTAGAAGTATTAAAAAAATGTAAGCTATATTGCTGATTTTTAACACAGTAACAACTCTCTAATGAAATCTAACCTGAAATTCTGTTTAGGTCCTGTAATGCAGATCTACTCTAAGTTTTAATGTGAGGCTGGATTATGTTCTAATATCAACACTGTTTGATAGTGCTGTGTGCTAATGCTAAAGTAAATGTAGCTTTGCTAACAAAGAGAGATTAAAAAAGTCAGCAGAAGTATGCCCTGAGCACAATCAGATAAATTCTGAGAATTCTGAGTTATGCCCCATGTCCTTTAGCTTGTCCTACCTTACATTTTGTCATTTTATAAATAGCAGCTCTTTAACTTTAATTCCTAATAACCTGAACTATGCTCGAACCAGTAGCTTGCAGTTGTGCATTCTATGACCTCTGCTTTGCACTAAGCCAGCCACCTCAAGGCAAAGAACTTGCAGTACATCAGTCCTGCAAGGTACAAGGTTACTTGCTGCAGTCATGTCAGGATGTTTCATGGGGCTAAAAATCCGAGAAGTGTACAATAGATTCGTATCTTCCAAGGTTCTGTTTTATAGAACTTATCTTTTATGGGAACCATAATGTGTAGCTGAACAGGTCAGTCTGCTTGTATTTTTGTGCTGCAGTCTGCTGCAGCAACTGTTTCTGTTCACTTATTAGGACCCTTCAGGGTTGGTGTTCTGTGAATCAGGCTGTTGATGACAAGGAGTGCACATGTGGCCTCACCTAGATAGCAAGTAAAATCTTCCTTGCAAGTCAGTCAGTGCCCTGGGATACCCAAAGCACTGACAAGAACAAAAGAATGTGAGGAAGTAACAATATGCTGTCGGCTGCAAAGTCGTGACAATTAAAAGATTACAGAAGGGAACTAATACATCTATCCTTCGAGTTGCACCAAGGATTAATGTAGGCCAGTACATGCATTTCTGATGAAATAAGTCTAAAATAATTGGAAAATTTCTTTCCCCTATTATTTACAAACAGGCAGTAGGCCAAGTTTGAACTATTTTTGATAACTCCTCATTCTTTTTTTTAAAAACTCTGCTAAGTGAGCAGAGAAATTTAAGGTAAAGAAATCTGAAGTTATGTGGGAAGAGTGTTAAAATACATGTGAAAACTTAAAAAGAACATGTCTTAGAGCCAGAATCTTTCCTGATCATCTCAAAGCAGTTTCTTCCTCCTCTTTTGACAGAACACTATTAACTACAAGAACAAATATATAGGTGATATAATTTCCTGGTGTTCTGAAATATATTTCTATAGCATTATTCATTCAATTATGTAGTATTTAATACAATAATACTGGGATATTTTAACATTTCTTATACAGATTAACACAGAAAGTTCTAGTATTTGGGCCTTGTTCTGGGAGTATATTTTACATGCATTGTATTGGAATATTTTTATAGGAAGGCTTCTTCAGTTAAGGTGTCTAATTCTGAAAGAAGAGCCCATAGGAATTATTAAAATATTACATTGAAAATCATTAAAAAGTGGATAGAATATTTTATATCTACACCATGAGTAAAAACTCCACACATCTGTATTATTGAGCTAAATCTCATTGGAAGCACACTGGGATTTGTTTCTGCAAATGCTTAGATGCCTTCGACAATCAGACACAGGAGGGTACACAGTGGCCTGCAGGGCACAGCTTTGCTATTGTCACAGCTTTTCCATTGCTCCACGCTGGGAAAGGCAGCAGAAGTCAGCAGAGAGGCTACTGATAACTGTGCTGAGTAAACTGCAGATAATCCTGTGATTGCAGACAGAATGAACAGGAGCCCCAAATCTACTTCCTATGTTTTGGGTGAATATACAACACTGAGGCTGACATATACGTGCAGGTTGTACAGCTCATAAAGATCATAACTGAGATTGCTGCAATTTCA
This sequence comes from Cinclus cinclus, assembly GCF_963662255.1. Taxonomy (NCBI): domain Eukaryota; kingdom Metazoa; phylum Chordata; class Aves; order Passeriformes; family Cinclidae; genus Cinclus; species Cinclus cinclus. Next base: position 69,486,192 of record NC_085047.1, read on the forward strand.
AACCTTCAGTAGACTTTAGAGAAGTTTTGAAATGAATATTTAAAATACCTCTAAGAACAGAAAGAAATGGAGGATGCAAGAGACAAGAATAATAATGCATATTTACTCAGACATATGCACAGCTGGATTTAGGGTTTTTTTTAAATAAAAGTTGCAAAAAATGTAAGTTAAGTAACTACCTGAGATCTTATTTACTATAATTTTAATGTTGCTACCTTCACATAGCAAGAAGGCAATTTGCCATCCAGTTCACCAAGTAAAGGATATTTTTGGATAACTGCAAGCTTCATTTTCTGAAGGAATACTCTGAAAAGTGTTACACCTGTGATAATATAAATAGAATTTCCACAAGTATATAGTTTATTAATGACTGGTATGGAATTCTAGCTAAATGGCAACTCTCCTTGCACTTAACTGTTTAATTCCTAAAAAATGGAGATCTTGATAATCTTATCAAAGGGAGCCTCAAATCTGACAAATATGAAGAAGAAACCTGAAAAGGCTATATTTATCTTTCATGGAGATGTTTTTTTCATGACAGAACAGGTCAGAATGAAAAGTCAGTAAAGAAACATATGGAACATTGTTGACTGCTAGGTTGTATTACAGGTCCTATAGGCGGTCATATCATCAAAGGCATTATTCTTTCCCCATTGCTTTCTTTTGAGGAGTGAAATTATAATTTTTTAGTGAGCAAATGTTACTAGCTGGTAGCTTTTTAGGTAAAGCTGCCGGGAAATTTTCAAGTAGAGAAGTTTGCATTTTGAAAATGCATTTTCACAGAAACAAAGCATTTCATAGAAATGTTAACACTAGCGTAGTACTTTGAAGGGAAATAAATATATTCAAAGCAAAACTCCATGTTTTGCTATGATACTACAAAAAGTTTCATTCAAAAAGTATAAAATACCTTAATTCACATTTCTATTTTTAATAGTTACGTTACATACATATATGTTTAATATTAGTATTTTGAAAAAATAAATTAACTAACCAACAAGATGTAATTCAAGGAAGATTTTTTTCCTTACATCAGATAGTAATGATAAATGACATTCTATCCCTGTGTGGAAGTGCAATGTATCTGGATGTAACCAGATCTCAGCACCCCTCAGTTGAAATATTTAATTTATTGCGAGAAATGAGAGTTTAATTGGGAAGGAGCTGGTCTAGATAGCCTACCAAATAGACAAAAGGAAGTTTTTTTTTTAATTTAGACAGAAAGACTTAGTCCATAATCATAGTTTAGGTAAGATATGATTCACACACATATCGGGAGTACTTGGTTGATTGGTAAAGATTTTTTGCTGTATCATAGCATGTCAGAGGTCGGACACTCTTTGAAGTTGTCCACAATGCATGTTCAGCAGGAATTATCCTTTTTGACAAAAGTACTAGGTATAACTTTTTGTTTCCAAAACATAATTTGGTCTTTTTATTCCAGGAATAGTATGTGCTTAATGTGCACATGGTGGGCATTGCTGTTTCTATGAATACCTTTGAATTACTAAAATGATGGTCATCAGTTAAATTTTTTCTTTCGTAAGGAATGTGTCAATTATAGCATTTTTTAAAAATGAGTATTTAATTTAACTAATTGACAGCTGGCTATAAAAAATGTGATTTCATCTGTGTTTTGTTCTTTCTCTAAAGGAATCAAGACCTCGATAATCTCAGCAAAGCGAATCCAAGTTCTTTCACAAGTGACAAGCAGTAAGTGTTCAAAGTTCCTCAGGCCCTACTTTTCTAAGGCAGTGAGTAGTTTGCAACTATGAGAATGTCAGGAAAGGTAATGTTGCTAATCTGTCAAATGTCTATAGATTAATAAGTAGCATTGTTTACACACCAAGATGAATACAGAAATACAGGTTAATTCACTGGCATGTGCACTGTCAGTTGAACAAGTACTACCTATGGCAAGCTTCCATACATACCTTATATGCTTCCACAGTTAAACTATCACTGAAATATTTTTATAAGGTTAGAGAAAGGGCAGTAAACAAAATATTGTAGAACTCATGGATGTCAAGTGTTTCCCAGCAAGGTGTAACAAATCATTTCAATCAGCAAAGGAAAGTGATCCAGAGAACAGCTTTCTTTTTTGAATAGTGTGTCAGTTCAGTGAGTTCCAAGCTAAGTTCCTGGAGGTCTACAAGCAGTCCTTCAGCACAGAGAAAGGGAGGAACTGGTGGGCTACTGTGTTAGTAAGAGCTGTGTATTATTTGTCACACTGAGCACCCATACTCTATAGATAAATTACAAGAACCATGTTCTAAACAGTAACAGCAGATAAATGTTGCCAACATGTGATTATCTGTTTTACAGTAGATAATCTTACATATGTGCACACATACACATACTTACAGATACACATTTGCATTAAACTCTAAGTTCAGATACTAACATTTCCAATATAAATGCAGACGTGATCAGTGCTTTAATTGTTAACCATGATGACAGACAGAGGTAATTTCTTGTCATTCCAGAAGCAAAATTTTGGACATTTGGCCATATATTTAGGTGTTATCTTCAGAAGCTGAAATTTCTTAGTTTAAATTAAAATTAATTTTTGCAAATAAATTATGCAAACATGGATTAAGCTGCTTGGAATCTGTAAATTAATTCTAAATTCTTTGAAAGTTCATGTTTCTTCTTCACTGTCTTTACTTAAAGAACAATCTTAAACTAGGGCATTAATACAATTTTTAATAGCATTTTTATTTTCTTGGATGTACTACACAATATTTTTTAAAAATAAATAAATAGTGCAGAACTTTACATTGCTAGGGTAAAATTACAAACATATTTTCTTCAAGAACATAATTTTTTGCGAATTTTGAACAAAAAATTAACTAAAAACTTACTTTACTCTTTTAAATGTGTGCATACATATATTTTTTTATTTTATGACACTATCCCTTCCTAGACAGGAGTAATATCTTAACAGTGCTATTTGGGTTTTTTTTTCAGAGGAAAAGACCTTTCAGATCTGACTAAAAAATATACTGCTGATCAGAAAAATAAGAGGCAAGTCTGTCATAATCTGCCCCTTTTACATACTTATAAAATATTTATGGATGATTCTATATTGGTATTAATAGGTTCTGTTCAGTAAAAATAATCAGATTTTTATTTGTTTTCAAATGAGAACAACAGTGACCCTTTTTCTAACTTAAACAATTTGTTGACAAGTAATATTTTTTAATTATAGAGTGTCGAGTTTTTCATGGGTCTGGGCCTTCAAAGAGGCAAGAGCAGTTGTTGTTGGCTGTAAACTTGTTTATTGCAGAAACACATTGGTCTCAAAGGCAAAGAGTTCACAGTATTAAAGTCCATGCTAAAGCTTTCTGGCCTAGAGTCCCTAGCAGAGGCAGCAGTGGCAACAGCAGCTCCCTGCCATTTCTTCTCCTCTATTCCTCTTCCTCTTGTTCTTCTTCCATTTCTTCTTCTTCTATCATTTTTCTTCTCTATCCTCTCACCCCAATACAGGGGATTTTATTCATAAATCATCCAATCAGCTAAAAACACAAACCAAAAACATTCTTTCTATACCTATTAGAACTTAATTCTAAAAGTATGAAAGTAGTGCCAGTTCTTACACATAATTTATGCATATAGTTCTATCTATTCATGTAAATGGTTCTATCTGTTTTATCTAGAAATTTATCTGCTATGTTTTCATTATTTCTGGGGCTAAGTTACTGAACTTTAAGCTTTAGGGCTTTTATTCTCTTAAGGCACTCAAAGTATATTCCTACTTACTTAAAACTAGGACTTACACTTCTACTTCATGTCTGTGTGGTTTAATATATTTTAATTTCTCTAAAGGCTTTAATTAAATCCCTGCATTCTTTTCTCTCTCTGAGGGACTCAGAGAGGCTTCTATTTTAGACACTCCAACAATAGAACATTTAATAAAATTAATTACAATTATATTTTCTGTAACATATATTAATACATAGATAATACATGAAATTTATTATATTAAATCAGCTTTTCCACAGCCAATGATTGATGAGGCATAAATGTGAACATATAGAACTAAAGATTGTATACCACTCTAGATAATAGCAGTTGGAAGAGAGATTTGGATATGATAACAAAACAAGGGACATACTTTGGCAGCCATTTCCATAGCTCATGGTACTGATGCCTGAACTGAATGAAAGTCTGTTATCAAGCTAAAATGACAGAGCCACAGTCATTCTGGAAGATGTAGGCAGGACCTTCACCTGTAGTGTGGCACCACAATGTGACATGTAAGTTGAAACATGTGACATTCTGACTGGCTGTATGGATGGCTGTCCAGCAGTGGAGCAGCTTGCTTGGAGAGGTTGTACTATCTCTCTCCTTGAATGTTTTCAAGACCCAACTACACAAATTCTTGAGCAGCCTGGTCTGGCCTCAGTGCTGTCCCTGCTTTGAGTAGAAGGTTGGACCAGAGAGGTCCTGAACTTCCTGAATTCCAGCCTGAATTATCCTACAATACTATAATGGATTTGATATTTTTGAGTAATTTTTAATTCTTTTGCAGTGTCACATTGGAAAGAAACAGAAAAACATCAAAGCCTGAACAGATAACTTACTGGCCGTAGTCAGGAATCTTACCTGGGAAATGCATAGAGTTTTTGTTTTGTTTTGTTTTGGGGTTTTTTTTGTTTTGTTTTGCTTTTCCTTCAACATAATTTAGTCCATTTATTATGTTTAGATTAAATAAAGTACTTCTGTTAATTCTGAGGCCTTTCTCACTTTCAGAGATGAGGACCTTGGGGATCATACTGAAGTAAAGTCTGCTGATGACCAAAGTAAAAAGCGGTGAGAATCAATCCATAGTTCTCTCTAAAGCTTAATGATCAAATATCAAGACTCGTAGCAGTTTAGTAGAACCAGAAAATATTAATTCCTAATACAAGCAAACAAAATTTCCCAATGTAAAATATCTGCATTATTTCTAAAATGTGCCTGATTAACCAAATGTAACAATAAAACTGCATGTATTTTGATAAGCAATGACTCAAATTTATAATCTCTCATGGAGAATGAAAATTACTAGTGACAAAATCCTCCTAAGTATTTTTGTGCTTATCTAAGTGTTCTGTGAATTCAGCTGCTGGCATCTCAAGCTAATATAGGAAAATGCATTCCTAGTATAAAAGCTTTATTGCTACTAGATTTCATTATTTACAAAAGGTAGGATCCATTTTGGTCAATTAAAATGAGGTTAGTAGTATGTTTTTAGGTACCATTCTGATGGTGTCTTTTTGAGTCTTCCATTTAGTTATATATCCACATGAAAAGGAAGAATGTAGTCATCTGAATATATAGGCAGTTTTGCTATTCTTAAATAGAAAATATTTTTATCCCAGCAGTTCCACTCAATAGTCTGACCAGGGAAGGATATACGGAGCATCTCCAGTGAATGAGTTTCTCTTTAAGTTCTGACAGGGGCTTACCCCATCAGGAGTTGGTCACAAAGGAGGTGCTGCTTCTTGCAGCACTGCTCTGCATATAAAGCACAACAAGCACTGAGCGAGGGTCGTTCAGCAGAGCCCAGTCCTTGGCAAGCTACTGAAATAATCAAGTTGCAGCCCACACATTCAGAGTTGAGGCAGATAATGATCACGTTGTTCCAGAATATAACCTTAGGCAAAGCCAAACAAGAGCAGGCTTTGTCTAAGCTGCTTTGTAAAATCATCAAAAACATTATTAGCACTTATTCCCAAAATCCCATATTTGTATGACGAGGTCTATTTTTATGTTTGTTTGCCTGTCATGTTTTGTGGCAGGAAAAACTGCAGAAGGTTTCTTTTGCTTGAATCATACTCCTGCTTCTTGAAATGAGCCTACGTATCTGTTTAGTTGGTAATTTCTTATAAAAACAAAACTGTAGTATATCCAAAAAAAGAAAATTTGGAACTAAAATATAGTAAGCCTAAGAATACAACATTATGGAATACTGACAAGAAAATGTACAATACTATCAACAACTGAGACATTATTGCATAGCTGAAAACCCCAGTGGGCACTTTGAGGAAACTAGAGTTCAATCAAAGTTAGATGAAGTTTCCAATATGAATATATATGAATAAATCAGCATAAACTGGAGGACTAAACATTATAGGCCAGTGACTGCATTATTTTGCATCAGCAACAATTTAACCAAAATAAGTTAAATTTCTTTTATCTGCTTTTTCTAGTCCAAGCTTCTTATTTCATGCCTGTATGTGTAAATTAAAACTGTGTAGCTGAAAAAGATTTCTAAAAAGTGTTTACTTTCTTGTTGTGTGGTTTCTTTTTTATTTTAGGATAATTGAGAAAGCAAGTGAAAATCCTCCAAGGGCTCCAAACAATCTCCCAGAAAAAAACTACTCTAGTGACAGTGAAAGAAAGATCAGGTACTGTGGAAAATTATTTGGGTACTCTAACGTCTAAAGCGCCATTTCTTGACAAAAATTCATATAAAGCTTTTTTATGCAAGAAATTTCAGGAATGCTTAGAAAGCTCACATTGGTCTCTGAAGTCGTGTCAACCCCTTTCCAAAATCTGCTTCCAGGATCCCAGGCACAGGTCACAAATCCTAACTCTAGTCAGGCAACACCCTTTGTAGCTCTAGAGATACAGCTGAAACAAAATTTAGGAGGGCAGCTAAGCAGAATTCTTATCTAATCAATAGAGGAAAGACATTTCCTGAATGCCCTTATTTCTTAGGAATTTGTTTCTTTATGAGACTGTAAGGAGAGCTTTACACTCTTCACTTAAAGTGCCTTTTTAACTTCCTAAACCTTTATGTGATGAATCTGAACCTACATGTCATCCACCTACTGACACTGTGGCATGGGATTCTGACTTTTTGACCAAGAACAAACTATTTTAAAAACTATTTCTCTTGCAGTACTCATGCTCTAGCTGGGTTCTGCCTCTACAAACCCACATATTGAAAATCTGAGTGAAAAATGTGATGCAGGGATGTTTATTAGAACTATCTGCACACCAGGTCTATTGGTATCAGGAAATAATTGAAATAAGAAGAAATGTTATCTTGTTCTTCATGGTAAAAATGATTTTCACAAAATACGACAACAAAAAGTATAATATATAGTTCTTAAATGAAAGAACATTTTGGATTAACAAAACCTCTCTTCAGTATCAATCCACTATATATACAGATTAATTATTTATGTAGGAAGGATTGTTTAAAGACATAACCTGTATGTTGCGTTGCTGTGCAATATTTGTGAACTGCCTGAGTCAGGGCTCATGACTCAGCAGGGAGAGGAAAATTCAGTTGAGCCTTACTGACCAGGAAAGTAAAGGTCACAGTCTGGTGCTTTATGGGAATTATGGCCAATGTCCCCGTCCTTAACCTTATGCACACGCAATCCTTACTGTGGATATGAATAGGCACAGAATATTTAATCCCTCATATTCTTACATCTGCTGTTGGAGTACAGTTGAAATTTGTGTATTCTGAAAATTCTGCATGACTTGAAGGACAAACCCATAAAATGGGTGAGAATAAAAGCAAAGTCAAACAGCATATAATTCAAGATTAAAAAATGAATATTCAAAAGAAAAAATAATTAGCATTTTTCAGAATTTTGTGCACATACAGGCTCTGAGTTTCAATATTCTGATTATTTTTGAAAGCTAAAATAGAGAACAGTAATAGAAGAATGACATGGCAAAGAATGTATTGTAATATGCAATGCTACCTTACACTTGGTAGACTTTATACCTTCTACCTGAAGCACTAATCCCATACTAATTCATGAAAAAATAAATTAAATTAAATTAATGGTCTTCATAGCTTATTCTTTCAGGTTTTATGCGATAGGTTCTACAGAGTATTTATTGTTGAGTAGTTTGCTATGAACAAGTCACACCATAGCAAGTAAAGGAGTGGCTGATACGAACTGAAAGAAGGGACGTGATCAGGTGCACAGTTCTCAGGCTACACTGGGACTCACTTTTCACTTGGTGTCTCGTCAAGCTGTCAGATTATGCATTTATTTAAATGTTCTGAGTTTCCTTACACTTTCAGTTCACAAAGTTAGAAATTCATGCTTTGGAAGTATTTTTGCTGTACCTTCAGTGTTTTGTTATTTTTTGTATCATATACTCCAGTTATGGTTTTCTACCAAAGGTATGGCTATATATATATATATTTGTGTATTTCAACCATAATACTCCAGTCAGTTAGTAAAATTCAAGGGATGCTGTTGTCTACACTAGGACACTTGAGGAAAGTGTTTTTCTCCATACAACTTCCTGTAAAATAATGTTAGTTTCAGACATACAGCATGTATATGCCCATATTATGTTGAGTGTGCAATGCACAGTACTCACTTTGCCCAAGATTCTGCAGTTAAATACAATGAGTTAAATGGAAGATTTGGGAAAAATAAGTTTAACAAAAATAAGAAGAACAGGTTCACACTGTACAGGAACAGAGAAACTATATTCTTTTGCCACTTTTCACTGTAGCAAGAAACTCTAGGAGGCAATTGCACTACCAGTATGCTCCTCCCTGTGACTTGTGTTGTGCACATTCTTGGTCAAGAGAATTTCTCAGCTAGAGAAACTCCTTTAAAAGATGATCACTTAGCTTTAGTTTGCATTCCTACTTAGTAAGCATACTTTCACATCTCATCTGAAATGTAAATGGAGCACTGGGTGTTCATTTGAAGACATATTTCCTCTGTGATGAGCAAACCCAGGTTTGTTACATTCTGATTAAATAACAAGCCCATTGTTATGTTCTATGAAATATAAATAAAACATTTATAATTTCAGCTTATCAGTAACTGCAATTTAAATACATTTCTGGTGTTGCACAGAAATCAGAAAGACATATGTACTTTACAAAATACAGGTATGTAGAAAAGAATATCTGAGCTTCATAACAAACCTAACACACACATTTTCAATCTGTTATATTTCCTGGAAAAAAAAAAAAGGTTTGGTAAATACACATGATTATAAACAATTGCTCCTAACGTTGCAGAACACTATTCAAGAGTGATATGAAACATGTATAATTACTATATACCTTAAGAATTTCTGGAGAATCAGATAAATAAATCAATTCAGAAGTCTTCAAAACACATATGGCAAGATTACTTCTTCAACTGGCATATACATGTTCATCCCTTCCATGGAAACAAAACTGACATTTAAGTAACATGACTGGTTACATCCCTGGTAATGGGACTGTTAAAAATGGAAGATTTCACTTCCCCAATAATTAAATTCAGTATATTCCTTTCTACTCTGATTTAAGGAACAATACAGTTACTGTAGTGAACACAAATCATACACTGAAAAACCTGTAATATAAAGACCCTCACTCCAGTTCTAGGGACATGTTGTAATTTTGTTTGGCTGCTTGACAGCTTTTTGAGGACAAGTGAAAGAAGCAGAGAAAAATGAAAAAAATGTAGTCTGTCGCCATTTTCTGATATGTATCATTTAGGCTGAAATATCAGCACAGAAAACCAAATACCCTTATGAAAAATTTTGCTCAATGGGCTTGTGGATTTAATATTGAAATACTGAAGAATCATTCAAAAATAGAACAGTCTAAGTACAGTACATTACAGATATTATGATATTACTAATTTGCACTTTTCATTTGTTATATTAGTTTTGATGGTTGCGAAAAAAACAGAAAAATAACTCATCACCAAGTATGATTTTTTTACAAGCCTGTTGTCGTAGTTTATTTTGCATATTATCATCACCTTTAAAAAACATAGTACTGTTTAGTGATAGCTATGTACTCTCTGCTTCACAGCAAATCATCACTTGGTGCCTATGAAGAAAATACAACTGGAAATACTATCAAAACTGTTTATTCTACTTCTGATCGGTAAGTACACATTAATAACATCGTAGCGTACCAAAGGACACAGACATTTACATAAGCATTCAAGTCTTCAGACAAAAGAGCAGTGGAAGTCACCATCATGAGACAGCTTTTCACACAAAGCTCTCTTTCAGTGAGATCTTTCCATCAAATCATTACCACAGTTCAGCAGCCTAATATTATGTTAGGCTTGTCACAGCTGACATTTAAAATATCTATAGAAACAAGAGCCAAAGCTGTAAGTGACAGAGTTGGCTTTGTGATTCTGTAGGTTTCTATCTCAGGCAGCCACTTACTCGGCAAAATTTCCTTCCTTTGTGAGAAGAGTAATGACCAAATTTATGTGGAAGTGTGGAGGAATGACATTGCTGTTGAAAACTATCTTTCCCCACCAGTAAGACATACCCAAATATAAGCAAGATATTTGCTCAATCTGTAATCACTTACCTCACAGGGAAAAAGAAATTAAATGTGGCCACTATCTTCAGTTCAATTTGGACAGCCCTACTACCTGAAAATATCTAATCAGAAAAACTTGTATCCTTTCCAGCCTAAGGATACGGAAGTGTGGGGATGATAAAATATTAGTGCAGCAGTTTGTCACTGACAGGAAAGGAGCAAGAGCCATTGATTCTGTAATGCTAAAACAACACCATCTATTGTATCAAGACGAAGTACAGAGTGATGTCACATAGGAGTACAACAAGAGCTGAGAAAATTTTTAGAAGTATCATTGTCACAAATACCTTGTAGGCTGTTCTATACATGTATTTGCTGTAATTGCCATGAAGGTATGAGTTCCTTCTGCAGTGCAGAAAGTCAAAAAAGCTTTCAGACACTTCTGCATCACAGAGAATTCTGTGAACAAGACTCATCAAATTATGGCAGTTTGAATTCAACTACCAGTTTACTTTTGTGATTAAAACATTAAAATAATTCCCCTCCACTTTATCCCTATTTACTATACATGTTCCCAGATACTCGGCATCTTAATTCAGTTCAGCAGAGAAGACCATTCTTTCTACCCAGGTATTTTTGCTACTTGACAATTATGCTCAGCAATTTGCCCATCACAGGAGCATGTATATGACACCTGTCAACTGGAATGGAGAGAATACACAAATGATATTTTTCCATTAATTGCCATTGTACAGTATACAAATGTCTTTCCCATGCAGTGTGCTAACCTTATCAATTTTCTGCTTGAGATTTCAATGGCAGCTATTTTTCTGACAGCTGATGTTATATTATATACACAGGAGTATAATTGGAAAAGATATATGTACATACTGCAGGAAGCCTTTGGGCATAGATGCCAAAATGATCTTAGATGCCTTGCAAATTTACTGTCATTCAACTTGCTTCAAGGTAAGATTTCACCTGCTACCAAGAAATATAATTTGACTATAATACCTGCATTATAGTACACATACAATAAGAGATTATTTAGGCTTTAGGTCTTCTCCACCTGGGAGAATAAGAAGTCTTGAGACTGGAGGAAAAGATTAATGTAGGAAATACTAATTTCTCTGTTTCCCTCTCTTCCCTACACAATTCCTTCTTTTTTCTTTCTATCTCCCTCTCTCCTTCTCCCTCTACTCTCCTTCTCCTTGCCCCTCCTCCCTTGCAACCACAAGCAGGACAAAGGATGTAGCTGAACGTATTCTTCAAGTCCTACACATTTATAAGCCTTCACTTCAAGTTTGATACAGTGAATTATATCAAGTTACACTTTCTTCATGTTGTAAAATTTTATTCAGTTTTTTGTGAAGTTTTGTCGATATTCTTGATTGACATTGAAAACAGTCTTAATTATTAAAAACTGGGTAATATTTTGCTATTTCCATTAAGAATGAAAGCACAATAGAAATTTCTTTGTTGCAGTTTCAAACCCTAAGCCTCAGCCTAAAATTTGCTCTAAAACTTTTCTCAGGGTATGCCTGTCAGTGCTCAGTTCCATAGTCTGTTTTCTTTCTGCCTCATTTGTCTTATTTCTGCTTACATCTACACACAGGGTTTGTTGTTCTAACCAACAATACTCAGGAAAATCACTGCTTTATCATACCTCATATTACCGCCCAGTCCCACACAGCTTTTACTTCTGCTTCTGATAGTAGCTCTTGTCCCTATTTGCTACATGAGAAGTAACATAAATCAGAATACAGCAGTAAGGTTTCACTTCACATGTATGAAGCTGCACATGCTTTTTGTTTACTGTGGACTTTCTGAGCTCTGTGAGAACTAGAAAGGCATTTTCTTCCATGGGAACTACTATGTAATACGTCCTCAATACTATTATTGCAAGTAAATATAAGTTCTGGTCTGCTTCAATTCTTTTTAGACAGACCCACATAAAGAAGAATGGACTTTCCATTGGGAGTATTAACATGTTGGTGGTGGCTGAATTATCTATTAAATATTTACGCTTATTTTTTAAACTATATTTTTCTTTACCTACTGTCAACTGGGGACCTGTCTGGCCAGAAACATTCAGCTTAATTTTTGTATAACTACAAACTTATGAAAGCATTGGCAAAAAATGTAAACAATTGATGTAGATCTGTGGTTCATGCTTGTAGTTATGTATTTAGCTAAGCAGTGCAATTTCTTATAATCAATATTCATTTAGCTCCTTAGAAATACCCTGTGTCCATTGAAGATTTGCACATAGCTGACAGCAGTACACCATCTTCATTTCCTTGTAAAGGTGTATACAAAAAGTACAGTAATTAAATAACCCAAATTTTACATTTTTTCTCCTGTGTAAAAATTTTAGTTAATACTGGTGATCAGAACTTTAAAGACATGTCCACCCTTCTGCTGATTTAAAAAGAGAAATATAAAATCAGTGAAGACAGCAGATTGCTTTAATAACACCTTAATAATAATGCTGATTTTCACTTATCAGTGGATAAAATATCCTAAGAAACCAGAAATTACTATTCTTTTATTAGATTTAAATAAATAAATAAAATTATCTGGGTATCAAGATCCTAGTTACTGTATCAAATCACCATGCTCCTTGATCCACTGTAGGCCTTCCTAGTGATCTTGGTAGTCAGCCTCTGTGTGTATCTGTGCATTTTCACATGTGAAACATGGGCAATGCGTCTCTATCTCAAAAAACTAGCTTTTTTGAGACATTTGTGAAAACAGTGTCCAGATTCTACAAGAATGGGAGACAGTTAGCTGTTAAAATTAAGTGTCATAAGATATTTTGAAATAAACAGGTCTAGATCTACTCTGAGTTGGATGATTATGTGTGATCATTCTTCCTTTATTCAGTGAAGAAAGAAAAGGATCTCAAAATGGTGTTTAATCTTATTTTAGGATAAGCCCCTAAGTTAACACAGACAAAGTAAAAGTACCCTTTGGAAATGTCTGGGGGAAAGGACAGGGTTGTTGAGTATAATGAGTACCTAGGCAACCAGTTGAGACATTGGTATCTGATTTTTAGATGTTTAAAGATGAGACAGTCAGATATCTAACTTCCTGTTGTCTAAAAGTGTTCTTCCAGAGTCCAGTTTTTATGTTGCAGAACTAATAACACCCATTCTGGTCTGGGGTTGCTTGTTTCCTAAAGGAAAGCATGCTGGTATGAGTATTGGAGAGATGTTTCATTTTAATTTTTCTTCCTTCTTTGACTGGTGTGTTGAAGTGTGAAGTATGTAAAAGACCTCTTGAAGATCTAAAAGCAGGGGACAGCATTTGGATTTACAAACAAACTGTGCACTGTGAGCCTTGCTATTCCAAAGTTAAAGGTAAGGCACAAGACGTATAATACTGAACATGGGAAAAACCATTTATTGAACTTCATTCAAAAGACTTCAATATATGACAGCACAGCTGTTGCTTTTGCTCTTTTGTGTGTACTTAAACCTTTTCAAAGCACCTACTTCAGCAAGTCTGGGTACTTAGGATGATATCCAACCCCAGGTTCTAAACACAATTACTCTGTATCTGTGAAGGAGATTTTTGGTTCCACTGCAAGTTCATCTCTTCAGGCCTTCTGTAGAGTTGTACCTGTGCAATTAATAGAGACACCTAGAGGGAGGCAATGACACCTTGCCCTGGAAGTGAGACTAAATTGCAAGGCCATCTGAGAATCAGATTCTTCTACTGAAACAAATAAGACAGGGTGCAGAGGTATTTTCACATAGTGGAATAATTGTGATCAGTAGAGAGAAGATACAAAACCTATGAAATCATAATGAAAATATTACACTGTGATTATGATTCTTACCTTTGTGAGGAGAAAAAAGAGTAAAAGAATGTGCAAGACAGGGACAAATGAACATTTTGTTTTATTAACTTTTCTAGAAGTTGCTAGATTTTAAGTCTTCTCTCTTCATGGCAATTTTCACAATACTATAAAATCAGTACCTCTGTACCAAAATAAGACAAACAGAGATGTAGATGAAATACTCTGATAAGCTGGTTTTAAATGATGTAATTCTGAGATAAGATCATGTTAACTAAAGTTATATTAAAAATCTGTTTTCTTAAAATACTTTTGTTATTAACTCATTGCAAAAACTGATGGGAATGGGGAATTTTACAAATAATCTGATTAGAAAATTAATAAAGCATAGTAACAGTTATAAAACTGTAGAAAGACATACCAAGGGTGTCTGTACTAAGCACAATAAATTGGCATGTCCTATTTCATCAAGTTACAAGATAGACAGACTTCAGTAGACATCTAAAAAAAGACAAAAAAAATCTAAAGTTTCCTTATAGGACATTTAGAGCATATTGGTTTGCTTGGCATCTCTGACCAATCTTTTCTCTCTTGCAGAAAAATGGATCTACTAATATTGACATACAGAGCATATGATGAAGTTACTATTATTTAGTTAACTGTATTGGCCTGTTAATTCACTGTGGGAAATTACACATTTTTACTGCTGGGAATTCTCTGAATAAAGTCCTACTGCATAGTTATCAAAGGAATTAATTTAACGAGAATTTAGATGCATTTTCATACACACACTGCAGGAAGCAAAACAAGATATTGGTCAGTATCTTTATCAGATCTGTGATATCACTAAATTGTATATAAAATCAATGATAATTTATTGAAATTTTCTGAATGTCCTACACATTTGTTTTGAAGGGGCTGTATTCTCTTTTCCTCTAATATAAATATCTGTTAGTTTCATATAGCATGAACGGGATTCACCTCATCAAGATTAGCCATTTAGAAGTCAGCTATTCAGTTTAAACTACTGCTTTCATGCAGAGGGAAGTGGGTTCATACTGCACCTTCAAGGGGAGACATCAACCTCCAGAGAAAGGTTCTTCCCAAGTAACTTAAATTATAAATTTGAGATGGAACAATTCATCTTTGGAAAATGCATCTCTACAACTGCAGAAGGATTCTAGACAAAAATTCTAGATGGTTTTAAGTAAAACTATCCCACTCCATGTTTGTAAGTCTGGTAACTATTTAATCACCATTTTTAAAGGAAGTGCACATTAAATAGTTGCCATGAAATAATTAAATAAATACTTTGCATGACATTATGTTGTTGCATTTATGCTTCCTACTCTATTAAACTGACTATCTAAACACTCTGGATGGATTCATCTTGCGTAAATTTATACATCTACAGTGTAGACTTCTGTTTCTGAGTTACTTATCTATTCTATCTTATAGAGAGAAGCAGAAATTTTTAGTAAGCAATTTAGTTGTTCAGATTGCAAACTTCTATTTAATTAATGTGACGTGAACCAATATACATCTTACTTCCATGGTTTGCAAAAGAACCTGTAACGAACAGCTCAGATTTCTAGACATCTCCACGACGTCACTTGAGACTACAGTGAAAGCTTTTTTTTCCCTTTTGGAGAGTGTATGTGTATACAAGTATAGAAACTGGAAGAATTCATGCTTTGTTATGTTACCTAAAATAATCAATAGTTCAGTAGCTTACTGGACAGACAAAGGTATTGACTACTAGTCTTTGTCATGAGATGCTTTAGATTATGGTTATTCAGAACTCATTTTTCTGCCTTACATCTCAGTTTAAAAGGACTTCCTGGATATGACCATGACAGAGTTAGTGTTTGGAGGCTGCTGGACCTAGACAAGAACTTAAAAGCATGCAAAGTATTAAAGCCATTGGTTAATAATAGACTGGTGAGTGGTTGTCCCAGTCAAACTCTCTCTCCTTGACTGCACATTTCATAGGGGAGCAGGAGGTATGGATGTCTGTGTAATTTAAACCACTGGGCTTGCAGCTGAGTAAGGATGTTTGGCTTAAAGGATGTTCAGACTGATTATACAATGGAGATATGAGACAGTAGATGTTTTGTTAATTGTATGAATATCTTATTAATTAATGTCAGTAACTCTAATAAATTTTCAATTATTGGTATTTTTTCTGGTGTGTGTCTCTTGCTGCTGACATATCCTTTTTAAATTATAATTGTTAAAACTCTGTGCTTTACCAGGAAACAATGATTTGCACAATGGGGTGAAAATGGCAAAATTTTAATGTCACAAATTTGGTGCTGTTGAGAGACCAACACTTACTGGTAAAGCCCAGTTACAATGGAAGATGTTACACATTCATTTGAGTCAGCACATTAGAATCTAGGACTTCCTAGTGTTTGAGGGGATAAATGATTTTAGTTCACACCCCCAGAAACCAAGAGCTCTGGATGAAAATATCTGCTACTTAAATGCTCTCTGACAGAGAAGTAGCTATAAGAAACAATAAACAATAATTCTGTCTTCATTAAGTCATCCTAACTGAACAGCCCTGCTAATTTTGCCATGTGTTTTTTTTGTTATTTTTTATTATATGTTGTAAGTTGGCTAAGAAGAAACACCAGGTTTGTGATTTACCATATAAAATCTGGCAGAGCAGTACTCATTAAGAAAAATCGTATTAACATCTCAATACCAATGTATCAAAACTTAAATGTTTTTTGTCCTTTTTGCATGTCATTAGCCTGTGGTGTTTCATTTCTCTTTGACTAGTCCTTCCATGAAACAATCCAAATGAAGAGTTTGCTGGCAGCTGTTTTAATGAATGTGTTATCTTCAATAATGCATTAAATTAGACTGAAAAGCTGTATTGAGAGATGATGTACTAAATTATGTGGGGGGTTGTGATTCATCAGGCCCAATTTTTTCAGTGTGTAATGGATACTTTATTTTACAAAGCTGGAGCATTGCTCTATGGGGAGGGGAATCAAGCAATCAGAGGAAAGGAGTGAAATAATGCATATAATACATATTGATGTATTTAAATATGTAGATTGCTGATATTTACAAGAACAGGGAATGTCATAAGAACATCTTTGCTGTGTTAATATATTCTGTTGTATCCTGTGTAGGTTCCCACAAAATGCTCAGCCTGAGCATCTCTCCCTATCAGTGCTTCACACAGAGTGACAAACATCTGTAATGCTGACCCCTCATCCTCTTGAATAAAGATACGTGTCGGTTTGACAAGACATAGTCTCTGTTACTTCACAGAGTCTCCTTAGCTAGGCTTGTAAAGAACATCAAATGGATCTCACATTTATTCCATAGGTCATCTCTATTCTTCACCTCTTCATATAGGGGTGTGTGTAGTGTTGGGATAGCTTCAGGTGTTCAATTTATTTACTCACAATAATAAGGTCAGAACTCTGCTACTCTGCTTGCCTTCCTTGATACTTGTTCAGAATGCAAAGTACAAATTTTCTTGTTTTTGGTCTCTGATCATACTTCTACATTGCTCATTGTAGCTACCCTGTAACACCAGGAGGTGGTTTCAGTTTTCAGGCTAGTTGATGCCAGACTACAAGAGAGAAATGCCTCCTTTTCTTCCTTCTGCTGCACCACACCACCTCATTTTTCTTCACAGCAGCAGAGACATCCATCATTCCATAAAGATAAATACTAAATACTTGGGTAGTTTTGATTGCCAAAGTCTGAAACTGTTGACCAAAATAGCTCTGTTTAGTTGCTTAATTGATGCAGAATAACTGAGTTCTTAAACTGATAAGGTCTTTCTTTAACTTCAAAGGTCTCCTGTTTTGTGCTTCGCCTAGTCTGAGCAACTCAACTCTAATATCCTGCATCAGTAAAACTAGGACTTATTCCTTGCATTTCAGAGAGAAGAATCTGCAGATATTGTCAAATATGCTTGGCACAATCTGCTACAATCAGACCTTCTTGAGCATCTCAGTAACTATCAACTTTTAAAAACATGGAGATGGTGTTCTCTGACCAGATGAACTGGGCCCGGAAAGTGTGAGTGCCAAGTTCAGTATCTCCCCCAACATACCTAAGCAGGTTGTGTAATACAGTGGAACAGCTGGGTGTGTGGAATAAACTAGATGTTCCCAGTAGTCTTTTTGCCACATTCCCTGCCTAGTGCAGGCTGGATCCTTATGGACCATGTTCCACTGGATAGCCACACTGCCTGCACGTTCTTTGTATGCTTTTTGGTAACTTAGGAATGACTCCTGAACAAAAAATATATTGTCTTGGGAGCAAAGACCAAATCCTGTAATTTCATCATCTCATCCAAGTGGTCTAATTAAGAACTAACAGCAGTGTGAATGATTAGAGGGGGTGTCTACAATCAGTTTTGGCTTGAGTAGAGAAAGTGAGAGAGTGAAATTTTGGGGTGTTTTATCTGAAGACTATTACAAATACATCTTCATATGATACTCTCTTCTAAGCCTTAGTACCTTTTTTATCTTTCCAGCTTCTAAGCCCTTTCGGACAGGAGTTCTCTCTAGTCGGTGCCATGTCCAGTACAGCAGTGGCCTCTGGGTGGTACTGCTGCACCTGTAGGAATGACCCAAGAAAAATCCAGAGTTTACCTCCCTTTCCAAGCAAACTGCTTGGAAATGGAATATCTTTTCGTGGGGTTTTAACAGTTGTGTCAATTATTGACAGCTACAGCCTTGTAGGCTGTGCCAGGACTTAAAAGTGATAGTGTGGTCCTGTTAAAATCAGTATCTGAATATAATCATGCCAAAAGCATTTGTCTGAGTCTTAGCATTGCTGTGCAGTCATCAGACATCTGTTTAGGGAGCTTAGACAGCTATTGTGGTCAAAACAATTGGCAGCCAACATTTTAAAACTATCTACTCAGGAAAATAGAAGACACAATCAATTCTGGAAAGAAAGGACAAATTTCTTCCAGCTTTCAAGCCATATTTCCACATGTTTAAATACTAAAAGAAACAGAAAAGAGAGAAAATATTATGAAAAATATGAAAGTATTATGCAAATAGTAAATTAATTGTAATAGTATTAAAATTAATTAGAATTTTAATAGTACTTGTGTTGTTATAAATAATGGCACCAGTGAAATTAATAGTCAAACTTGACTGTTAAATGAATATTCCAGAAAACACTGGTCTGTTTTCATAGCTTCTGGCTCCTCCAGGGAGTTTCCACCCATGGTACTTTGAATTATATTCTCCCTGTATGTAGTTCAAATCTTGGAATTAAGAATGAGAATCCAGCTAACCATATTTGTAGCACTGTAATTTCAAATAGCCAAGTAGTTAAATAATATTTGGGAAATCTACAGAGGTATGTGACTGATAACGCATTTGAACACTGTTTTTAGCTGTTTTCACAGTTGAGCATTGACTTTATCCATTTGCCCAAGTGACATATGTGAAAGTAAAGTAAAGCCTTTTGAACAAAGCACCAGTTTTCTCACAGCAAAATTCTGTCGGGAGCAACCATACCAGTTCTCACATGGCTGTGGAAAGCTGGAGGAAAGCTGCCTCTTCCACTCTAGTGAGAGACATCCTAGATACCCAGTCAGAGGAGGGCACATGCTTTGAGAACTGTGGTTTCTGGATTTTAATTTGGAGACCACTAGGACTATTTAAAAACTCCCCTGCCTTCTAATTCAGAATAAGAATCTCAAACATAAATGAAATAGGCAGTGAAGATGGCAGGGACTTTGCTTCTCACAATGAAATTGGAACAAACACAAGGAAAGATCTAGCTAAGAAGAATACACTCTTTTTGTAATACCACAATTCATACACCCTTCATCAATGCAGTGAACATACTCAAGAAATACCTTTGCTGTACTGCATTTCTTCTATTTCCAGATTGTCCCAGAAAGGGCTGGTTTTAGACCAGCTCTCCCCCAGCCCTGAAAGTGTGTCCTGCACTGACTGCTCATCTCCAGGATGGACAAAAGGGACCCAGAAGGAGTAGGACTGATAGATCCATCACCACCTGTGATAGATCCATCACTACCCAGACCCAGGAGCTCTGGCATGGCAGAAGGAAGGGCAAGGGGTTTCATGCTGGTCTAGTGATGTTGCAGGAAAGATCTCAAGTACTCTGTAAGTCATACAGCTTATGGAACAGTGGGTCCAGAAATAAAAGTTTGGACGTAAGTTTTCTAACCATGCCCAAATAAACTATCCTCTAGGTGTCTTTGCCATTTTATTGTATCTTTTGTGATTAAGTGGGTTATAGATAGTGCAATGACAAGTTTTTACACACGGGTTTTTACTTGATATTTTTACAAGCTTTTTTTTTTTCTATCCCATCTGATAGTGAAAAATAAATTATAAAAATAAATTACATGGGCTTTTCTGGATATTCAGCAAAGATTCTTGCTTGACCAAACTAAACCTGTATGAATGTTCAGGTACTTATTTTTTTTAAACCATTCCCTATCTGGAAAGCTAACACAACCACCTTGGTACAAGAAAGTCTTTCAAGAAACTACAAATTTTCCATGCTCTTTTGACATGGTGCTACACAGATGTGCCTTCTCAAACACAATTACTGCTGGACTGAGGGTTTTTTGTATTATTTAATTTTTCCTACGTACATCACTTAACCAATGCTAAGTATACTGCTGTTTATTTTTTTAAGATAACTTGTAAACCACTTTGCAGCATCGTAAGGCCTTGAGTCTCTTAGCCTATGCTTACTAACATTTTGCAAACTGCAAAAATCTCTTATGTATCCACATGATGGACTTGCTAACATGGATAGTAATTTTTTCCACTGTTTTTGAAAGTTGATGAATTTCTTGAATCTCTTTCCCCAGCTATATGCAAATAGACAAAAGTGAGGATGACAGAAGATGAATAAAAGAAAAAGAAAAAACATAACCAGGATTAGATTATTCAGTGTAACTATGTTAACAGGAAATAAGGCATTTTTCCTAAATCAACTGCCACTGTTCTCTGAAGATAAGTCAAGCTGAAATCTGGAGTCTTGGCAGAAGGTGTGTCATGGATTTTTTGACTCCTGGAGAGAAGCTGTATTTCTGTCATTGTGATCTTCAGCACTTCACACTCAAACAGTGTTTCAAAAACTTTGCTTTTAGATTATCAGATCATTTATTAACAAACTTGAACACCACACCTCCCCCTCAACCTTCTCTCTCTTATTCATCAGTGGTAAACCAAATTACACTCTCCAATATACTTGTGTACTGGAGACAATGTAAATATTCAAACTTCTTTGAAAGTCTAATTAGTCTTTGTTATCAATGAAGATCATTAGAAAGAAACCCATCCTGATTTTCAAGAATCAGGCTGATGTTTTCAGTTTATAACAGAAGGGATGGGAAGGGGGGAGGGGGCTCTAAAGCATTTGAAAGTCAGAGTGATAATCAAAAAACAACCCCTTGAACAAGAGCTGTTATGGATAATTCTGTCTAGATGGATCTACAAACTAGCAGACTCTAAGCATAATTCACAGACAGTATCTTTGGATACCATAAGCACTGGAGCAGTTTGAGCTCACTGAAATGATGCAATTTTGGATTTGTTCTTATAGTAAATCCATTCTAATGGTGATTACAAGGCACTTCAATTTAATATTAATTAAATAAGGGAAAAAGCCCAAAAGAACCATGGTAGTTCAGAGAAGGAAACAGTATATAAATAAAGAGAAAGTAAATTAGCATGAAATTAGCAACAGTTAGGAAGTCAAAATGCTTGAAGAGACACTGAGAATGAAGAATCCATGCTGCAACTTCAGGAAAGTGCTTAATTGCTCAAATAGTACAGAGTAAACGTATAAATTTAACAATAAAAAATTGCTGGGTCTAGGTAGCATCTATGCAAAACCTCTGTGGCAACTCAAGTGTGACATTGTTGAAGTTCTGACAAACATTGACCCTACTGTTTAAAGCAGGTTTGGTGCCAAACAAATTGGAAGCATCAGCTAGGACATCAGCCTTGAAAAATCCATGAAAACTGCTCTAGGGAACCACATTTCATTTAGTCTTAATTTTTTATCAAGTCAATTTGTACAAATTGGAACAAATAAAAATACAGAAGCATCTAAATATGTATGATATACTGGAGGAGAGTGCACAGATTTTTTAAAGCAGGGCATGCTTATGAATATATGAGTGTTTCTGAAGAAGCCAAGATGCTTTTGGTTAAGCTGATTTCTTTGACTGTTTTATATGAAAAGATGGAGTGAGAAGAGAAAGAAAACAATGGGTTAGAAAACTCCATTATGGAGTGAGACAGGAAACAATGGGAGGTTTGGCCTGGTTTCTGTGGGGATAAGTCTATATAAATTAGGGCTTGTCAGCTGGGAAGAGAAGTATCTAGATTTTATATAGTCATGAATGACAAAGAGAAGCTGAATAGAGAATGATTAATCATTCTGCCTTTCTTAGAAAACCAGAACGAAGGGGCACCCAATCAAATTACTAAGCAGCAGATTTAAAGTAGATAATAAGAAGTATTTTTTCTAACAATACATTATTAAATTTCAGCTCTAATTGCCACAGTGGGCTGTAGAGCCCTAATGTTTAAATTGCTTAAAAATGGGTCTCAGCAAATGGAATACTATTACATATTGGTTGCTATCAAAATTAAACGATCCAGATGTCCTGATTCAACGACTTCTGAAAGAGGGAATATATCCCTCAATATTTTTCTTGTTTCTGAGATATTTTCCTTACAAAGCTACTATCAGCCCTAGCTAAAGGGAGAATACTGGATAGGATAGACTTCTGCTGGCATGAAAGTAGTTCTATTTTTATAAAACTATTTTCACAGTCATTTTTTCAGACTGGAACTGCACTTTGAAATAATCTCATGAGACTTGGAGTTTACTGTCCATGCTCTGACCTTATTGTTACATATCTTTTGTATAGCCCAGACTGGATTACAGCAATTAATTCTTTACTGGCTTGCCTAAAAGGCAGATCTAGCCTGCAGCTATTGCACCATAAAGCAACAAGCTTATTAGCAGAAAAGAGCAGATGGGATTTGCGGACTTCCTGCTTCTTTGTTCTCTCCATTGACAACCTATTAGGAACTACATTGATTCCGAAACTCCTACTATAAGATACTGTGTAAGTAGCATCCTATAGTAGATTTCTACTGGTTCAAGGCATATAATTTTTCGAGTCCAGGAGTAACAGGTTTCATGGGCACATTAGGATGTTTGGGGTTGGTGTTAGACACATTTTATTAATGCCTTAAAAAGAGAATGGAACCATTAAGTCTTGAGTGTGGTTTGTAAAGTGCTGATAAACTTCTGAGTTGATCAAACTCATAATCTGTTGCTGGGACACTGAATGGAACTCACTGACAATTTATTAGTAATGTCAATGTTGGGAGGAAAGTAATTTATGTTTAAAAACCCAAACAATGATGTTAACTATTTAAATGACTAAGGTGTTCAAATCATCTTTGCAGTATTCAAGCAGACTAACCTGAAAACCACGGGACAGCATATTCATCAACATACATTCTACCTGCCAGCACCTGTGTGAAGTTAAGTTATTAATGGAATTATGTGTTAGTGAAATTACAAGTACACTTAAAATAGAGCAACAAATACAACATAGTGAAATACATTTCTACCCTTTACTAAATCCACTTGTACAGGAAACACCTGGAAAAGACAGCCTCTCACACTGACTGTGAGCATGGTAGCTGAAATATGCACAACTTTAAGCTGCTTTCTACCCATACTACTGAGTATCTCACTTGAGGAGTCCCAGACAAGGAAGAGCCAATCTCTGGACCATTTCCTTGGTGATATGATGTCTATGATCCATGCATCTGTCTGGAAAAGGTGCATTTGTGCCCATGCTATGGCACGACATCAAGTCCTAAGCTTCTTCTCTGTGGCAACTGAATTCTGAAATGAATGCCTGCATGCAACATTTCTGTAGATGGCATGAACAGTAGAGTGTATTTGAAAATTTTCTGCTACTTGTACTTATAACGGAGGGCAAACATTCCCATGGTGACTTTAAGATCCTGTGCTATGATGCTATATGCTCTACCCTGTCTTCAAATGTATCTCCTGATCCATCTCCAAACTGGTGTCTGCATCAAGATATTTTTAGTGATACAATATCCAGACCACACTGTCATGTTCCTGTTCTGACAACTGAAAACTTCTTTACTGGGTTTTTTTGCTGGTCAACTAAAAGACTTCGCATCCTTGATTCAAATTTTTTGAAAAAGTATTTCCTCCCTTTTGAATCTCTTTTGAGTATTTTACAAAATCATCAAGGTTAGAAGAGACCTTCAAGATCATCTAGTCCAACCATCAACCTGATACCACTGTAATCACCCCTAAATCATATCCCCCAACTGCCACATCCAGACACCTCTTGAATGCTTCCAGAGTCAATAGTTCCACCACCTATGTGGACAACTTATTGCAATGCCTAACTATTCTTTCAGTGAAAAAAATAATTATGATATATAACTGAACTTCTACTGCCTCATTGTATCCTCCAGCACTGATATTATAATAAACTTCTTCTTGGCATTTTTTTTCTCCCACTGTACACTAGCGATGTCTAATAAACTCAGTATTATATATGCTGCCAAATAATATTTTTTATCATTTTGCAATCTTAGTGGATTAATAATGCACTTCTAAGAATTAAGGCTAGTACTATTATTAGTGATAACAAACTGAGAAACACTCATTTTGCCTGAGACTAAATATGTAGAAGTTCACTTCTCCTTTTACTTGTGGGAATAAAGATTGGAGCAATCTGTAGTAGTGAAAAACAGATTCTGTTACTCATTCTAATAAAACATGGCAGAATTGGGGCCAGATGGTTTTTATACTCTCAGCATTTTGCCCCTTCTTTCTTCCAAACGGACAGAGAAGTCACAACCAAAGTTTTGGATTAAGTGCTACCTGGTTGCAAAGTAGTACACTGAGGACTGTATTTACTCTCCTCACTGTTAGAAGTTGTATCATCTGGAAGTCAATGCTTTGTGCCCACCTCTGTTATTATCTATACTGCAAGTGTGCTTGAAAGACTGACAAACAATAGCACTGCTGTCCTCTGCACATGCAGAAGAAATTTTCAAGATTGATAAACAAAGGAGACAAAATTACAATAGTCTGGATGATTTCAAAGTTGATTTATGCCCTGAACAGAGAATCAATGTCTTATCCACCATACACCAGAAACCTGAGACAGAAACAAAGCAGAGTGAAGTACTACGGCTCTGCCAAATCTGATGTTCAATGATTGAGTAGTGATTGACCAATGGCTATTTTTAGTGGGTAGCTGAGCAATTTACAACCCTTAAGATTCACAGAATCATTTAGGCTGGCAAAGACATCGCAGATCACTAAGTCTCTTAACCTGGACTCTGCCAGCACTGCCAACTCCTCGCTAAACCATCCCCAAGTGCCACATCTTTTAAATACCAGCAGAATGGTGACTCAACCACTCCCCAGGGCACTTTGTTCTAATGCTTGATGACACTTTTGGTGAAAAAATACTTTAAAATATCTAATCTAAACCTGTCCTGAATTAATGAGATTTGTTCCCGATTTCATATCAGAGCTATAGGAGACTTGGGACTGTGACTTAGAAGGTTGTCCACTAAAACTGTAGCCAGAGGAAATGAACTGAAGGAGGATTGTGTGATGCCTGAGCTGTCTTGGGCAACACTGAATCTCTGCTCATCTGCGAGGTGACACAAGGGACACAAGCAAACGGCTTCTTACAGTGCTGGGCAATGAAAAAAACAACGCAAAAACACCACCTTAAGTCAGCATCACTCATCCCTCTCCCTCTCAAAGATCCACAAGCTACACCACCACCTATGTATCTGGATTGTGTTAAGAAAGACATTTCAACACGAGGGCATCTTTTACCTCACGTGCTCTCCTACACATAACTAATAGATAGCTACGTAGCTATCTGCAACGCTGGGCTCAGTTTTTGCTTCACCACCAACCCAACTTTGAAAACGCGTCGCCTTCCTCGCTTTGCGCCAAAACTCCCAGGTTCGGCACGTTTCAAACCTACAAACGGCGGCTTTTGGCTGAATTAGCTCCTTTCAAGCCCAACAAAGCCTCTATTTGTGATTCCCATTCCCCTCACACTCTCAATCTGCATAATTACAGCCCTGACACCCCCACGCTCTAATTACACGGCTCACGAGAGGCGCGGCGCCGGGGGCCGGATGCAGCCGGCGGGCGGGGCGGGGCGGAGCGGGGCGAGGCGCGGTGGGGGGGGGGAAGGCACTTTCCTTTAAACACCCGGGGCTCCCCGGGGAGCTGGCCCCCGCCGCCCTTCCCCGGGGCTGGAGTGCGGGGGTGCAGGGCGGCTCTTTGTTCCTGCCGAGTGCGTGTGCGCGGCGCTCGGGCTGCCGGAGTGGGAGGGGATCCCGCCCTCGCCGCCGTTAACGGGAGGCGCAGGAGCGGCGGAGCGGGGCCGGGCGGAGCGGGGCCGGGCGGGCGGGCGGTAGGCACAGCGACGCAGGGCCGGACCCCGGTGCTGCGAGCGGCGCTCCCGCCTCCCCCGGGGGCCGGGCGCCGGGCGCTGCCCTCCGGCGGCGCGGCGGAGCAGGTGCCGGCGGCGGCAGCGAACCGGCAGGATGGAGGCTGCCTTGCTGAAGCCGGCGATGATGGCGGAGGTGAAGGGGAGCGGCGCCGGCTCTGCCGTTAGCGCCGAGCTGGAGGTGAAGAAGCTGCAGGAGCTGGTGCGGAAACTGGAGAAGCAGAACGAGCAGCTCCGGAGCCGCGCCGCCGCCGCCGCCGCGGTGGGCACCGGCCCGCCCAGCCCGCACCTGCTGCTGGCTCCGCCGCCGGCCCCGGGAGGGCTGCGCCCCGCCAGCCCGCCCGCCGCGGGCCCGCCGTGCATGCCCAGCCCGGTGCCCACCCTGCTGTGCCCGCCCGAGCCCCTCGCCTATTTCAAGCCCTCGCCCGGGCCGCCGGCAGCCGGCGGCGGGCAGGAAGGCGGCGGCGGTGCGGGGGCGGCGACCACGGTGCTGGACGAGGTGGCGGTGCTGGAGCTGGAGGACGGCTGCGGAGAGGACGAAGATACATGGTACATATGCGGCTCGGCCCTGCCCTGCTCCCCGGCCCGGCTGTGCCGCCCGGCCGGGCCTCTCACTGCGATCTCCCGGCTCTGATTAGCATTAGCCCCCAGATCTACCTCATCTCCCTGCTTAGACTGAAATCTGCTTTTTTCTCCCTTTTATTGCCCCCCCCCCTCCATCCCCGCTCCAAACCCTGCCGCCCCGTGTACGGGACGCGGCTCAGGTCGGGGCGTCGCGCCCTCCGTGGGGAGCCGAGCTCGCGTTCAGATACCAACCTAGTTCCAGCCTCGTGTTTACATAAGGAATTAAAAATAGCGGAATTTCGTTCCGGGAAAGCCTTGATCTCAGCAGCGCTGCCTCCTCATCCTAAAATCTGTGCCAAATCGTCTCCCATCTTCAGGGATTTGGGAGGGCTTTTGTCTTTCAGACGTTATCTAAAGTGTGTGTCTTACGCGTCCATGTAGCTCCAAAAGGCACGGCAGGGTGCTAGTAAATGGAATCAATCGGAAATGATTAGTGTATGGATAAAGCAAAAAATAAAATCGACCTGGAGTGGTTAACCTGTGTAACCTGGAATGGTTATACTCCCGTAAAAAGAAACGGAACGGCAGGCGGCAAGGTAGAGATGTAAGTAGATCAGTAAAGCTAGATCAGCCTCAAAAGCTGTTTCAGCAACGTGGGCGAGCATCGCAGGGAGAATGCTGGAATACTGTATTGTCTGTGTAACCATGTGGAGCGACATTCATCCTCAATTTATTTTCAAATGTCAATAACAGTATATAGATTACCTTTATTTAAAGAAGTTTAGAGTAGCTGTCTGAGCTTCCATGTAGTTTTCTTTTTTATGAGGTTAGTTTTTGAATCAAGCTATAAGTTAATGTCAGAAGAATATAAAATGCAGTATAAAGAAGCTGAGATGTGTTCAAATTCCTCAATTTTGGTCAAAGGTAAAATGTTCAAAAATTGAACTAAATGTCAGAATTGTTCCTGATTGCTGTATGTGCTTCATGGTACACAATACCATGTTTCTGAAATGCCTTTTGAGAATCATGTACAAATTGTATGGAAATTTTGTCAGCGTCACTTCACTGTGCATGTGGTTGGTCTGTGCGGGGCTGGTTTGTGCTTGTCAGTCCAGACTTAAATCAGATTTTCCATTGGTTCTAACTTCTAGCTTTACTAGCATTAGGGAATATCAAATTTGTTTGATAATGTCTTGTTAATGGAAAAAGCATTTTGGTTAGCATTTTATGGTAACAGTCAGTTATCACTGCATTATGTACTGTAGTGGAATTTGCAATTTAATTTCCTCCCTGGGAGCAATCCTAGACTTGGGTACCAGAATTTGCCTTTGTCACACATGTATGTGTCAACAGACAGAATTTCATGACAGGGATTTGTTAATAAACTTCACTAAGAGTGAGTTGTTTTAGCTGTTGAATGTTTTCAGTCCGAGGATAAATTATTGTTCATGAGAGGTCAGATGTGTGATGCCAGTTGTTTGGGGCTTTTTTGAAATCTCAGTCTTTAAAGCAGGCTGCTATCTGGAAATCCAAAGCCTCCAGTGCGTATCTTAGTTGTTGATTATAATTTTAAAAAAACCCATAAATACCTTTGTGTTTTGCCTGCTTTTTTGGTTTGGTTTTAACTGCAGTTACAAAAAAAAAAAAAAAAAAAAACCAAAAACCAGCCAACCAACCCTGTGGAACTGCGGACAAGTTGAACTACTTGATAGTGTTCAGCTTTTCGCAGGAAAGTCTGATCATCAGTCAGATGTTCAGCTTTTGAAGCACTTCTGCAGGTTAACAGGAAACCTGAAAGCTTTTCTTTGCTTTTTGGCTTTCTCAGTATCATTTTTTTAAATGTGTGGTCAGGCACTGCACGAAGTCTGGGCAAATGAATCTTCTCCTCTGAGCAATTCAATAGTTGATCTCTGCTGGAATCGCCAAGATGTGGAGATAGCAATTGCAGTGAAGGTATTTATTACTTGTGAACTGGATAGACAGTGCTGATTGACTTAAAAGGCAAAAAACTCTATGGGGCAGACACTGGAGAAGAGGTGCTCTAATGGGACTTGGGTAGCTCGAGCCAAAACTGTGAAGGTGGAGGGCTGCTGCTACCTGTTAGTGACCCCCATGGGGCAAAATCTTGTTTGTTTTTGTTCTTGCCTTTAACTCCCCCTTCGTACAGGCCAGATCCCTTTATGGTCTGTGGAGTGTTTTTCTGGTGCCTTGAAGATCTTCCTCTGGGTGTCCCTAGCCCCATGTCTCGGAGGTGGTCAGGCCAGGGAGCTGTGAGTCAAGGGTCTTGTCCGGCAGACAAGAATAGTTTGCTTCCTGGAAGATTTGCTTTCTCCCAGGTGAATTGGCATCTGCTGTGCCTGCTAATCTGCCAGGGCAACAGCAGCAACCCAGATCTCAGCCTCAAGAATTCTCCAATGAAAGCTGCTTTGAAACCTGGTTTCCTAATGTGCAGCTGATCAGTTGCCAACGCTTGTCTGAGAATAATGCACATACACTAGCTTTTCTTGCATATGTGCTTTTTTTATCCTTTTCTGCTGGTGTTGAATGTTGAAAATAGATTTTCAGTTTCTCATTGAATGTTTTTTAATTATTGCAAATACTACTTGAATAACATGTGTTTCACCTGGGTGAAGATAAAATCAGTTACTGAAATTGTCTGAATTGCCAGTATAAGTATAGGGAAAAGCAAGAGCACCTAATGTGTACAGCACATAATACATTTGAAATTTGGGCAGTGCTGAAATTCAGACAATGGTAGTGATTAGATAGAAGATTTTAATGTGAAATCTACTTGAATTTTGTTTGGATGTGCCAGACCTGTAGAGCTCATATTTTGCCACTTTTCTGAGGAGGGAAGAAAGAAAACTAATGTAAACTCTTCTACTTCAGGATATATTTCTTTTTATTAGATATGATCTTGCAGGGCTTTGGATGTTATAAATTATTAGTGATCTAGTAGGAAAGTGAGCTTACAAAAGCAAACTTGGCAGTATTGCGTATCTTGCTGATACTTCTGTGTGTTTTGGTTAAGGTTGTACGTCTTGCCTACCAAGACTCGCGCTCCTCAAGAGAAATCACTGAGTCCTCTGCAGTGGTGCAGACGTGTTCTGGATCATCCCACTCCTGAGATAGAAGCTGCAAAACGTTCCCTATGTTTTAGATTGGAGCAAGGTAATCTTATTTTGTTGATTTCATTATTAGCAGGCTGGCATTTTTTTGTCTGGTTTTTCACTCGTCTTTGGTGTTTTCACAATTTAACAGGCTCTACACATGGCAGATGTACAGTTTCTTCATATGTATGCAGGTCTTCCTTCATTACATAAATGCTAACAAATGTTTGAACTTTTTCATTTCTGATCATGCAGTAAAGTATTTGCTTGCTTTGTTACCCATTTTTAATCCTGCACAGCTTTGTGTTCTGACTTGTTAGTTTTCATCCACGGCTGAAAATAGAGGACCTTCTGGCAAGGAAATAGTGATGCTAACTTTACTATTGGTATACCTGTTGAGGTTTGATAAAGGGTGCTTTTCATTTCTTGTAAAGTCGAAATTATCATGGGGCTATAAGTCTTTAAAAGCATATTTGTCAATATCTGAACCATCAGTGAATAATGTTCCTGCATCCAGACTTACTTTCCTGACAAATATCTAATGTAGTGTCAGAACTTTGCTGAGTATAGCCCATACCAAGAAGAGCTTTAACTTGACTGTAGTGCTGTTTTGTTGGCCTCTCTGTAATCTCAAGTGCTGGAATACGTCTGATGGCTGATCAGTGCTGGTGAACTTAGAGTTCTCTGTGTGCTCTGACTTTTGATTTAAATAAATACCAGACAGCACTTTTCTTATTTTCTTACCATCTGGGGTCTCATTAAGATTGTGTTAAGTATTGTTGAAGTAAGCGATTAAGGAAAGTTTGTAAGGTTTGTAACTTACTAGGAAAGAAGAAGAGAAGGAACAGGAATGATGCCTTAAGTTTTAGCTTTTATATTTTCCAGATGCCTTAGTGTGTTACTCTGAACTTCGTATAAAGTGTTAGCAAGTTCTCTTTACAGAGTAGATAGACAAAATAATCCTTTTCCAGCCTGAGAACCAAGGACACCATTACAGCTCCAGGCCTAAAAAGCATAAACAACAGTGAATTGAGGAGAGCAGTCTGGGAGGATGGGACTTTATAACCTGAAGCTGGTTAATTGGACAATTAACCCAAATATGTAAATGGACCAAAACTTAAAAAAGTGAAAACTTGTGACTGGGATCCATCTTGAGTGGAGCCATGGCCAGGATTTTGTACTGCCCAAGGTGTATCCTTTAAAGGCCTTGTAATAAATACCTACTTTATTCCTTTAACACTGTCTAGCCTCTGTTCCAGGTAGCCTCTCACAGGCATCAGGAACATGACAGAAGAAGGAATAAAGCTAATGAGAGCATGAACATATGGCTGTATAAGTTAGGTGCAGCCATATTAAGAGAGATTGAGCATGTTCCTGTATGCTTTGGACAATATGGCTAGCAGTGGAAAAGTCTCATCCAAAATCAGGCATTTAATTGAATCGGGTTTTGAAGGCATTGGTCTCTTTGTATTGACTGTAAAAGATGCTACAATGATTATTGATCTTGAAATATTTAGTTGAGCTGGTTTGCCTCAAGTTACGTGGGCCAAGCTGTGGTTCCTGTATTGGTAATCATCCCATCTAGTTTTAGGGTGAACTTTGGCTCATTAATTGGATAGCTGAGTTCAGGTGTCTGTAGGGTGAGCTGAGCATTGTGTTTGACTATCAATGGAAGTTTCGTGTAGAGTCAGAGGGATGAGGGGAGCTGCTCAGGTGACAAGGTTTAGGTGTTGACTGTAGAATGAATTTACTAGCTCTCTCAAGTCCACTGACAGTAATGGGTGCTTGGCACTCAACCCCAGCTCACCGGAAGGTACATCTGTGTGTAGTTGGGCAACCAACAATGTAATGCAGTCTGGTGTAGAAGTGCTGTTTATATTGCCCCACACAGGTAACCAGTGCCCTTTGACATGGCCTGTTACCCTGTTTTCTATTCAGGACAGATGCAGACCTTCCAAGATCCTGTACTTTTTACTGTCCTTCAGTAATACCTTGGCCTTCCCAAGGGCCTCTCAGGTGTGTAGGCACATCTGAGTATGGACCATTGAGTCAAACCTGTAATGTCAGTAGAAACAAGCAAGACCTGTTTTGTCCCCTTAAAAGGATTTATTTAAATTGAATAGGCAATAAAAGTTTCAAATTAAAACCACTCTATGGTTATCAGTTCAGTCTCTCTCTCTGAAGTCACAGCAGATGGCATATGTCACCGAGTTATGTTGACAGTGAGTTACTCTCATCCATATGTTCTGCTCGTGGCAATTGGCTCATGAATTTCCTGAACTCTGTAAAAAGTTTCTGACAAATTACATGCCATAAATAAAACTTATTATGGAAGCAGTATGTTCCGGAAGGGAATAGACTTGTGTTTATACTGCAGCAATTCTTCAGTGAAATTGCTTTAATTAATAATTAACTCATATTTCTTAGTATTTTCTTTTAGCACCTGTACTTTTATAAGTAATACAGATAAGCAAATGTTATCCTTCTTACTCTTAAATTTTTAGAAGTTGACTTCACCATATTTATTTATTCCTCAGTTCTTCAACCAGATTGAAAAACTGAGACTTCTGTAAGAATCAAATAATTTGGTTTCTGAAGTACAGAGAACTTCCTGTAACCTGACATTCCCATGTTTTGTTTTGCAATGCACTCAATCAGTAATACACATGTAGAAATACATGCACATAATCCATCCAGATTTTGCAAGTGACTCACTAAGTATGGCATTCTTCTTTTCTGGTACTAAAGTTTCAAACTTCATACTTGTGTTTTCCCCTTTTAGCCGTATGCCTTGCCAAGGTAATTTTCAATGTATTTTGAAATCTAGTTGTGCCTCTCCTGCTTGGCTCTGAATCAATGGTTAACACTGACGTACTTGAGAACTATTAAATGAGTAGTCAGAAAACATTTATAGTGTACCAGAGTGATTTCTGAAATGGTTTATTGGTAGAATTCACTTAGTGCATGGTGCATTTGCCAAGAATTAAACCAGTTTAGTTGTTACAGCTCTTCAGACACCAGAGTGCACATGGAAATAAAAAACGGTAAAAATTGGTTTTTGACTGCAAAGTCAGCATATCTGAATAAATTCATGCAGAGAGAAGAGCTGTGAGCCAAAAGAAAAAAAAATTGCCAGTCTTATATTTGAGTTGTAACTATTTCCTGTCCTCTTACTATTCTCTTACTAAGATTTTTAATCTTCTTTTATTCCTGCTTGTGTGAATTTTTCTTACTACATTACATCCTGATTTTCATTAAAGTTTTCATTTGTTTTTTGAAATATCCCAGCATTAGGATATCTCATAACAAGGCTAAAAGTCTTGTGAGAGGCTTCTGCCAAAGCAGTCCAGTCCAAGGCAGTGAAATAGTCAACAGCTACTTGGTGTTTCAGGCCAAAAAAATCACTTGAATGGTGGTATTTTCTTTTCACTTTGCTCTGCTCACCAGCCTTTTCCTTTTTCCTTTTCTACTGAAAATGATGTTTTGAGTATTTCATGGTGGAAGTTAAGAATTCATCTTGGCATAAATCCTTAAGGTTTATTATAAGCACAGAGGTGGTCTCCAGCAGGTGGTTCTTCTGTGAAACACTGTGAGAACTTGGGCAAGCTTCTCAACATTCCTTTGGTCTACCACTAAGTAGGTAGAGCTTTTATAATGTTTATAATGAACTAGGCTTATTACAAACCCTGTTTCTGTGAATTAAACATGCTAGCTTTAAGGAGGATGAAAATTAAATGTAACCTCATATGATAAGATCTTTGCTTGGAATCGTTCCTGTTTCCCATGAGCAGTTATAGTGTTGAGGTAACATTGGTTTGTGGTTTATTTAAGTTGTTTTATCTCTGTGGGCTGGACTGGATCACATATTTCTTCTTACTCTTCGTCAATTATCTTTTGTTTGAAACCTTTCTGATTTGTTATGCTTACAGCAGTTCTCAGTATGTTGTAGGGTCAGTTAGCTCAGTGTTTGGATTTTAATCTTGCTGTCTATTTTATTTTTTAGGTTAATTGATGTGAACAGAGCCACCTAAGAGTCTTAACGGTGCGATACAGCCTCTTTGTGTTTTCTTGGCAGTAGTTGCAGATGTTGGGACATGCTGTAAGTTCAGTGAGCAGAGAGATGTGGCGTGTAAACTTCCTAGCTGATGAATGGGTACAACCCCTCTGAGACTGACTGACACCCTGGCTGAAGATACCCTGCCTAACTTCACTTCTGCAAAAACGCTCTGAAGCAGGCAGGTGGATAAACTGAGGGCGTAAGAGGCTTAGCAAGGAGTCAGTCTGTAGGAGCTCAGCTTTTATGCATGGCCTCAAAGTGTAACTCATCCAATTCAGCCTAACAGATAGAAAGCTCCTCTTTATTGGGGAATACGGAATGTTGGATAGATTCAGGATTTGGCTTAGATAAGTTCTTATTCAGAAATAACGTTTCAGATGTTTAAGAACAGTAGGCAGCTGAAATCTGTAGGTTTTGCAGTTGGCTGCAGTAGTTCATAGTTTAAAGAGGTAAACTCTGTTTTCTTTATTATTGTGCATCAGGATGGATGCTATTATGTTATCTGTGGATGACAAGGTATGTTGTGGAGCAGATCCATTGCTTATGATTCCACAAAGCAAAGATTCTCAGAGGAATTTTATTCGTTGTTGTGCTGCATCCCAGTGTTAAATATTAGTTAAGGTTGATATCTGAACATACTACATACCCAGAAGAAAAACTGGGAGGAGTTTATTTTAAATGATTTATTTTGACAGTACTGTGTTACTTTTACCTGTTAAGAAAAATAAAAGAAAATCTGTTAGGTTACAGCTGGTAGGGCCCCAGGCAGAAGGTTTTACCTGGATGTGTAAGTTGTGGTTTATGCAGGAAGAGGCAGTGTTCTCTCCTTTTACCCTTACTCTATTCTACTTTCCATGGGTACTTAGTGAAATAATTTATTTTGAGTGTTTAAGATACAAAATGCACTTAACTGTTGAAAACCACTGTCATAGCGAACTTTTGTGCTATAGTCTGTTAACACCAACAGTAAACAGAAAATACTGTAAGTGAACTTAAGTTTTTGTCTTGTATGGTTGAGCTGGGTCCAGTGCTGAAACAAGGGCAAGGTGGATTTTTTTTTCCTAAAGTAGATTTATTAGATTTAGTTTCATTTGCTGTCCATTGATGGATCAGATATGTGTATTGTGATACTTAGAACTGGATTAAAAAAATTCTAATAGCTTTTCCTCATGCAAATGCAGGTTAGTTCTATGTAAGATGCTTTTGGGGCAGGAAGTAATGATGTGCAGAATGTTACTGATGATTGTTGTTTCTATCATAAATAAAATGTCTAAAGCTCTAGAAGGAATGAAGAAAGTGGCGTGAGAGGTTTGATTCATTTTTGTGTATGTTTCTGATAATAAAACATGACAAGCAACTGTAGCTCTGATGCACATCTTAGTACCTTTTGAGCAATGTGACATCTTGGAAGTCAAGGCTGTTTAGGCATCTGCTGCAGTGCAAGATGAGTGCTTGAAGTGCACCTATATGTGCACAGCAGTTACTTCCTAATAGATTTCATTTATTTGAAGTAATTTGTTGTAACAGCTGCATAATTCCAAGTACTTCTTAGAGGTTTTGCAGATGCTGCTATCTGGGTTTTCTAGCACAACTGCTGAGGATTTGTGTATTTCAATTTGGAAAAACATAAAATCTTATGACAACAAATGCATAGGAGATCAGACACTTTTGATTAACTTCAGAGATATCTCTTGCCTTTTTACTGCAGCTGTTCAATATGAATTCTACTTTTTTATTCAATTGCAATATGCATACTATTTAAGAATTTAATGTCATATTTGATGATTGACTGTTGTGCAGTTTATAATTATTTGCTTACAATAGAGTTCTGGTTATCTTACTTGCAAGAGGAAGCAGAATTCTTAACGTGGCTGTAAAGGGAGGGAGGTAGTGTTAGATCTTGCCTCAATTGAGAAGAGACGCCCATCCCATTTTAGAGTGTTTTTTTAAAATCCATGCTGACTATTGAGCTGGGATTGTCATCTCATCATGAGTGGTTAAACAGCCAGAAACACTTAAATGTCATGTGACAATTTCAGTAGACTTATTTAAAATAACTTCTGCTTACAATGTGAGTTCAAAGCCTGTAATGATGTTTGTGTTTAAAAGCAATAGAAGTAGCATCAACACTGCTTTATGCTAAAAGTACCGGTACATTTAGTGTTACCTAGCAGAGTACACCCAGCCATCCCTGGGCTGGCTTCTGAAGTGTGCAACTACTTTCCTATATAGAAACTAAAAAGAAACCTAGGTTTTAATAATTGGCTTGAGGGCATTTGGAAGCTTATCCCCTGGAGTTATTTTTTCTGTTG
Organism: Cinclus cinclus; assembly: GCF_963662255.1. NCBI lineage: Eukaryota > Metazoa > Chordata > Aves > Passeriformes > Cinclidae > Cinclus > Cinclus cinclus. The sequence continues at coordinate 69,522,842 of NC_085047.1, forward strand.
AAAAGAGGATCTTTTCAAAACTGGACAGTTCTGGATGCTGTCATTTCATTTTTGCTTCTTATAGTCTTATGTAGTTGCTCACTGTTTGCTATTCCCCAAATTATTGTTACAGCTTTTGTCTTTCATGTTGTCTTTCTTTCATAGTCTGCTTTTGATGTCTGCAGAAGAGAGCTGGGAATAACATTTCAGAATGCAGACAAGTGTGATAGAGGTAGCACCGCTTCTTTAATAAAAGGTTTATTTCTGTATTTTCTCTTTCTGGGAGAGCTTTGGTTCTTGTCTTCAAAATATTGCATCTTTTGGGAAGCTTTAGTTCACACTGGGATGTGTGTGTTTTTGTGTTTTGATGCCATGATCCTTAAGTACCTCTTGATTGGTTATTTCTGGGATATAGTCTACAATTGTGTAAATGTGTCATGCAGTCATTCTTCTTGGCAACTGACCATGTGTTTCAAATATATTAGAAAGAAGTTGATTATTTATTTTCCTAACTGTTCCACATTCAGCATCTCTGTTCATGTTTCATGGAAATAAAACATTTACACCAGTCATTTGCTTTTACCTAAGGGTTTATGCAACAGTTCTTGTAATAAAATAAAATCCTTTTTATTCTACCTGATAATGAAATATAGTCAGTAATCTTTTACCTGATTTTTTTTTTTAATGTTGCGGGACAGAAGGCGACTTAGTGCAAATTATAGACAGGAGTTTATAAAAACAAAGTTCCTGAGTGTTCTATTTGTTTTTTTTTTTTCTTCCTTCATGAACTTCTTTTAAAGTACTATTAAAGTACTATTATCTTAATTTTACTTCCAGAATGGAATATTCTTGTAAAATATTTAATTACCGGAAATGTTGTCATGGGTAATATTTACCCTTAGTGAGATCATAAGCTATTCTAAAAGTCTTTTGCATGTGGATTTATCACAGTAATGGAACACTTCACTGGAAGCTTCACGCTTAAAAAGCCTCGGTGGGGGGGAAGTAGTAAAAGTATGCCTGTGGGACAAAAAATATACTTTTGTCTTAAAAAAAAGTAGTTGCAGCCTAGGCAGTTGCTGTTTGGAAGAAAGATTTGCAACATTTGAAGATTGCATTTTTGGTAATGTTGTAGGAATTAAGTCACAAAGTATACTGCAACAAGTTCTTGAATGTTTTATACTATGATGGGAGTATTTGGCTATGGGAGGTCATGGAAAGCTTGTATGGGGTAGCAATTTTTAAAATAACATAGGGCATAGCATTTATTTGTTTTTCCATTTTATGTGTTTTTAAGTCTGTTCTGTTGTGTTATCAGGACTGAAGAGGTACTGGATGATTTTCACTGGTAAATTCAGACCACCATTACCACTCTTACAATGTAAAGTACCTGTTAACCAGGTCTACACAGCTGGCTGAGCTCAGACTGACCCCACTTCATAACACCAGAGAAATCTGTGTGAAAACACGATTTTGGGAGAGCTTTTTGCTTGAAAGTGGGTGGCTGCTTGCTCAGCTTAGCTAACGCCATGTGCCCCCCTTACGCAGAAGGGGCCATTGCACTTGCAGTGTGGCTTGGAACAAACAAGTTTTGCTTTTGGAAAGTAAGTCAGTTTCTTTGTGTTCACTTGTCTTTTCCCATTAGGTAGTACTGAGTACCAGTGTTGATTTTGCTGCCTGCCCCGTATTAATTCAGGGTGAGGAGACTTGTACCTTGAAGTGAACAATTCTAAAATTGTTACTCAGGGAGTTAGAGGTGGATCAGATAAATTCCTCTGTAAAGGTTGATGAATTGTGTCCTTTCTGCATTGGAGAGATCAGTTGCTTTTCCTTAGTTTTGTCTGTAGTTGATGGAGGACAGATTGTTTCTGAGTTAAGTACAGTAAGGATTTGTAAGAGCTCTTTTTAGTACTAAATGTTGTGCATAATTTCATTGACCCTTAGTCATTTAAGATAGATACCTGGGAGAAACTGTCTGTTCACTGCTTCTGAAGAAGCCAAAGGACAGTCCACCCAGCTGTTCTTAAACACTTTTGTTAATTGATTCTGAAGGTAGTAATTTCTTTCCACTAATTAGGAAAAAACCTTGGAGTACATAGCATCAGAAGGATTTGGATGCAATATTACTTTATATTTCTAACAAGTTTTGAATAACCTTTGCATTTTGTAATAATATCCCTGGTGCCCTTTATTCAGAGATGGTTTCTCACAGTCTCCTATTTCTTCAGTCATGGCACTTCTGACATTGTTTGTGATCACTTGTTTAGAAGCTAAGTTCATTCTCAAAATGAGGACACAGGATGCTTGGGAATTTTTTTGTTTTCACATACTAGTAGCTATCTGTATCTTTCTGTGTAAGGCACAAAAGTTTTGTTCCACATTCCAGTCACTGGTGAAATGGTGTAAAGTCTATTGTTGTGTCTGCTAGTCGTAAGTTAGATACATGGGATACTGCTTTGTGTTGCATCTGTATCACAGAGGAACATCTTTGTGATTGAATCTTCCTTGGAAATATCTTTTGTGTCTCAATTTCCATCTCCAGACGTGGAGCTGTTCCTCTTGTGTCTGACTGTAAGGACCTTGTTATTTGGTCGCAGGTTTTTATGTGAATTTATAGAACATCTAATGGTCCAGGTTTGTTCCACCTAATTTTGGTTTGTGTCTGGGAAATACATAGCTTGAAGTTCAGTCCCTTTGACTGCGATCCACTGATCTTAGCAAGGGTGCTAAGCATAATCTGGCACTCTCTTGCTTCCTTGAGGTATCTAGGTGGGCAGATGGGTATGGTACAGGATCTGCACAGCAGCTTTACTGAACTGGACTAGCTGGAGCACCTAAAATGTCATTACATTCTGGTTTTAGATCACTGAATCATGGCCTTCTGCTGTTTTATGCTGAAGGATTGGTTCTGCTCCACACTGTAGGTGTTAAAATGAGTCTGTCTACAAATAGGCCCTTCTGTGTGTATGTATGCATAGTTTCATCTTTTCTGTTTAGAATTGTTTTTTACATGTAAGAAAATACAATATGCACTTTATATTGATGCTGTCATTTTACAGAAGAATTACCAGCACACTAGAAAGTAAGTGGAAGATCACTCGTGGTAAAAGTATGCCACTGCAAATTTGCTTTAAGTAGTATTAGCTGCTTGCCACTTCATTTAAAATCACTTGAAAATTGTGTAAAGATTCGTGCCAGAAATTAAAGTAAGTTCTTAGGCTTAGGGGCTCTAATTTGTTTTATTCTCTAGGAGTGGCTCATACAATGTAGTTCAAATTTCACTGGGCTCAAGGTCCTATGCCAGTGTAGACTTAATAAAACTGTAGGATTGAGGAGTAGTCTTTAGAGTTTGTCTGGCTGGTACCATATATTTTTTAAGTTTTTATTTTGGAGTTAATTGCCACTTGATGTATTTGTGACTTTTGTCTTCAAGCAGTTTTTTCTTCATAACGTGTTCAAAGTCTGTTGTGAGTGCAGGGCAGGGTTTTGTGGCATGGGTTATAGTAACTGAGTCATCTGTTGTATTGTTGCCTTCAGGTACAGAGGACTTGGCTCAGCATCCTAATGTCCTTTCTTCCTAGAACTCTACCATGTCCTTGAAGCAGCTCTGTAAAATGCTAGCAAACCTTCTCTATGTTCTTTGTTCCTTCTTCCTAAGCTGTAGGAAAGGAAGGATGTAGAGGGATTTGCAGGACAACATGAAATAGGACAGGGTGGAGTGGCAGAATCTTGGCTTCAGCCTGTTCCTTCGTGGTGTCAGTTTTATTTTTTTGTCATTTCTGCTTCATGTATTGCAGTTGTATAGCCAGTGTTCAGACTGCTTCATGGTTGTTTCTTAATTCTTTTGAAACTGGGTGTGAAATACACTATAGTTACAAATGGGTCTTGATTTATAAATAAAAAAATAAATCTCAAATTGTAAATAGGCACATACGGTCTTGCTGGTTGCATGTAGTCTAAAAAATATTTTACCTGTTTTTGGTTTATGTGAATGCTGATAAATCTGAAATAATTATTTGGAAGAAATAAAATGTTTCTTTATAGAGAAGTTTGAAGAAGCATCTCAAACTGTATTTTCTGAGCTTATTGTGGACGTGACAGGTTAACTGATGGAAACACTTAAAAGATGCTGCAGACTACCTTTTATCCTGAGCCGTAAGACAGGGGCATGTAGGATGCTGCAGCGGTGTCATTGTTGTAGTGAGGGTGCTTATGTAATTTGTGTGCTTTTGACTCTGTGCTATTTTTGTGCTTTCCCTGTTTTACTGTGCTCTTGGGTGATACACTCCTCTCTCCTCCTCTGCCAGCTTATGCCTGTGTTGCTTGTTAGTGAGGAGCGAAGAATGCCTCTTTGTTAAATGCTCGTACAGTCTTGGTGCAGTGTACATCTGGAAGGTAAAAGGCAAAGTTTACTGAAGGAGTCTCCCTTGAGATACCTGAAATCACCCTAGGGGAGCTTAAATGTAGGAATGTGCACTGAGTTAGTGTCAGGTGACATTGGCCTTTCTCGAGGGAATCTAAAGAGGCTGATCTGCTTAACTTAAAAATTGTTGCAGAAGCCCTAACCACCATGACAGTAATGATCATGGTATCTTTGTCAAACATTTATATGTCACTTCCATTTTTCTAGTAGCAATTTTTTGGTTAGTGCTTCTTAATTTGACTCAAGGGTGGTGTTGAATCTTAATTCTGTGTGAGGATATATATTCTGAATGTGTTACTATATTTGGCAGTCAGCTAAACCTCTATTAGAACGTTCCTTAATCATAAACTCCAATGATTTTTTTTCCCTTATGGTGTTTGAGAAGTATGAAAAATCTGTTTCAGTAGCTTTTATTTTTTAAGTGTTTGTATCTTTTTGCTGCTTTTGGTTAACAGTTTCTCATGATAATCACATAACTGTGACACTTGCTATATTTATCCAAAAGCCACAGGGTTCCTGGAGGGTAAGTTCTGCTTTTGACTTTGATTTGAGTCTAAGATTTAGCTTTTTCAGTCTGCCTCAATATAGGCAGTGGATGTACTTGAACAAAGAGGGAATGTGGCATCTTGGAACAGAATCGGAGTCAGAAACTGTAAACTCAGCTCTCTGGCAAAAGCCTCCTGACAGAAGTTTAACCTGTGAATACAGATGGCAAGTAGGTACAGTTTTAGGAGGAGCTGTAATGTTTGCATGGGTGTTGCTGGGATGCAGAGGAATTTTGGGACTAAACAGTAATGTTAGGAAAAATGCAGTTTAGGGTTAATCTTGGACTAAATGGACTAATTTTATCTTTGTCTTTTCATCTGTCATAAATGATCAAGAGAGTTAAATCCCAATGGACACATATATTTGAATTCTCCCTGGTATATAATAAAAATCCTATACTGTTAGGGGAAGAATGAGAAATTGTCCTTCTGTGAATCTGTTCTTTACAGAATGGATCCCTCACCCTTTATGCTTCTGTTTTGCTGATGGTAATGCAACAAAGAAAACAAAAATTATGTAAGCTACCAGGAAATTTAAATTTTAGAGATTTAATTCTGTATTTTTACCTACATTTTTCCTCCAACAATTTGTTCAGAGCAAAAATATGCTTTTGATTCAAATTCTTGCTAACATATCTGATTAGCAGTATAACACATGTCCACTTAGAAGTGTTATACATCGTACTGTGGCATGTAGAGATGAAGTTCTCTTTTATTAACTGTAGTTACTCTCTGAAGAATCCACTAAGCAGTTCATAGTAGCATTTTTTTTTTATACTAGTGAAGTGTATAGACTAAATGACCAGTATGTTTTCAGCATGAGAGTACCTTGTGTAGTAACTGAGCTCTGGCTGCAAGGGGAGTTAACCAATATCTGTTCTTTAAATCACACAGAGAAGCCTTGCTCCTTATCCTGGAGGAACCCCTTAAGCGTGGACTTACAGAATGAAAGGGCAGAGACATTCTTATATTCATTTATTTTGTCAATAGCAGCTGAGATCTTCTTGAAATATGTTCAATGTTTTTAAAAAATAAAATGGTTTATACTGTGATTGAATGTTTGTCCTGATTATTGCACAGTTGAGATTTGATCTCAGTTTGTTTTCTGCAGTGGTAGTTACTATTGTCTTCTCCCATCACTTATTCAACTCCTAAGACCAAAGCTGTAGAAAGGGAGCCTGTCCACTAGAATTCTCTGGGATTGTTGTGATTGCAATAACTCATCCCCTAACAATACAAAGAATGAAAATTACAAACCAGCTGTTGCTTCTAAGGACTGAGAACATTTCTAAAAGAGTGGATGAATTGCTATCAGTGGGGTTTTAAATCTGATGTTGGCCAATTGAAGTCTAACATACAGTTTTAAGAGAGTGGGAAGATTTAGTTCTGCAGCAAAAAAAAAAAAAACCTGATTAGGTTATCTGGTTTTGAAAAGACGTTCAACCTTCTCAGGTTGAACTTAAGAAAATACCGTAAGACTCATAGTTCTTTTACTATGTAGAAAGCAGCTTGCAGATGTAGGATCGCTTCTCGTGTTCATCATAGCCTTGGAGGGTGCAGAGCGTATCCAGGCACACAGAAGACCTCACGCCCTATGTTACCAAAACATAAGTACCTAAGATCCAGAGAGTTGATCGTGGCAGTGTACACAGCCTGTCTACAGCCTGCAGAGCATGTCAAACTGCCTAGCTCAGTATATCCACACAGTGCAGTGCTCCATGAATAATACACATTGGTACAGCTGCCACTGGGATTCAGCCTGAATGAGTGGCATGATACTGGTCATATTTTGGCTTTCAGGTTTCTAGTTTTCTGTCTCTCTGTTAGTTATAAGTGTTTTCAAGATAAGGTTCATACTACTTTAGTTAAGCTATCTTAAACTTCAGGCTTGAAATCCATGACTAGTTGAAAAATAGCAACATACTTGGGGCATGAGATCTGTCTTCCTCCAGTGAGAGCGAGTAGCATCATTGGTTAGGTAGGACTACCTGACAGTCACATTTGAATATTGTACATTAGTTGAGCTGAATACAGGTCACAGTTTCTTAAAAGAGGGAGGGTATGCTGTGTTTTACCAAATGTTCTTCTACTTCTCTGTGACTGAAATTCAGGTTGGCTTCCATACTGTAACTCTCAAAAAAAATTTTAATCGTCAAGTAAAATTTATTTTCAGCTTTTACTTACCCTGTGGTATACTGGAATTTAATCTGTTGGAAACAGGCTTTCTATAACTTGAGGACTAAACTGAGAGAACAATCAAGTGTCTCCAGTTTCATGGTACAAAGGAAGGTAACTAAATAAATACAATTTAAAAAATCGTTCGTAATTGTGTCTAACATACTCTAGCTAGAAGTAGTGGGAAAACTTAAAATAGTGGAAATGGAGTATGAGAGACACGTTGATCCAAAGCCTACTGAAGTAACTGGCAGTATTTAATTTACCTGGGGCTTGTGCATTATCTTTATATTCCTTCAGGTATTTTGCCTACGAATTGTATGCTTTTGGGGATGAGTGTCAAATAACTTTAAAATGAGTCTTCTGCTTTATATTTGAGGTTAAAAATGTGATAAGCTGAGATTCCATGTGTGTTTTTTTCCCACATGACTAAAATAACCTGACTTTATGCTCTAGATTTGGCTAGCAATGATCAGTACACATTTTTTCAAACTCTGGAGTTTGATGTCCTGTGTGTAGAGATTTTACTTCAGGGGGACTGCAAAACTTGCCTGGACACCATGGGGTTCTGCTGACTCATGTAACAAAGCTAAGTGTAGTGTTCTTGCCATTTGTTCAAGTGTTGGGATAGTCAAGTCTGTGTTGAAGATACGAAGGCAGCATGGTTTTGTTCATCAAGAATGTGAAAAGATGTAAATCCATTACCTACTTTGGCCAAAGTCCCTGGTCTGTACATATGTTTGTTCTGGGAAGTTTGCCTTGTGTTGAGACAGCCTGTCTAGTCCATGACAATGCCTCTAGAGTGTTTTATTAAAACCCTACAAACAACACTTCTGGTGAGGTTGCCAAAACTGTGCCTCTTTCCTCCTCCATGAAGATATGTCATTGCTCTTCTCTGCATGATGATGACAGTATGGCAGTTCTGAGCCAGAGAAAACAGATCTACCTACCTCCTCATAATTTGGCTAATGGCCAGGACCCACAGAACTGTGATAGTAATAAATCTGGCACAGTGGCTATCAAATTACTGGTCACCAGTGTTTTACTGTGTGACCTGCATCTTGGGTAGGCATCTCTGCTGAAGATGCTGCAAGTTTTGAATTACAGCAGCTGTGGAGGTGATGCCTGCAGCCATATACTCCTTGCTGCTGCATATCTGCAGACATTCCCTTGACTGTTTCAGACTTAGAGTATGACATACTGGTCTGAAAAGCAAATCTCCACTGGGTTTAAAAGGTATGAACTATATGGCAGACAAGGGTTGTTAGTGCAAAGAAGTAGGCAGTGATGTCCTGAGTCCCAGACACCCTGTCTGTCAGACCTGGGAGATGCTGCAGCCCCGACCGGCATTTAAGGAAAAAGACTAAAAGACTTATTTGTGTTCAGAACATACCGGTTTTTATTGCTTGTGGAGTATTGTGGCAAACAGAACAATTAAACCAATTCTGAGTGATTGCAAATACCCTTCCCACAGTACTCTGGGATTTTGCTATATCACCCTGTCACTGAAATGCAAACAAAGCAGTTGCCAAAGGTAACAAATTCAAGAGGGGAAAACAGGTTGGGATGAGTTTCACAGTGTTTATGCAAACTGAGTATGAGAGTTTGGATTTTGTATATGATGTTATGGTAACATGTGTCCATGTGTAATCAGTGATAGACCTGCATTTTATTAAGGAAAATATAAACTATTTCACAAATTGTGCCAGCAGAAATGATTCCCCTTTGGATTAACAGGCAGTGAGTAAAATCTGATTCGTGATGATCGCAATGCTCCAACAATGTTCAAGTGGTATATGTCTTGACTTCTGACACAGCTCTGCTTAATTCTTAGTGCCATAGAGTGCAATAGCAATGTCTTTGTGAAGACACCCTTTCCACGTTAGAGGAGTTGAACCACAACTCCTAAATTAGTGTGGTGTGGAGCTTTTGGCGAAGTAATTTCAACAGATTTATTGCCCCCACCAGACTGGGTGCAGCTGGCTGCTTTGAAGGTATGCTGATGGTGGAAGAGGTATTCCTTTTTTGTCACAGTCCTGCCTTCCTGTGCGTGACACACCAGCTTCTTCAGAGCTTTTCATTTGTGCCTACAGAATTTGCTGCCTCTTCAGATCTAGTGGCCGAGATGGTTGGATGATAACTTGCCTGCCCATTTCAGTCAGTACCTGCTCAGTGAACCTTACCAGAGACTTGGGAATTTGCAGCCAGAACCAGCAGAGACAGGAGGTCTATCCAGCTGGCCCAGCAAGAGTTAGAGGAAGAAGTTTCAGTGATCTTAGGTGCGTTGTCTGCACATGATGGTAGTAGATCTTTATCCAGTGAGTGACATCATGAGGTGGCTATGATTTTGTTCGCTTTTTTGTTGCTAGTTATTGAAATAGTATAAAAGTGCTGTTGCCTTACGCTGTTTGGGTGAATAAATGAGGGGTGTCAGACATGGAGTTCATCTTGCCGGCCCTTACATCCTGGGGGCTGTTCTTTGATGTGTTCCTTTTGGAGGCAGTATTACTTCAGCAGTCCCACCTTCCTGCTGGTGTTCTCCACATCTCCATCTCGCCCTTAAATGCAATGATACAAGTGAGCTTCATCTTCCTGGTAAAGGGGATTGAGAAACTCTTCCTTGTTTTAAAGAAATAATCAACACAGAGGTCCTCTTCTCACTGGAACTGCTGCTGAGAAAATTGTTTGATGACTTCAATTGAATACAAGCTAGTTTCACTAGTATGTACGCAAGCATTGCAGCACTCTAGGGCTGCAAGAGTTGTCTTTTTCAGTTGCTTAGGAAAAGTGAAAACTAAATGCAGTCTTTGAACTCGTTTTTTAATCTCTGTTTATTGTTCTCTAATGAATGCAGTCAGAGTGAGTTTCTTTTGAATGTACACAAAGATCTGTGTTGGAGCCAGTGTAGGCAGAGCAGACAAAGGGGCACAACTCATGTCCTTTGCAGGCAGAGGTGAGATGAATCATGCCCTGTCCTTTCTCTTGGAAATAAATAGTATCTTGAGGTGACTAGGTCAGCCATCATTTTCTGTATGTAAGAGCACCTTCATTGTGTCTGGGACATAGGATCCAGCATCCTGAAGCACCATAAATAAATGCTGGAAGAGTGAGAAAATGGGGGAGTAGCATACATGTCTTCCCTGACACCATCCTAGCTGTATACCCAGTTCAGTGACTGACAGAGCCAGATATGAGCTCTGAATTAGATGTGATTTATTAACCTTTGGTAGATTCTTATTCTGTGAGTTTATGTAATCTTCCCATGTTAATTTTTGCATTCACAGTGCCCCTTACCAAAATCCTGTATTTGAAGGTGCTTAATGCCTTATTTGAAAGCTTCTAAAATTAAGTGGGGTAAACACCCTTCTTAATGAATGAAATACTAATAATTTGGTAGAACAATCTGGGGTATGTATTTTTTGTTCCGGGTTACTCTATGTAGTGGTACACAAGAATGAATCTTCTGCTGAGAAAGGTCTGTCTTTCCTCAAACTAGCTGAAATGTAAGTTGTTCACCAAATAGAATAAAAATGCACCAGATTGACTTTTGAATATAAAATCTGGGAGCTGGGGACAGAACAGAGATTTGGGCCCTAGGTCATGCCTAAGGCTTAATCTTTCAGCATAGTATTTGGGCAAGTTCTCAAAAGAGGGAAGCTGGGAAACCCAAGTTTGGCTGTTAGCTATGATCAGAAAATTTGCTTTTGTGTGTGCGAATGGAGTTAAGAGTTGTGCACCCAGGAGGAAAATGAATGCTGAGACAGTTGCATTTTTCACAAAGCCCCTGTGTTTGTTTACATAAAGTAAACAGTTTGTTTACTATCTTCACAGCAAATGGTTTGCCTTAAAGAAAGGAGCCAAGTCAAAAAGATCCAACAAACCAAGAGAAAACCTACAACCCTACCCTCCATAGTTAAAATGTAGCATCCTTCTTCAGGATTTGTAGGAGGTAGCTTACACCTTGCGATTCCATTTTCTTTCTAGTCTTTTGAATTCTTTGATGTCATAAAATCATTTTTGTGACAAAATTGGGTCAGAGAATGATGGTTGGCGTTTCTGTGCTCTTCAGCATGCTGCTCTTGGACAGTGCTGTGGTTGTGTTTTCAGCATTCAGTTTGTACAAAAACAATTTTTCAGGTCAGCCTTTCACTGGAATACATAGAACTAGAGTAGTTGCACGTTTACCTTTGAAACTTCTCTGCTCATACTGATAGGCAATCATTGGTACAACTGGACTATGTCATGCAAAGTATTAGTCCTGAGTCTTAGATGTACATTTTTGTCACCAATAACAAACAGTATGCTGGACACCACTGCTGATTGCATTACTTGCTGTGCTAGCTGAAAGTTACAGGAGCTGCTGCAATTTAGATAGGTTTTCTGAATCCATGTTTAAAAGAGGTCTGTGCTATTTTTTCTTGGGTAGCTCTTGAGGTATATGCTGTAGCTCTGGATATCAAGCAATTTTGTACTGATACTTACCAACTGAACTGCTTTCTCATTCTGTGCTAATATTAGATCTTTTTAATAGAATTTTTCAAAAGAGGGTGTGCTTCATGTGAATGAACTGGGAAACAAACTTTTCATGTACTCCCAGTTTTCTCATATTTTTAAAATTGAAGTTCTCACATACTCTTAAAGTTGCTTTTCAGTTCTCCTAGGCTTAGAGCCAAGTGGACACTCTTTTATTAATTTTCTCAGTTCCTCCTAATTTATTGCTGTTTGTCCATGTGGTGCTTTGCCCCTAGCTAGACATCAGGTGCACACCAAAACTATGCTGTCATTCCCATCCTCAACTGCACATGGGAGAGAGAATTTAATGCAAGGATTGTGGGTCAAGATGAGGGCAGGGAGAGATCAGTAACTAGATAGTGTAATGGGCAAACCAGACTTGACTTGGTGAAAAATTTATTTTATTACCAATCAAATCAGAATACAATAATGAGAAATAAAACCAAATCTTAAAACACCTTCCCCCTACCCCTCAATTCCTCTGACTCTTGAAAGAAGTCCCTTTGTGCAGTCTGTATTTGGGAAGTTTCTGTTCTCATTGCAGTTGGGGATAAGGGGGTGCTCTCCCTCTCGTGATGGAGAAATCAACGGACAGAAATGACAAAAAAGCCTCAAGCATTCTGTGAGCTCTGTGTGACAGGGCAGGGAAATAGTTTTAGGGAATGACAGTTTCAATGTGACTGCAAATGTGCATTAAGCATATGAGGTGTGACTGTGCCTGATGGCAAAGTTCCTGCCACTGGAAGGATGGCTGAGTGAGCTACAGCTGTGGTTAGGAAATCAAGCTGGAATAAGCTGATGGGATGACCAAAGCTGATGGCTGTGGGAGACTGGAACTAGGAGAGTGCTGCTTGAAAAGTCAAGAAGTTTGCTGTATAACATTCAACAAGATGGGAAAATGAATGTGCCCCAAACTATCTTCCAGATTTACAGGTTCAACTCAATGCTCTTTACTCACAGTTACTAGAACTGAAAACATTGCTGTATTAAGCCCAGATTTTACAGTCTTGTAAATGATATTTTTTTTTTTCAAAAAGTGAATTTTTTTTAACTTAAAATTGCAAAAGTAAGCTTTGAAGCACTGTGTTTTGATAAACTCTGAAAGGGGCTACAGTCCTTCTGAGCACAGAAGCTGAATGCCTCATCCTTTGAAACAGACCAAAGAATTGCACGTAGTTCCAAGGTCTGTGTGTTCAGGAGTGGCTGAGGTACTTGAAACACAGATTCTGCTTCTTTGAAAGCCTGGCTCCCTGAAGTTCTCTTATTGGATAGGGGCAACAGTGTTGGTTCCTGCTAAATGTCTAACACCTGTCTTCTGCCTTATATTGCCTCAAGTTCTTACAGGAATTCTAGGTTTTTGGACAATTCATGTGAATCTCTGCAGGCTGCTGATTAGTGGGAGCCCATGTTTCCTGCTTTTTGAGCTAGTGTCCCAATAACAGCACTCGTCAGTGAGTAGTGGGGAATATCTTCATGTTTTCCTCTGTCAGTCTTTTCAGGCATGTTAGACACACAGTAATTCCCAGATGTGTATCTGTCTGCAGGAGTAATTTTTGAACTCTGAATTGCTTTTTTACAGAAACCAAAAGTGAAAGTTAAATACCTGTCTTTGGGAGGAAGATAATAGTTGTGCCTCACTGAGGTGATGCCTCTTGGCTGGCTTAGGCATTCTTATCTATGGTAAAAAGTGTTTTGAATTCCCTTCTAGTACTCCCAGTTTTCTCCTGTGGTCAACTAAATGCTTCTATTTTCCATTTAGGTCTCTGTATTTTACTCCCATAAGAAATATTTTTAAGTGTGGCTGCTGTGCAACCACATACATGCGGAACACACCGTGTAGGTGGTTTGGGTTTTCTGCTCTAAAGAAATTGGCAGGCAATGACTTGCAGCACTGTGGATTGACAGTATTGTAAATATTCCTCCAGTGCTAGCTTGAAAGAGGATTTTGTTCAGGCTATGTGATTAGGACCCATATTCAAATGTCTGCATGAATGCAATGCAATTTGTTTTAAGCTTGAAGTTAAAAAGTATTTTTGACTTTGCCTGGAGGCCTATACAAGAGTTGTGCTAATTGAGTCGATAAACATGCCAGATAATGCTTAATATAATTCAGCATGTTTAGTCAGTAGTACAACACTGATATATATGTTTTTATTATTTTCTGTATTTATAGTAAAAACAAATATTGTTTATTTGTGTTGCTTAGAGTGAAAGTAAGTACTTGTTCTGGGAAGCTGAGCTCACTGAGTTTCATAATTATGGAGTTATGGAAATGGGAAGGTGTTTAAAATGTGCATGTACTGGTTTTGGTTTCTTGGAAACCCTTATAGCCTTTGCTGATAACGATCACAGAATCAGAGAATGGGTCAAGCTGGAAGGGACCACAGTGGGTCATCTGGTCCAACTTGTGTGCTCAGCCAAGGTCATCCTATAACACATTGCACAGGGTTGTGTCTGTATGGCTTTCAAGTGTTTCCAGTGAGGGAGACTTCACAACCTCACTGGGCAACCTGTTGCAGTGTTTGGTCACCCATATGGATACATCATATATGATGTTCTAGGGGCATCTGATTCTTCAGGTAGAGGACCTGTGCTTCAACTGCCCCTGTTCACACCAGTGTAACCTGTCATAACTAAAACAACCTAATGAAGATCTCCAACTGTTACTACCTTGTGTTCTAGCTGATGAACAATTCCATTAATTTAAATAGCAAATATCATCTTCCCTTTCAACAACAAGCTTCTGTATATGTTTAGGATTTTTTTTTACCTTACGTAGCTTAAATGAGGAATTATTTTTAGGAAGGGAAATACTTTAAGGATGGTACAGAATCCTGTGATTTTGCAGGGTGTGTGGTTCCTTTTGAGCACTGCAATTTTGTTGATGTTTACTTGTTCAGGCTTTCATGTGAAATTTTGCAACAGTTCTTATTAAATGCTGATTATTCTCAGGAGTCAGTATGGTGAATGTTTTTATTTTTTAGTTAGTTGCTCATATTTTCCTATATGAGTTACTATTTTAATCTGTTTTAGCATTTTGATATCTCCAGGGATGTTACAAAAATAAGGTTAATTAATTTTTAAACCTTCAGTTCTGTTAGTAAATATTTAAAAGGTATGAGCAGTCTCACTTGTTAAAAGAAAGGTTTTTATTGCTAACTTACCTGATCAGTTTGAAAGTCCTTTTTTAACATATTAGAACTGTGCAACACAGTGCATTATCAGCAGTCTAGTTACTAAGAATTTATCAAAACCAAGGAAATCATACCCAAAAGCTGGACACTTCTAGTAACTGTAGATGTAAGATGACTGGGACAATTTATGCTTATTTTATTGCAATATTTGTTCCACCACTTTAATGCTTCAAGAAGTCAAATTGAAAGCATTTATCTCTGATGTCAGTAGATTAAATGGATTTTCTGGCTTCTTTTCCCTTGGTGATTGTTTTAGATGCTCCTGCTTTCCTTTTCATGGCTGAATCTTCCTTCCTTCAGTGCATCTTCAGTATGAGTTACTCAGAGCAGAATTATCTATTTTTCTGTTCAACTGCAAAGACTAGAAACGTCCTTTTTTTAAAAATGGGAATTGATCATCTTACTTCATCTGCAGGTAACTGGCATTGGGGCTTTAAGAAGTAGTTACAAACTGTAAAATTCAGAGCTGAACAGCTGGGATTTTAAAATAAAATTCTTAACAACATTGCATGTTGTTCCATGCATAGCAGTGTGGTGCTTATCATGCTAACCAGGGCAGTCTCACCTTCAGTTTGGAGCAAAAGAACTTTTTCAAAAATGACTAACCATTGCACAGTTTTAGGATTTTTCAGTTTTTCATGAATTTAAATATTTGCCTACATGTCTGTAAGCACTTGCTTCCTATGTACTGTTTTATGGTTTTGGCATAAGCACAAGACTTCAGAAAGTCTAATATTGCTGTCTTGGTTAGTGCAGTAAAGTGCTCAATATGTACATTGATATTTCCATTTGAAACCTAATGAAAGCCATTTCCTAGATTCAATCCTAACCGATGGATTTACTCATATGCCTAAAAAGGATTTTCTGTCATTTCCTAATGCTTAAACTAGAAAGTTTTATTTTAAGCATAGTGGCAGAAGTTTGTAGAATTGGGAACATTTTACATTGGTATGCCTAAAAGTTTAGTATATATAGAGGTTAGTGTAGGTAGAGCTTTTTGGCTCCTCTCCATCCTTTCCTTCCTTTCCTTCCTTTCCTTCCTTTCCTCCCTTTCCTCCCTTTCCTCCCTTTCCTCCCTTTCCTCCCTTTCCTCCCTTTCCTCCCTTTCCTCCCTTTCCTCCCTTTCCTCCCTTTCCTCCCTTTCCTTCCCTTCCTTCCCTTCCCTTCCCTGAGAACACATGCTGTTTGAAAAAGGAATTTGAAATCTGGTTAGCCATAAATACTAATTATATTCTTGGTGTGGGTTCTTGCTTTCAGAGTCGCAATAACTGTTGCCTTGTGCTCAGTGGGCCAGCTCACAGTGGTTATTGTAGAGGGTAATGAATGATGTTTATTTATGCTGTGTGCCCCACCACATCTGGGGGTGAGAACATGCTGGCAGCTAATTGGCCTGGCAAATGATCAGGCTGCTACAAAGCAGTAGCTTGTGCTAGGCACGAAAATTAAATCTCAAGGAGCTGTCATCCCTTGCTCTTATTGATGGTTCCTGGTGGAAATGACAGGCATTAGCTGTGGATGTGATGCTGAGATCTACTCTTTATTGTATGGATTTCTTTCAGTGAATGCCTCAGATCAATTTGCTGTTATTAACACCTTGTGAATTAATCTCATCCCCAGGGACTCATGTTAATATCTAGTTTTTGGAATTATATTCTTCTGTGTTTGCTCTCCTTTTTGTCCTGAGACACTTGAATGCTTCACTTCAGAACTGATCAGGTTAGTGTATGTTGAGGATAAACAATCCAGTCAATGTTGTGTGGCTTGGCATCGAGTAATTTCCTGAAAGTGATGCTGATGCTGCTTTTAAAGATCTCAGAACTTTGTGTTTCTTTGAGCTTGAAGGAACTAGAATAACAAAAATGAGAATTGCAACAATTCTTTGAGGAGGGGACAGCAAGGAAGACGGTTTGAATTCCTATGTGTTACTAATGTATACTTAGCTGCCTTCCTCAGAGCCTGAGCCCTGCAGGTAGTCCTTGTCCCCAGCAGACTGCTTTGTGCCTGTGCTGGAACCAGGCAGTTAGTTGTCTTCACTCCAAGCTTAGTAGCACTTGTGGGAAGGGTTGAAAAGGCTTTTCTTCCTTATAAACCCAGGACTCATTTAAATAGGTCAAAGCAAAAGGAATAGGAGGAGAAATGGTACAGTTTGGATTGGTGACAAATGGATTACTCCAAAAGCTTGTGTGGATGTGATTTTCATCTTTCCCATGGCTACTGGGAGTTGATGTTAGCAAGAAGGAGGAATAAAGTTTGTATGTCGTGTTAAATCATTTGGGTGATAGGGAGGTTGGAAAACAGAAAACTTGAGTATTATTTGAATGGCTGTTAGTGGGTGAAATGACCAGATGAACAGGTCCAAATAACACAACAGATTGTGGTACAAGTAGCCGTGCAATGGAGAATGAACTTCAAGAGCTTTTGGGCCCTTCTGGTTTTGAAAACCAATTTGTGGCATCTGACGCTGCAAAGTACACCTGCTAAGCATTGAGGTTATGCTATTAATTTCAAAGCTAGTTGTAGGTATGTTCCTGCTCCCCCTCTTCTGTCACTGCACATAACATCTATGAGTAGTAAATAGATTATATTAAAAAAAAGCAATCCCATCAC
This sequence comes from Cinclus cinclus, assembly GCF_963662255.1. NCBI lineage: Eukaryota > Metazoa > Chordata > Aves > Passeriformes > Cinclidae > Cinclus > Cinclus cinclus. The sequence goes on from NC_085047.1 coordinate 69,540,277, forward strand.
ATGTTATTCATCTTTCTTTGTATATGCATGAGTTCTTTGAAATTTATATATTTTAAAATTTTCCTTTTACTTAAAACAATTTTATTACTAATATTTATTTATTTTTGGTAAAGCATGTGAATGTTGTTCATTTTACTTTTTTCAAGGTGTGTAAAAATAGACAAAACAAAGTATTAATACTTTTACTGGGTGAGTAAGAAAATGTAAATTAAATAAATGTAAATGAAATAAGCCTTTAGCTTTATTTTTGCCTACTCTGAGCACTTTGTGGTACTGCTTAGAAGACCAGATGCCTTGCAAGCTTTTTGTAAACAATGTGTAGAAAAAGGGATGCCTTGTTCTGTTATTCCAGAAGCAGTGGGAAAAAAACTAAGTTGTGCTTATGCAATCAGGAATGTGATGGTGTAAAAAGAGAAGGGAAAATATGGTAGTTTAAAAGCTTGATATGGGATTACAGTTGTTTTTAGCACTTGATGGTTAAGCGCCTCTTACTGCTCTGTCTCTGAACTCACATAACTGATAATTTAGCTGCTAATTCAATTGTATGATGATTAATTGCCATGAACAATTCCTTGAAGAGCACTACAAATTTCATTTTCATTTGTCTGCTAACTGTAGCAGTTTTTACTTCCTCTTATTTGTGTGTTGGTCACCCAGTGATGTATGCGATGAATATATACCAAAAAGGTGTATATGTAAAATATAGTCCGCAGATGTATTTGTTGGAAAACCTTTTAGAGCTCACTTTTACATGCAGAAGACTGTAATGATCCTCTGATTTGCAGCTGAATTTTCATCATTATTTTTCCCTTGTAATAAGTAGGAAGTGATGAACAGATTAAGATGAAATGATTTTTCTCTCTGACAGTAGTGTTCTATTAATAACTGTAAATCTTGTTTTTTCCCCCCTCCCTCACATCTGTAACAGCTAGCCGATGGCGGAGCCTCTTCTCTACGCCTGTCTCCTTGGCTTTTCCCTATAGTCCTGTTGCAAGACTCACCCCATATACCAATGGCTGTAACAGTCCCAGCTTCTCTAAAACTTCCAGTAAAGCAATACTAACACCTGAACGGACAGGTAACACTTATCTTTTTATTGATTTATGGTGCTCACAAAAGTGCTTGATTTAATCTAATCCTGCTAGCGTTTAACAACAATACTCTCTTTGGATGACTGTATATGAACTCACATCTCAGAGGGAAATGTTTCATTTTTTTGGTTGGTTTGGTTTTTTTTGGTTTTTGTTTTTTTTTTGTTTATTTTTTTAATTCTAAGCCTAAAATTTGGCTGTTAACTACAAGTGTTATGCAGCATGTTACAGGAAAGTGATGCTAGTAAATACCACTAATGATTTACCCAGTAGTTCAGTTGTGACTGTCAGCTTCAACACTCCCCAGCTTTGTTGATCATTTCTGCCCCACGGTACCCCTTCTTTGTGTCCATGGAAACATACGTATAGCTGTGTAATAGAATTAGAGTGAGAATTTATAATAAGAGCTGGCAGAATCATGCCTGTCTTCAAGCTGGTATTGTTGCTAGTGTTCAAGATTTATGTTATGTTTTCCACTGATTTTCAGGGAACACACAAGTTCTAGGAAAATTGAGAACTTTCTGTGGCCTGTAAATTACAAGGATGTGCATTTTCCTTCTTCACTACAGATATCAGGAGTCAGTTTATATCTGTGACTTCTCTTAAACTGCACCGGGAGTGGAGAAAATAATCTTCTGGGGGAGAGGCATTAACATTTTATTGCTGGCAGGAGCAGGCGTAGGCTGAGGATGGGCTGATGATCAGTGTCACGCTGATCTGTGTGCAGTGTTCCTTACAATGCATGGAAACACTGCAGAAAGCCCCATTTTAAGGGATATGGGCACTGTGGGTGAGAAACAGCTCCAGACAGTGCCTGCTGTAGTTGTCTGCATGTGAGTGAAATGTCTTTACTATTCAGTGGGATGAAGCCTAGTTCCTAAATTAACTCATGCTATTTGAGATACCCTCAGGTACCTTGTCTGGCTTCCCTCTGCTGCTCCAAAGGAGCACAGCCGTTAATACCTCTGCAGAACCTTAGGGACTGCTCTAACTTGCACATTTAAGAAAGCGAACACATTACTACATACAGACCTTCCAAAGCATTCAATCCCCTGCCTGTCCTTTTCTTTTGGAGATATTATTAGAAAATAGCTGAATTTAGGATGAATTTTAGGTGGCTGTTTTCAGCAGTGCTAGAGGATGCAAACACACCTGTGATACAAGCACAGCTGGTAAGCCGTAGTCACAGCAGCTCTTGCCCTGTAGGCTGTCTCTGGTGTTCCAGAGGATATTAGAAAATGTTTTACTACTTTTGGTTGATGGGATTTTTCTTGAAGTTGTACAACAACTAGCTCATACACCTTATTGCAAATTAGTTTGTATTTTACTAATACACAGAGGGAAAAAGTAGAATTCAGAGCCTTTTGAAAAGGTAGCTCTGTGGGGGAAGCAATGCCTTCTCTTTTGCATAATATTCAACCTTAATTATTGCTGTGATTGATTTATGTGATAAGTATAGATTAAAAAAAGAATAGTAGAAATTAGCTAAATGGCTCTGATGCAGCATTTGAGTACTGGGCAGAAATCAGTGGCACATATCCAGTTGTTTTTCAAAAACAAGAGTAGGGAGTACCATAGTCCCATAAGAGAAATGCAAATGCAGATGTTGGTTAGACTACACTAATCTGAGCTGTATCAGAACAGTATTGGGTAAATTATTCATTGTCTGGGCTATGCAATGCTATTTTGGGAACAAGGTGAGGAATTCTTGATCCATTCCTACACTTACTACTTCTTATGAATGTGAAAGCTCTTTGCTAATCGTTAGTGAATTGAACTACACTTCTCTAAGATTTTATGTGCTGTTCAGAAAATGTTTTAAGCTACTGTAGTGTAAAGAGCAGATGATTCTGCGTGAAGGTGACCATATTTGTAGCCTAAAAGTGTATGTTTTCTTACGTAGGGTACATTTCTAGGAGTTCCCCTTTGAGTCCACAGTCATCAATAGACAGTGAACTGAGCACTTCAGAGCTGGAAGATGATTCTATCTCCATGGGCTACAAGCTGCAGGACCTCACTGATGTTCAGATCATGGCTCGTCTACAGGAGGAGAGTAGGTGTCACTTTTTTGGTTTTCCTAACAGTCTGAGGAAGATGGCCTGTAACAATTAAAACTGCACCAGTCTGGTCTCAGTCAAGTAGACATTTTTTAAATAGTGTTGCTTCTTGAGTGGCAGGTGGAAATACTCTTCACCTGCATGGAGAAGGTGTGCATATTGTTGGGTTCAGGTTAATCTGAACTGGTACTGGATCTTTCAAAATTTGATGTTTATATTTTTCTGAGTATTAAGAAATAATTCTATTTCTGGAGAGGGAAGATGCTAAAGCATTTTTCTCATGCATGCATTCCATGAAAAAGGTAAAATTAAGCAGCTCTCTTGGCTTTCTTAGCCTCAGCTTCAATTTGCTTAAATTTTCAGATGAGTTTGGAAATGACATCCCCCTTAAATACTGTATTGGGGGCTTTAAATTTATTATCTTGGTTTAAAACTAGTAATTAGGCACAAATCGGAGCCTAGAGTCTTCTCTGACATATAGTTTGGATTAATAGTAAGTTTTGTAAAATGTCTTTATAAGTAAATAATAAATTTTTATAAAATAAAATAAAAAATTGACTTCGAGGTCACTGAGACAGTAAGTGGAGTATTTCTCCCACATCCTGTTAGTGCCACGTGAGATATCAAGGAGGAAGTGATGAGATAAACAGCAAGATGAATTCATAGACAAGGCCTGAGTAAAAATGCCGAGTAATAATTAATTATATAAAACAAAAATAATAAAATGGAAATTTTAGAGCTGTGATCTGGCTGAAGCCACCAGACTGATCCTGTGAGCAGGAGAACTTGCTGAGTATCTGGTGGCACGCATCATGTTTAGCAGAAAAATTAGCAAGCGTTCTAATTTTAAGAAGAAAAAATGTTATGACTGTCAAAGATACAAAGGATTGCATTACTTAAATGACAGCTGTGCTCATCTCCTTCAGAGTGAGGTTTAAAAAATACTTCAGGTATTCAGCTCTTTAAGGAATCAAGGCACTGGCAGACTGGAAAGAAAAATGCTGTTTTTTCTTCAAATCCGTGTCAGGTGCAATTGATTGTGTATCATCCTTGTAGTAGCAGCTGGCGGAGAATGCTTGAGCACATGACAGTTGTTGACCACTTAATCCCGTGGAAAGTGGCAGTTCTGTGTACATGCATGCAGGCACACTCTCTTCACAGCCACAAATAGAAACTCCCCCTCGAGAACGGGGAGAGGAAGCATATTAAGAAGTCTCCATTATGAAGCAAAGACTCTGTTCAAAATAAGGATTTCTTGTAAGCCTAGGAAAGTTGTTATCTGAAGCTGCTGTCAAAGTTACTTGGTTCCTGGAAGTGCAGTGTTTTTTCTTTGGTTGCTGTGCATCTGGAAAAAGGAGGGATCTGCAAGGGATGTGAATGTTTCTCTCCCACTTGACTGGAGTAAACAGGCTCTTACAGGGTAGCGCTTATAGTGAGATGGTTTTCAAAACCTGGCATTCTGAGAAGGGAGTGGTAGGATTGTCTACCTGTGTAAAATACAGTTGTGTTACCACTAAGCCTTGTCCACAAGACTGGATGCTGTCAGGAACTAATTATTGTTCGGGGAGGTTGGAGAGCCAGTAGATTTAGATGTGTTGTAAGTTTAAGAAATGTCATCGTAAACATTTTTATTGTGTGGATACAGAAGTTCAATAGCAACAGCTTGGAAAACTTTGAGTTTAATTCCTCTAATTAAGAGTATTGTGAAGTTAAAAACTTAGTACTCATGTAGTCTTTATTGGCAGAGAGAGAGTCTTTATTGGCTCTCCTGAGAGCAGTTCTTTTTAAGAAAGGTATCTAAGACATCTTTTGGAGACTCTTGTATTCTTTAAGATTTTATTAATAATGATTTTTAAAGAAAGAATTCAGGCTTAGATGCCTGAAAGGTAGATTAGATGCGTGAAAGGTTGATCAGATGAATCCTACATCAGATCTTCAGCCTGGTTACATTTTAAATTGAATTCTTGCTGTAAAATTCTATTTATTTTCCCACATAGTTTTCAAGATTGAGGTGCATATTAAGAGTTAATCACTTAGCAGAAGCTGAATCATCCTCCTCTTGGAATTTACAGGCCTTAGGCAAGATTATGCTTCAACTTCAGCATCTGTGTCAAGGCACACTTCCAGTGTATCTCTGCATGCGGGAAAAAAAGGGCCATGCAGTGACCAGGAATATGATCGCTATAGTCTTGAGGATGAGGAAGAGTTTGACCACCTTCCACCTCCGCAGCCACGTCTGACTCGCTGCACCCCCTTCCAAAGAGGGATTCCTCACTCACAGACTTTCTCCAGTATCCGGGACTGCAGGAGGAGCCCTACTTCCCCACAATTCCCTACAAATACTTATCAGCAGCCCTTCTACTCTCCTCAAGCCCAAACTCCAGAGCAGCAACCAAATAGGATTAATGGAGGTGGGTTGCATGCTTTTCTGAGAAGTGGTCTTTTCTCTGCCAAGTGCCGGTGCCCTTTTTAAGGTGAATTGTACATAAATTGTGACAAATAATTTAAGCCTGCGTAACTGATTAAGGAATGTTATTGTTAAGCAGTTTTCTACAAAATGTAATCTGTGACCTGGTCATGAAAATTGTTGCTTTAGTCTGTTTTAAAATGCTGCAAAGATGACCACAAGTGAAGAAAAAAACAGCAAGTAAAGAAAAACATGTTTTAGCAGGCTAATAGTTGGTTAGAAGAACCTCTGGGACTTTCAAGCTTGATATGCATGTGTCCATTGTGGATGCAGTAAAATACAGATCCGGATTTTCAGATTTGAATTTTCATTCTCATTCCTGAGTTTGTTGTTAATGCAGCTGTGCTGTGATGAGTGCTTAAGGCACCTTGCTTCTGTTCCAGATCTGATAGGGCTGATTGTTAAAGCAGTTGGAGATAATGTCACTCCCAAACTATTCTGAGATACTGCTGCTTTTTTGCACTGCATTTGAGATACATTCCAGAGTCTGGAAGATTTGTCTCTCAGTGCTTACTCATGATTTAAATTTCCCTCCCTTCTTGTGTTAACTTCTTTTCTTTCCTTATTATAATCATAATTTTCTTCTTTCTGCTGTATTTTACTTTTCTATACCTTCAGTCTTTCCCCAAGTTAATTCTAAGCAGTCCATTTCCAGCCAGGATCTTCTTTGTAATATTATAAAGAAGGTTACAGGTTGCAGCTCACCCTTGGGCAAGAAAATAAATGTGTTGTTCAAAACAACATATAGTTGCTATTTGCAGTGCTACAGGTATGCATGCTGCTTTTCTGACAAACAAGGCATGACAGATTGGTGCCCAAACCACTTCTATTCAAAGTAAGCCATGGCATGGAATTGACAAGTGGCAATATAGAAGGAAGATGATGTTAACAGAAGGTAGAGCAGTGTGGGTACCTGTTGGCACAGCATTTGTGCCATATTAATTTTAATGTTACTTCTCTTGTCAGGGAGGTACAAGAGTGGGACAGCAATGCTGGGCTCACAGAAATGTTGTGACTTGGAAAGGAAGGCTTTGGAGCATTTTTGTTCAGGAATAAGAGAATGATAATGTTGCTGCCATATTTTTATGTGGCGCCCAAATGTGTTTTGAATGACTTTTTCATGTTCCATGTCAGTGGAACTTAAGCATCGGATTTCCTGTATGGAAACCTTTAAGGCACTAAAAACATTAGTTTATTAACTACAAAGTGTATAAATGTAAAAGACCACCAGTTTTATCACCTGGTTGACTTTTTTCTCAAGAACTTGGAGGTGTTGGGTAATGTGTTTGGCATAACCCAGAAGTTGGACCCATGACTTCAGTTACCTGTTTGCAGGAATGACAAACGGTGCTATAATAGTCAGCACCACTGTCTTCAGAAGGGAATTTTCTCCTCAGCTTCTACACGTTCAGCCTCTAACACATAACTCTGATCCATGTAAGTTGCAAATACTGATGGTGAGAAACATTTTACTTTGATTGTGTTCTTTTGGCAGACAAGGAGATAAGGAGTCAAGTGTTCACTGTACTGAGTATTACAACATCTTCTCATCAGCACTTACCACCGTGGCAAACTAAAGGTTTCCATCATGTGGAAAGCATGATCCATAATTAGTAATTAAGTCACACATACCACATGCTGTGGTGCTCTTGGCCATTCCAGCAGTCTTCCAAAATCTTTATTCCTTTGTCTTCCCCCAAAGAGATCACTTAGGTTCTTATATGTGCTGCCAAGGGTCTGGCTTCATTTGGGCATTTACAGAGCTTTTCGTGAAAGAAGAATAAACAGCAAGTAATTGTTGAATTTTGACACTCAGTCTGATGTTAAAACCCCAGTATTTAGCTTTGACACAATATTTTCCCTAAATTAGTTTAAATATTTAGCTTTATTACAATTTTTTGCCTTTAGGCAAATATTTTGAGGGATGCTGCCCTACTTGCTTTTGGTGATATTTGTTTGGCATGGTCCTCTAGTTGAGATACTTAATTAACTGCATGAGAAATATGTGGTGAAAGTGTGATAAACCTGGAAAACTTCAATAATTCCTTTAGGAGCATAATGATGGTTGCTTGATGAGAAGGACCTACATTTAAATGCTGAGATGTGGGTGCCCACCTGTGTATGAGGGACCTAATTCAGTTCCCTGGGTTGAGCTGCATGAGGTGCTTTGATGCACCCTGGCTTCACCAACACCCTGTGTCACTGCTGTTTAGGTTCCATAAACAACCCAGGATCTGTGGGATGCCATGGGGCACCTTCTCATAGGCACTGACATACGCTGGTGATCTGCCTTTTCTGGGGATGAGAATGGTCTCTCAGACATTTTCCAGCTGTGTTTGAAGCTGTATTTTTGAGTTTTACGTTGTTCTTGCCAATGTATTGTAGCAAAGCACTGCCTCTGCTGTAATATTGACACTCTGCTCTTTGTTTTCAATTGCTGTACATCTATTTGAAGAGAAAATTACATACTTCTGGACGACACTACGCCATGTAACCCACACTCTCAGGTCCCCAGGTTCTTTATCTCTCCTTATCCCATTCATGTCTGAGTGAATGGTGCCAGTCACATTTACTGCCAGTCCCCAACAGCTTGTACTGAAAGGCTCCTGGTAAACAGTAGCATAAAGTGGCACATGTATGCCAGTCTTACATGTTCAGATGTGAAATATGTTGAAGTTGGGGCCAGTTGTAGCATCAGCTGTCAGTGTACTTGTTGTTAATCTTCCAAACAGCATTTTCACAGCCACTGTGTGTCTGTGTGTTATCTTTGCTTTCTAATAGGTTTTATTGCCAGTTCTGGCAAAAATACAGTACTAGGTAAGCTTGTGAAAGTCTATTTGGTTTTGTTTTCCTTGTTTAATTACACCCTCTTCCTAAATGAGCTGAATTTTCTGTAATGATGAGTTGCATCAGAAAAATTCCATTTGTAAACTTCTTAAGGTATTCTGATTTTCAGGGACTTTGTAGTTGGTTGGTGGGTCAGAAATAGACAATTTAAAGAAAATCTGAGGGAGACAGGATGTGAACAGCTTTTATCTGTTGTAATTAGCTGAAGTGAGTTTGTTTGGTTAATGTGTGTTTTATAATAAAGCTTTTAATATGTTTGCAGTGGAAAGATTTATACTTGTCTCTCTCCCCTTAGTCTAATTTGAAGAAGTTACTGATTAAGAACTTAAAACACTACTAATTATTAATATCAATAATATTTTACATATAATCATTTTCATACAAGAAATACCATTGAAAGTTATAAAACCAAGCTGGTTTCTGCTTTATGTTGTCCATAAATATACATTTTTTTTTGTTAGTTTAATGCAAAAAGTAACTGCTTTCACTTCAATTTTTTAAAAATATATTTTATTTCTGCCTAATATTTTATTAATTTTTCATAGCTGTTAGTATTTTTGCCAGAAGTATTTTATACTTCTGATTTCCTGGAACCAGAAGTAAGGTTAACTATAGTGCTGTGAAATCATCCAGAGTAATCAAAATCCAGGATAGACAAGAAGCTAAAACTGGGATTTATTTTCTTGTGTTCAGGCCCACTTCCCACCTCTTGAGATCAGCTTGCTCACAGCCTTTTATCCTGGCACCACTTATTTTATGTGCATTTTAAAGTGTCCATTTTTAAAATATGTGAAAATTGGAAACTTTGTATTTTGGGCAAATTATTCCAGGTAAAGGAGGAGTTTATTATAATACAGTAAGGAGTGGATGAAAAATATATGGCTGATGGAGTATTAATGCATTCAATTTGGTTAATCTTAATGTATATTTGCTTTTACCTTTTCATGTTACTTTTTAAGTTTTTAGCTTGGCATATAACTTCATAACAGGCTGTAGATACCATTCACTTGAAAAACTTTGCTATTATTTTCCAGAAATTACTAGGTATGAATAATTTTCTCCTCTGCACTTCAGAAATGTTATGGACATCATTGGCAGTTATTTTGAAAGCTGCAGTTGTGGTTTCTGTTAGTTGTTTGGGTTTTTTGAGCAAACTCCAGGCAGACATAGAAGAGCAGCAGTACATTGTGTTCGGATATGTGTTCTCTTATGAAGTGTTTCCTGCTCATAGCCTGTCTTGCTCAGTCAGAAAGGAAGAATTCTCCAGGAAGTTGCTGCAGACTTTATTACAGAAGAGGAGTAAAATAATCATACTTTGCTACCTTTGGATTATATTGAGGACAGTGATTAGTGGGAGAACTCAATGGAAGGCTAATGGAAAAATCTTTAATTGGCTCTATCTGTGGCAGGAGATATATGCATGTGAAGCCATGATGAGACAGGATGTGAAGCCAGGATAAGATGAAGTATAATTCAAAATAAAATGTAGGTATTGACATTATATAGGATGACATCACTCACTAAACTGAAGGATTTGCTTTAATCTGTATTTGTGTTTTTACACACTGATGTGTCTGTTGTATCTGCATGTGATTACATAGACCATTAAAAAGACCTTGGTGTATTTGGGATTGATTGATATTATAACTGTGACAAATACAATGCAGATACTCATGTCTTCAGAGATGAAGAAGAAAAATTAATCCCATAAAGTGAAGTTGTAGTGGAGTCTTGTTACAAGAGAAGTTGTAATAGAGTCTACAAGTTCGTTAAGGATTTCAGAACACACTCTGAATGTCTGCATAATATAGAACTTAATCTTTAAAATTGAGAAGCATGGTTTTTTCCTTATGGTCTTACCTTGACCTGTTTGTGCATACAGTACAGATAGGGCAGTATTGAATTTGCAGGATTTGTGTGAAGGATTAAAATAAGTGTGAGAAACTGCTAATGTAGCTCAAACAGTGATAACAGATTTCTCTGAGGCACTAATAATTCTGATTAATTGTATCACACTTCTGTGATTTTGGTGAGGTTTGGGAGTTCTGTTCAAATAAAGCATTGACAACACTTGCAGAGAATAAATGTGAAGGAAAAAATGTGTTGCAAGAGACTTCACTGTAGAGTCAACTTAAGCCATCCTTGCAAGAAGAACCTCGTTGGATGAGGCATTTTGGCAAATAGAAGATGTTACTGACCAAGGACTACTACAGAAGTCCCCATCCGGCAGCCCATCAAAAGTGCACCTCTTCTGGGGCAGCTTTGCTCCTAGGACAAGGTCTGTTTGTGTGCTACATGGAATTAATCTTCGGCCAGTGATAGTATTAGGTCAGGGAACAGAAAAAAAAACAAAACAGTGGAATGGGGATGGCCACCAGCAGTGCGGGAATCAGAAGACAGAAAGCATGTGCTGCCTGTTCTGGTGTCCTGCCAGAAAGAAGCTGGGCCACTGATCTGAGCTGACTTCAGAGAAGAAACAGCTTCAGAGGGAGAACTTCCTGACAGGAAATCAGAACCAAAGCAGCTGGGTGAGAAGCAAACTGTTGTCTTCACTGTAATTTTGTGGAACGTTTGACAAAGAAGGGACATGTTCTCCTGCCTTTTATCCATTTCTAGCAGTACTGAAACGATCTGTGCTGTGGGGTTGCCTTATCATATACATTTTCAGTTGAGGGTATAGGATCCTGTGTTTCACAATTCCCAGCTTTTCTTGTGCTTTAGAGGCAATGGGCAAATGCAGCGTGTATGCCACATATGGGGAAAAGTGTAAAGATGCATTAGGCAGTTTCTGCAGATACATGAAAGGGCAATGTATGCTGCCTAAAGAAAGCTCATGAATTGACAAGCATGTGTGTATATGCATGAATTATTCTTAGAAGGTGATAAGAACCAGGAACCAATTAAGTCCCCTTGCATGACCTTTCCTTGAATTTTCTTCACACGTACATATACCTCAACAATACAATGTATGTAGGTCATGATATTTTATCTCAAAGAAGGCTGGGAAAGGTGAAGATACACTTGTGATGTCTTACATGGCTGCATTCTACTTAAATACCGTATTTTTTTCAGCCTAAATTATATTTGAGACTCAGTAGTAGGTCACAGTTATAACTGTGGATGCTGTTGGAGATCATCAATTCCAGTCATTGATGGCCACCTTGCCGACTAAACCATGGCACCAAGTGCCACATCCAGTCATTTCTTGAACAGGTGTAGGTCCTTCAAAGTCCCTTACTGGTGGTACTATCGACATCTTCCTAATGAAACAAACTGAAAGCATCTGATGATTTTTTTTTAGGTTTGCTACTGAACTAGATTAGTGCAGAAGAGGTAGCAGAAACCATAGCAAATTCCAGTGTTCATCACAAACATGGCTATTTGAGCAAATTAATTCTCAACTAAGAATACATCTCTACTCCTTCTCCTCTCTGTTAATTTTGTCATCAGTCTTAGAGCAAAGAGGTCTGGAATGGAAAACAGCTTGGAAAGTTTTTTTTGTTTCCTTCCCATGTATTTCCAGCAAGTTCATATCTAGTCATGTCTCAGTGGCCTGAAATAATAGTAAAATCTTGTAATTCCCACCTTCTGCTTCCATATATTAAGCTCACAAGAGCCATTGTTTCATTTACAAACAAAACATCTGTAAGTCTATTTCCACTGTTCTTTGGAGGGAAGTAGGTGACAGAACAAACTTCAAGGAGATGAAAGAGGATGCATCATCCAAGGAGATAAAAGCTACAAAATGCCATCAAGGTGAACATTTCTAGGTTTTCCCCCAAACACAAAACTGACCCACTATTTTCATTGCTTTTCAGGGACATTTATCTCAGCAGACACAAGGACCCAGCAAAGAAGTAACACAGCTGCTTGATGGATGAGAATTTGCAGGTCTAGCAGGAATCTGCTGCCTGAGGACTGAATGAATCAGCAGCAGAGCAAACTGCTGGAACAAGAAGGGACTAATGAACAGGAGGCAAAAGATGTGGCCACCCACATGGAGGAAATCCACGCTACTTCTGTATCTGTTTTTCTGCTATTGTAGCTGCATTCACTGGACAATTCAAGGCACAAATAGTACCTGGAGTGGCTGATGCAGTCCCTGATTGGAAGAGCATGTAGAGTCCAAAGAATTACAACATGATACTTAAAAAGCTGGTTTATGCAGTGCCATCTTCCCTACCACCATCCTGCTGCTCAAACCATTTTTTCCAAGTTCTGTAATGTTGAATTAGGATTTCAGCACATAGGACTTTAAGAGGGTAGGCTAGGAATCCAGAATTAACTATAGCTACAGACATCCCATATTCATGATTTTTTTTGCCACTCTTGCCCATGGATTGCATCATAGGGTAGCAGTTCCCTCTTCAGTTTGCAAAATTCTTGGCTGTTTCTTAGAAACAGGTACATACAGTAGCTGTATGGGTGCTATTGTTTGCATCCCCAGGACAGTTTTAGAAGCCTGAGAACTGTTTTATCATTGTTACATCACTGGTATTAATACTTACTACCTGGCTGCACCACAGTGGTAATCCCCTTGCTAATGCTCATTGCTGTACCGTTGACAGTTTCAGTCTGCCACTGCCAGTAAGTAGTCACTGAAGCACAGTTCTGACTCTTTGGTGAAAGATTGTCTGTACAGTAGTTCTCTATTAAGATTTGACTGTACTCTAGTTTCCAAGGATCTAAGCCTTACATTTCCTTTTCCTGCTGGAGATACAGCCTTTCTGGAACACAGGTTGCTGGAGTTATGTAGGCATCACATACATTGAAGTTGCTGTCAGTGACTCCTAATAACTAGTATAGATAGAACTGTACTGTCATGTCTTATTACTTTTCACTTATTAGCAGCTTTAAGGATTAGATGAGCTAATGATGGTGCTAAATAGGTTGTATATTTGTGTACTGATCAACAGAGATTTCTAAATAAATCTGCTGTTTCTGTGAACTGAACTTGCCCTGTACAAGCCAGGAGGTCACTTGATGCCAGCATTTCCAAGCAGTGTGCTGTGCTGTTCCTATGCATAAAACCATGGCCAGTGGAACCTATGTCAGGAACGGGAACTGGTGACCTCTGTGCTGGCCATGCTGTGAGGGGGGGACATAGCCACCTTGGCAGGGCACTGTGCTTGTTCTGTACCTGGCCAAGAGGCAAGCCTTGGTGATGTCATCAGTGACAATGTAATAAATGCCCATTGTTTTCCCACAGCAGTGCTTTGCTGGTCTTGTCATGTCAAAGGACCGGGTCCTTCAGTCTGTGCCTTTCTCCCAGTCCCTTTTGGTTGTACAAAACTGAGTCATCTCCCTTTGGCCTGACAGCAGAAGAGACCAGAAGAGTTTTCCCTTAGATTACCTCATGGTGTTGTGGTTGGGAAGCCGCCTTGAGGTGACAGGAAGGTTTCAGTTTCTTTCTTCAAATGAACTGGTGTGAGTGGAATTGAAGACATCTTCTGACCTCTTGGACACTTGCCTTAGCTGTTGTACCCGTCCCAAAAACATCTGGGGCATTTGCAGCTTTCTTTTTGTGAAAAGCCCTACAAAAAAACCTACTCTGAAAACACCTGCCAAATCAGGTACCACAAGTGAGATAGGAGGGAGAAACACCAGATTTGAAAATTCTTGTATCAGCCCAAGGCTCCAAGCAACTGAACAGCATCAAAACTTTTCAGTTTATGCATGTGGCTGCCTGCAGAAACTTAACAAGCTAACAAGATTAGATTCTGAATGGAGTTATATGGCATCTTGCTGGCACCTGAAAGCAAGACTTCAGTCACTTACGATGGGTTTCTCACCTGTCCTTATTCATCCATAGAGTAAATAGCTGTGTCTGACTGCCAGTGCAGACTTGCTTTTGTATTCACTGCAAAGAAACAGGAGCATTTAGGGCATGGTTCACCTGACCTACTTTACATATCTATGTGAAACGCATCATTATTTATCATTTAAATCCTTGCAGTTCCACAAATGTACTGCCTCTTGGTGTCTATAAAATCACTTGTGAATAATCATGCTGTTACAATAGTCATAATGGTTCAATTTGAAGGCTGTCAGCAACATATTCATATTCCTCTGGTAGAGCAAAACCTCTCTTTTGTAGAAATAGTTTGTTATAATTCTGATTTTTTACAGAAATGATGCTGAGGCTGCTTGTGTTTGTTGGAAATTCTGACCTGACTATGGGTGTTGTCCTCTTTTGCTCCAGACAAACTCCGCAGAAGCATGCCTAACCTCGCTCGGATGCCAAGCACCCCCACCATTAGCAGTACTGCTGGGTTTGCTGGTTCTCCTGTCACTGTGAGGAATAGTCAGAGCTTTGACTCCAATTTGCATGGAGCCAGTAGTGGGATTTCAAGGATGCAGTCATGTAGTAAGTACCTGTGTTCTTTGGCTGAGTGCAACGGATTGATAAAGTGTTAGAATACGTGTCCTGGTCACTGATCCCTTGTTCTATAAAAAATTAAAAGCAAATGTTCTTTTGCACCAGATTTTAATATACCTCAGAGTTTTCAAAGTTCATGTTTTGGAAAGCAAATTCTGCCAGTCATGCAAGCTCACATTTTTAGTTTTGATACTAGAATTGAAAACTGTATTTGTTGGTAATTTATACAATGCTGGTTGTACAGTACGCTGTATAAATACTACCTTAAAATACATGACATCTACTGAAGTCGAGCCACTTTCTTCTGAGGAACTACAGTAAACAGAGATTTATATTCTCAAGTATGATATTGCTGATTGTTGAAAATTGCTCTGTAGTTTAGGTGTAGTTTAGGTGACTTCTTAATGGCAGGATGAACGGAGTATTGATCTAGTAGATGAACTGTTAGTGTAGAATGTGAGCAAGATAGATCAAGATCCAAACTCATCTTTTCTAGCACAGTGGTTGAGGTTCTTGAGTGGAAATAAGAGAAGTGGATTTCACTGGACACAGGCGGAAGCAGAGAGAAAAAAATAAATAATATGGGAAGAAGGGATTTAATTTATGCTCTCCATTTCCTGTGAGATTTTGGAGGGAGAAGTTGGCAAAAACTTCTCCTGTGGGTGTTTTCTTTCAAATTTGAGCAGAAGTTACAAATGTCTTCAAAACAATTAAATTGCTTCTGTTCTGGAAAATATTCTTGACCGATGGGTTTATTTTCTTGTCGCTTGAATATGAGAATGGAAATAGTTCAGGTTCGCACATGGATTTTCATGGTCGTGCATTGAGAGTTTAATTTTGTTTATTATTTTAGCAGTGCATATTTCTTCATGTGTTCATGGTCTTACATATATATGTGTATAAAATTCAATTTTTCTGAAATACTTTTTAAAAACCCATTTATTTTATGTGGCTATACTGTGGTATTTTAAAAGCTGTGATATGGTAACAGTTCCATAACAATATATTGAGTGTGTAGTTTAATTGAATCACTCCCCTGCAATTTTTCCTGTGTCTTTAAATGGTCAAAAGATGCCCTTCTTTCAAAGACTTGGAAAAGGATTGCTCTAAATGTAGTGTCTTAATTCGTACGCTTCAGGCTTTTGACAGTTTGCTTTTGGTACATGGACTCGGACAGTGATGCCTGCCAAATGTACACCAGAGGGCAGGATTGGGTAAAAAAAAATCTATATATAAAGCATCTGGAGCTCATAGCATTGATTTTAAATGATAGTTTACATAACATCAGCTGTGGAGTATGCTGTTACCTTTTATAGCCTTTTTACTGTTTTCCTGCATAAAGCTTAAACTTCTGTGATGCTTCATGATGCTTTAATGCAATGTTGCTTGAACAAGATGCAATAACAACATCTTGTTCAAGCCATGACACAAAAATCAAAATCACCTAACAGTGACTAATTTATACCTTCAGCAGTTTCACCTGTTTAGAGCTCTAAGTGTGTAGGTGGATTTAGTGTGCTTGTATGGCTAATTTAATCTCTTTGAGGGGAGAAAGAAGGATGAATATGGA
Source organism: Cinclus cinclus (assembly GCF_963662255.1). NCBI lineage: Eukaryota > Metazoa > Chordata > Aves > Passeriformes > Cinclidae > Cinclus > Cinclus cinclus. The sequence goes on from NC_085047.1 coordinate 69,556,688, forward strand.
CTGAGGTTTTTTCCAGGATGGGGGTGGAACAAGATATTTTAGTTCAGTGCGATGTTATTGGATACAGTATTCGATTCAAGAGGTTTTTGAGCAGTTTGTATTCATGCAAGTAAATTGTATAATGTTGTGTTTATCCTTAGTCAGATCTATCTAGAAATTAGCATTACTACTTGGTCTTTTTTATTGCATACTGACCTTGTTGCTTCGTTTTCTACCATTCTTCACAGTTCCATCACCAGGACAGCTTCAACACAGAGTTCAAAGTGTGGGACATTTTCCAGTGTCTGTCAGACAGCCTCTCAAAGCTACTGCCTATGTAAGCCCAACCGTACAAGGGAGCAGTAATAGTAGCAGCATTCCAGTGTCCAGCAACTCGCAGCTGTATTCCAACACTGGGATCCCAATGCCAAACAAGACTGCTGGTCAAGGCATTGTAGGGCGCAGTGCTCTTCCAAGACCATCACTGGCCGTCAATGGGAGTGGCATTCCCAGAAGTAAAATTGCACAGCCGGTTCGAAGGTGAGAATTAAACAGGCCTCAGTCTCTGTGTGGATATTTTAGGCTTAAATCGTGGAATTTTTTTACCTCCTGAATATGGAACATAAGCTTCTGTCTCCCAGTGCTGAGTCACTGAATGGGTGAAGATTGTTTGCCAGAAACAGTGATGGAAAATGCATGCTGGTAGCCCCTAATAAACTCTGATAATGGATAATGTGTACTCACACGTAAAAAGGAATGGATTGCCACCTGTCAGTAAGAAATTCAAACAAACACAAACCTCATATAATTAACTGATGTGACTTACCTTCTCCCAGACTTGTGCCTATTGCTATTTCATTATCACAGCATGAGCCAGTCTTAGAGTTCTCACATAGAGAGAGCTGTATCCCTGTTGTTGTAAGTGGCGTTAGTTGTAAAAATGCAAGTTCGTGACATTACAGCATTGTGGAGAAGGAAATATCCTGGATAGTACAGTCTTGGGTTGAACCAGCATATTCTCAATTCCATCTGGGAGACAATAGGCACACAGGGAATCCTGGAGTACCACATAGTTGCAACAAGCTGTACTGCTAAGCAAATGCAAATTTTTGCATTAAAAAAAAAAGAGAGAGAAATTAATCTTCGAATTAATTATTTTTAGATCAGTCAATAAAATAGAATTGATGACAGCGATTGTGTTTTGATCACCTTATCATAGGTGGGAGTTAAACTCTTAGCTGTATGTTCTGTAGTTAATAGGAATTAAGTCTTCTCAAGGAAAACCTTCTCTCAACTTGTGTTATCTCCTCTGACTATTTCTTCCTGTTGCAGACATCCCTCCTTTTGTGAGGCCCTGCTGTGTGACCACCTCATTTTCCATTGTATGAACTGTCAGTGTTTAGCTATCATCATTTTTGTACTTTTCACTACATACTGGCCAGATCCAGTATGTTCACATTCTCTCTTTGGTTGAGTTACTTGGGGATTACACTGATGTGCAGATTTTGACCAACTGCGGTGAAACTTTGATAAAGAGAGGTCAGATTTCTTCTTTGATGAAGACTGTACCATGAGATTTCTATTACAACCTTCTTTGCTCTCAGCTGGAAACTCTCTGTTAGACTTCTTTATAGTTGAGGGTTTTCTTTCCTTTTTTTCTTTCTCCTTTCCTCTACTTCATGTTCTTCTGCAGGGCTCTTAAATCTTTCATAGCAACATGTGAGGAAGCCTTTCTGGGTCCTGAAGACCAGTCTCTTGCTATTTGGTAACTTCTCACACAACAGACAATATTAAAGAAAAACACTCTCTCGGTGGGAGAGTGAGACACTGTACTCTCAACACTGTTTTTAGTAGAAGCTGATTCAAATCAGTAAAAAAGCTATTTGTAGTCCAGGAAATCTGGGCTCCTGTCTCCTTTCCTTCAAATGTGCCTTAGCAGCATCCTCTGTTGCCACAGAGCCAAAACAGTGATTGTTGAAGATGGATGGTCTTTGCACTGTGGCCATGAGGAGTTCATAGGACTTGAGAAGCACAGGTAGACTGGAGCTCAGCCTACAGTTCTTTGACATCCTCGTTCAAATCTATTGATTCATTTGGAAAAATAACAGCAGTTTCAGTTCATACAGACTTTTCTTGGAAGGAATTCAGTTGTCAGTTTTTTTCACTGTGTTATTTTCTAATGAATGTTTTTTCTTAATTTCAGTTTAAGAGTCTAGCTTCTTTTAAACTTAAATAATGCTTGTAGTCATAACTTGATTAAAAATAGAACAGATCATTTGTTCAAATAAATCAGATGTTCAAGGAAAAGAGCACACTCAGAGCAAATCTGTCTTCCTACTTTTGGCCAGACTGTTAAGTAGCCAAGTTACTGGTATTTTAGATACTTAAAATGGGTTCTTAGACACATTATATTGGGGTTGCATTAGGGAATTTCAGTATTTACTGTATAGAATAAAACACAGGATGAGAGAGTGCTTTTAATAATTTGTAATGTAAAATTTTAATAGCTGAGATAAGTAATTTTGCTAAATATTAACTGGTTTTCTCCTTACTATCAAAGGTTCAAGCAACATAAAGAAATTGTGGTGGTGTAATCCATCTCATCTTAGCCTTAGAAGTCAGACAGCATCTTTTGTTTTGACTCCTATTAAGTGGATCCACATAACTCTCAGCCCTTTCCGACTTCAATCTTGGGGCTTCTTGGAGACCCCACCTTTCAGTTCTCTGTGTTTTAACCTTATGCAATGTGAAGGGCAGTGGGGGCAGCTGCCCTTAGGGAAGGGTGAGCAGGGAACTGAGTGGGACAGCTGGGCTGCCCTGCAGTGCCCAGCCTAGAGCAGCATTAATGGTGATCAAGGTCAACCAGCACTCCCAGTTTCCAGATGAGGCCACAGTGATGAGACATGTTCCAGCTAAAGCCAGAAAGTCAGTCAGCAGCTCAGGGTCTGGATCATGCTGGATACCAGGCACAAGCGTGGCAGGAATGTCAGCATACCTGTGGAGCCAGGTATGCTTATTCTGGCTGCCTTGTACTGGAGCCAGTTGCTGCTATCCAGCTGGTGATAGAAAAAAAAAAACTGTGTTGTCTCAAACAACGTGATGTCATACCGACAGCTTGTGCTCGTTTGAAATGGTTTTCACTGCTGGCAGATTTTTCTGTCAGTGCCCTGCAGCAGAGATTCACCTTTGGATACATAGCAGTATCCTTAAAATTATTTTCAAGTTAGCTAATTATTCTTATTATTCTTTTTTTTTTTTCCTGCCCTCTCTGGTTTGGGTTTTTTTTGAAGATTATTGTCCATACTTTATTCTTTTTTCTCTGGAAACAAAAGCAGCAGTTGCAGAAAACAGTAGAGGCAGATTATGTTCTTAGTCTCAAGTAACTGGATTCATATCAAAGGGAAATAATGCTGCACTGAAGTAGAGCTGCACAAAAGCAGCTTGTCTGAATCTAACCAACTGCTTCTACTTAATTGCAGTGTTTTTGCTACTAAAAAAGCAGTTGCAGCAGAGAGTTGAAGCTGCTCTAATGACTAACTTACTGACTGCCTGCTTTACAAGATACCTCTGCCTTTTTACAGCAAAAAGCACTTAGAAGAGAGAGGAGGCATCAGTAACTGGTGACAGAAGCAGAGTACTATGAAAACAAGGCTCAAGGTCTGCTTTTATATGAAATAGTTTCACAAAATTGGAACGCATCTTTTTAGCAAGTTGGGTTGTGGCAAAATTTTGGTTGTGGCAGATTAGATAGAGAGCCTGCTGTATTACCAGTGAGTTGGCAGTTAGATCAAGTGAAATGGTTGTTTTTCCTTTTTTCAGTCTTATTTGAAATAGTTGCCTCAGTAGTACCTGGAGGGTTTGAAAGACAGTCGGGAAGTGTTTTAGCAGTCCTTGTTGATGTGTGAGAGATGCAGCCTAGGTGTGAGGGTGGGGACCCCAGGGGATGGTGAGTTCCCATCAGGAGTTGCAGTGCTGTAACTGGTGGCTGTGGAAACACATAGTCACATGTCGTGTGACAGATGAAAGAGGATCTGGAGCAGAGTTCTTCACCTGATAAAATTCTTCACTGCTTGCACAGTATTTTTATAAAACTGCTGGCTTTTCATGAGCATGCTGAGCACAATAGCTTTTTGGAAAGTGTTTCCCATTAGATCTCTGCTGCCCATAGTGACAAAAATATGTTTTTACTGTCTTTAGCCTTAAAAACCAAATCTTGCCATTTAGAGGCATCTCATTCATGATTATAGCTATTCACTCAATTCGTTCTTAGGAATCTTTCATGCTCTTCTCATTGGAAGTGACCTTAATTTCACCTTAGATCTTTATATGTGCATTAATATGTAGCCAGAAATATACCAGAGGGATGTCTCTAAGCAAGCCCCAAAGCCATTTTCGCTGCAGAAGTAAATGATGTCTTTTACCTTGATCTTTCACAAGAAATGAAACCTAATTTTCCTTTTTTTTTTTCCTCCTGTCATTTGGTTAATACAGTTTTCTTCAGCCTCCAAAGGCACTGTCACCACTGAGCACGATACGGGATGGGAACTGGAGAGACGGCTGCTATTGAGCAAGGATGCCCCTCAGCAGTGGAAAACACATAATGCAGATTTCATTACCCAGCTGGCTGGGTAGCAATGATTTGGAAAAGGAGGGTCATACAGTATTATTTTCCCCAGGATCTTAATCTGTAACCATCTACAACCCCATGTCATTTTTAAAAAATGAACATCTTGTCAAATACAAGATATTGCACTTAATCGGTTACCTGAACAGCTGTATTGTTACCAGACTAACAATGGCAGTGTTGGTATTTGGAACTGAAGAAAGTATTGTATGTGTGCAAAATACAAGAATGTTTCCTTGGAACCAACTCGGAGATTTTGCTTTTGGGCAGCTTTACCGTACTGAAGTTCTGAGATAATTTATTCAGTTTAAAGGCATCACATATTTTATTTTGAATTTCAGGGTACTTATGTATGTGCTTGAATTTTTTTCTAGTGTTTTCAGTACATTTTATTTTGTATACTTAAGTTCATTTAAACTTGCCTGAACTTTGAACAACAGAGAGATAATTTAACTTTTTCTGTGCCATAAATGATATTTTTGGGGTAATGTACTTTTTTAGCACTAGGAACATATCTTACGAAATCTTACAATTGGCAATACAAAGCATTTAATTTATGTTGCAGAAGCACATTAAAAAAGGTAGCATTCACTGGAAATTGCCATCCAGCTGGGTCAGCATGGTTTTGTTGGTCTGTCACCACTTGTTGAATTGTTAATTTATTGTCATAGTGTTTTGTATTTAAAAAGGCAGCATAAATCACATTGCACTTATAAAGGTACAGTGATCTCTAAAACTACTGTTGATTTTCAATACTTTATTACAAAGAATAAAATTGTAATGTTTTATTAACAGTTGCTTATGGAAAATGAGTTTTAATGCAAATAAATCTTTTTTGATAGAACTTTTACAAAATCCAATTGCACTAATCGATGCTTTCTTATAATCGCATATGACTTAATATTTGATTACAACTGTGTATACTGCTGTTTTGGAATGTTTCAGGAAATAAAGAATCTATTTCAGCAATAATGCTCTTCTTCAGTATGCAATGTAAACATTGTGAGAATTTAGCTACTCACATCTACTTAGTTCCTGAAGTTTTTGCTTAGCTTCTATGAAGGTAATGCTTGATTTTTGCAAATAGTAACTGATATACCCAAAAAAATTAATTTTTGAACTTGTGTTAGAAAGTCGTGGTATGCCTAGAAGACAAACATGTATTATTTTCAAGTGAATCTTACTATGATCTTAATAGCCTTTTTCAATTTAATGTTCAGAGTGTGCAAGTGCAAATACAACTTGCAGTAGGAAACAGAGATTTGTGTACCTATCACTATGGCTATGAATTTGCTCTGCAGTTGCTTGAGGACCTGCTTTTCTGAAAAGGGCAAGCTAAAATAAAAAGCAGAGGGGAAGTATTTAGTGGTGAATAAAACTTCCTTTACGCTGAGAAGTGATATATACTAGTGCAGTAGGAGCTCTACACAACATAGCATTGTTTAACAGAAATAAACAGTTCATTTTTCACACTGAAGTTCTTTTAATACAGTTAAAATCATTTTTTTTTTTTTTCTTTTCCAAAAGAGCAGAAGTGTTGAAGAAGGTATCAAGAGTAATCAAAAAAAAGAAATTATCTCTGCACAGGTAAGTAATTAAGCAGGAGTATGCCAAACTTGCATTGTTTATTAGAAGCTTTAATTGGAAAAAATACTTTTAGTTAAAGCAGTCATTCATTTGTGGACAATCTGTGATTGTGGTGGGGTTCAGGGGCAGCTTAAGGGTGCTTTGCCTTTTGTCCGTGAGAAGTTCTGCAGCTCTCATGACTTCTGGTGCTAGGGATCCAGCAGCATCTTCATAAAAGATGGATGAGGATCCATTGCAGTGATTAGTTTCTCAGCCCTGATGACAGCCCTGGTCTGAACTATCTCTTCAATTTGTTCCCTAGTGCCAGAATTTTACCACTGCATTATCTGAGAGACCACAGCACCACATTATTTTCAATTTTGAAATAGGTTGCAGCAGTTGGATTTAATACCAAGTTGTACACAGGAGGGCAGTATATACTTCGAAAATACTTTCTTTTCTGGTAGCTCGTCTGTTTTCCAGGCTCTGAATATTATGAGCTCTTTGAGAAGATCCAGTTGCTTTCCCCGTTTTAATTTCCCTGTTCCCTTGTAATACATCATGTCAGGATTTGGTAACCTTACAGCTTTTCTGCTCTAAGTGTTTTTGTCAAGTATCTGTCACTCTGGATGTCATCAAGCTCTAAGAGGAAGCCCAAGGTTTGAGCAGCTGGATCTAAGAACCAACAGAATCATGCTTGTTTCAACCATGGGCTGTGGTATTATTGCTGTTCACCTGTAGCTGGTGGAGCTGGCTGTCTCCCCTCAAATTTGCATCAGTGAACCAGGGTACTACTGCACACTATCACAGACTTCACCACAAGTCTCAGTGGGAGCAAACTGGCTGGAATATGCAGCACAAAGTTGATTCTGTCAGGCTCAATTTTGCAAGAGGTAGAATCTCCTCCAGGGCAGTAGAAAACACAATTATCTTTAAAAATAATGACTCAAACTTAACTTCTTTGCAAGGAAAAAATAATTTCTAAGTATAAGGGAGCTTTTGAGAACTGTATTCTTTCTCTCTGGTTCTTTTCTTCTGGTCTATGAATGCAAATTCTACTCCTGCCTCCTTGCTGCTGCATCCCAAAAATGACATGTCTCCTTCAGTCCAAACTGTAATCTTGAGCTCACCTCTTGAGCTACTGGGTGAGTCATGACATTTTTCTCAAAGGTCTTTTTTTCTGCTCTCTTTAGTCACTGGGGATAAAACCTCTATGTTTCCAGTCTTTGAGCCCCATAATCTGGGGCACTATCTTTTGACTTTTCCACAAGCAAATATTCTGGTTAAGTCTAAGTCCTGCACTGAAGATACACATTTCTTTTTTTCACCCCAACATATGAAATCTATCCATTTCCTCCTCACCTGAAGTAATCTGCTTTGTCATGGCTTCATTATGTGAAATCTGTTCAAAGTAAAACTGCTAAGATACTTATTCTTTGACAATGTCACTGCTTTGACCAGTTCATGTATATTGCTGATTTTCCCCTCTCTGTTGAAAAGAATTGTTGTGATCTAGTTGTACACTTGTACAAAGCCACAGAACCTATCCCATCCCCACTATTAGTTTCTCATGGAGTGTTGAAGTGAATTCCCCTATCAAAGTCCATGATAGCTGCCTGCACTGTGTGTGCTGCAAGCGAAGCACCTGCTATGCTACCTAGCTCATTCTGTGTTTTCCCTCCCTGTAGGGGATTGCTGGGCATTTCCATTTTTTAGTTCACTGTCAAATCCTTCTTTAAAGATTTTTTTCTTTGCCACTGTAGCATTCAAAGCAGGAAAACAGTTAAATTACCAGTGTTGTCATCTTCTGCTTTTAAGCCCATAATTTAAAATTTGACTGGTGGTTATTGCTATACCTAAACTGCGAATTGTTGGAGACATAGACTAGTCTTTTTCCTTTGGGTTTTTAAGGCATGAAGCCCAGTAGTATTTCAGGCCTACCATTACAATGCCTGTAATGCACATACTAAAAATCAGCGTTTTCATACAGAAAATGCTATTTAAATATCCACTGTGAATGATGGGTGAGGTTTCATAAGTAAAAAGATTTAGGGTAGTAGCACAGTCACTCTTGAAAGCAGATCTGTGGTGCTTAATCTTCAGGCATTATTTACTAATTTGAAATTCTGGTTAAAAAAGAGAGTGAGTAAGCCCAGGTGACTTTCTCTGTCCCTGTTGAGGTGGAAAAGGTATGTTCTGCTTAATCTGATATAATTTTCATATATGACCAGCCCATCTGCTCAGCCATCTTTCCCCCTCATCAATAATTTCACCTCTTGTACTCCCCAGATTCAAACCTTTCTTGTAATCTCTCTTAATGATTGCACAAGCTCTTGTCTCTCATGTGGCTTCTTGACCATCTACCTGCAGATTCCCACCCTGCTATTCTGCTCCTCACTCTCCAGCCTGGGGAAAAGGTCCTCAGTGTATCTTCTGTCTCCATCAGTAGGACTTTCAGCTCTTACCTGCCAGGGTAAGTAGTTACACTTAATCTGAATTAATGTCTGTGGGTATGGGTCATACCTCTGCACTTGGATGTGACCAGGCTGCCTGGTTCTTGCAAGGGGAATTCGGGGGATTATCTTTGACCTGAAGAGGTCCAAGAGATGATGTTTCTACATGTGCAGTTGAACAATACTTTTATATAAACTCATGGAAGGAAGGGAGTGATTAGATAAACTTATTTTTGAAACCTCATTCCTTTTTTAAATAAGCCAGTTTATATAAACCATAATTACTTAGGTGACCTAAGCATTATGAATCCCTTACCCATAAACAAACAAGAAGCTTTTGTTACCCAAATGTTGTTTTTGGCATTATCATGGAATGGTTTAGGTTGGAAGGAACCTTAAAGATAATCTAGTTCCAACACCTTCCACTAGGCCAGGTATCTCTGAGCCCTGTACAGCCTTCAGGTACTGGAAGGTCACAATTAGGTTATCCCAAAACCTTCTCTTCTGCAACATAAACAACCCTAATTTTCTCAGCCTTTCCTCATGGAAGAGATGCCTCTAATGCTGGTGGCCCTCCCCTGGACTCATTCTAACAGGTCCAAGTCCTTCCTGTGCTGCAGACCCCAGGGCTGGATGCAGCACTGCAGGTAGGGTCTCACCATAGCAGAGCAGAGGGACGGAATCCCCTCCCTGGCCCTGCTGCTCACCCTGCTTTGGATGCAGCCCAGGACATGTTTGACTTTCTGTTATTTGGACAAAGGTTGGAGTCAGTCATCTTGAAGGACTTTTCCAACCTTAATGATTCTATGATTGTATGATTTTTGCTTCATTATTTAAAAAAGTAAACACATTTATTAATTCATGCATTACCTTGAGCAGGTTATGGAATAAAAGCAGGCATAGATGCATGTAACAGCAGCTGGTAGTCTTGTTTTTCACTGGTTCCTGTGAACAATGGATAAATGTATAGATTTGGCTGTCTGAACCACGGTAAGAAGTTTGGACACTGAATGGTGGTTGAATTTTGAACTTTTTGAAGGTAAATACTTCAAAAGTGAATCTATCTTGACTTTTTAAAGTAGAGAGAAGTTTGGTATCTAATACAGTCAAAAAGTGTGCACATTTCCCAGATGCAGGTGTCAAAATTGTATGAAACTACAGTTAGACGATAGATGATGTTCACAGACAACTAAGTTACTTGTACTTGAAAAAAAAATGTGGCAAATACACAAAATGAAGGCAACTCTGTTAGGTATTCACCGCTTTACTCAATTCAGCCCTTGTTAAAGAGGGATTGAACAGCTGAAAGCAACTGAGCTGTGCAAGTTGTTCTTGTGGCTGGGCAGTAAAAAGCCTTGTGGATGTTGAGCAAGGAGTAGGTTTGGCCATGCAGTATGGATCAACAGGGCAGATCAATTGCTCTGCAATTCTTGTTTCCCAGGAGCACAGGTGCCTGCTGCAAACCTGGCACCCAGATGCATCCTTGGCTGCTCACTGCCTTCCCTGAAGGTCCCAGAGAGTAGACATCCATTTCTTGCTAAGATTGAGTGCTTAAAAGAGTCTCATTTCTCGGGCAGAGTCCAACTAGACAGTGATACTCAAGTTATTTTTGTTCTATGAGCATAGCTAAAAGATAATGTTTTGCCTTTTTAGAAATGATCTTTCTGCTCTGTAGAGTTCTTTCACTATGCTAATGCATTTATTGCTGTATTTTTCTATTTAGACTATTTTTTTTTTTAGTTAGAAGAATTAAAATAATGTTTCTTCTGTGTTAAAAAAAAAATGAAATAATATATCTTCTTTGTTTCTGTTCACTTCTTGCCCCTGACATTTCTGTTGTTCCCCTAGCAAAATAAAATATTCCTTTGTCTTTGTGGCCAGACATATAGAAAGAATGAGCCTGTGGCCGAATTCCCAAACTGTGCTCTAGCAATCCAGCCAACCCTTAATACTTTGCAGTCTGCACGCAGATGTTACTAAACAGGGTATATTATCTGTATCCAAGACTGAAATTTTCAGTAATAGAAGCAGCAGATAACATGAGAATGTCAACTACAATACACCTAAATTGAAATTCTTTGAACCATTTTTTTTTCTGCAGTAATAGAAAGCAGAAAAGGTACTGCTAATGTTTCTTTTGCTTTTCAACCCTTCCTGCAGGAGGTTATACTAACTTCATTTTTTGAACCCTTAATGCGTGCTTTTTCCTTTCTCATGAATTTCATTGAGCCAATACAAATGTGTTGAATTAAATTTCAGCAATGTGTTTCATGAATACTGACCTCTTTAGAAGACTTGTATTGTCTTTAAAACTGAGATATTGCAATGCTAGCATCAGGGTGTAGTATAGTTTCTTAACATAACGTTGCTAATATCCCATTCGGTTCCTGTAGAATGTAAATAATTGAAATGAAAATTCAGGAGCTCAGAAGGAAAAAAATACTTAGAAGAGCTGATATTTTTTTAAGCCAAAAAAATATCAGAAAAGTGTGTTTTGATTTAATCCATGGTTATCTAGGCAGTCAGACTGCAGTAAATTATGCAACTCTAAGTAGGCATACATATTCAATGGAAAGGAAAGGGAATATATGAAAGAAGGAAAAAAGCATCAGACAAAAATGTGTAGCTGTATTAACAACTCGCTCTTCACTGGATCTGAATTCACATTAAACAACCTACTTCTGCCTTATAAAAAGGAACACTTTTAGCACCTGATCTTTTCAATCAATGAGAAACTGCATTGATGATACAAAATGAGTCCCATCCCACTTAATTTACAGATGCAGCCACTTGGGTTGGTGCAGCTGGGCTCAGCTCTTTTAATTATGCTCTTATCTCTTTGATAAGTGCAGTCTGATCCAGAAGCTGTGTGAGTGTTAGTGGAGCTTATCTTGCTTCTGAAGACGTGTTATTACTTTGGCTCATCCTGTGCAGGAGGAGGTCTGTGGTTGGATGGGTTGGGTGGAGGGGAGACCATGCATCTGCCTTACCATTACCATGTTCAGTACTATCAGCCTGGTAGCTGATAGCTGATTACAAATCTGTGGCTTTGTTATCCAGCCCTGTGGTTTGTGTGTGAGCTGAGTGATTCTCTTTGATGAGGAGCCAAATGTAATTATGCACATTCTGACAGCATGGGCATGCTTTTCTGAAGCACTGAGTACTTGCAGCTCCAACTGCATCTAGTTCAAGCAGTAAGACTTTTAGCACCTCTGAAATTAGGTGCTGGGAAAAAAAAATTATCTTCCTGATATTGTCTTACTAAGGTCCCATTTAAAATGAAGTTTCATTACTGCATTTTCACAGGTCAGTATCTTAAAGTTTACTCAGAAAGCAGTTTATTCAACTGCATTGGGTGAAAATGACTTGGAATAAAATCCACCGTCTGGCCATGAATATTTTGTACTTCAGTGGAATTCCAAACTCACTGCACAGAACATTCTGTTAAAAATAGTGGTTTAGGTTGTTTTGCATTGTCAATGATCTGTTTTCCAAAGGAAACAGGAAGAAATGTGCTATTTATTTGGCAAGATATTCCAGACAATTGGGATTATCATTTTCCTTGGCACACAATCTCTTTATACGGAATTGAGTGTAAGTGCCAATATTGATTGAAAAGTATCAGGTATTCATAAAAATCCAAGTTAAATTTATAATGTAGCAGAGAAAAAATTACCCTTAAGGGACAGTAACATAATGGAGGACTCCATCATGGAAAGCCTTAGCATCATTCCCAACAGTAGACTTCCTGTCTCCATATAGATTAAACCAAGAGTTTGCTCAAGAAATTCACGTACTGCTTCAAAATATAAATCACAGGTGCATGTGGGGTTTACATAAGCACAAGCATATTTCCAAGAAAGATAGGGAGATGTGGAAATCTTGGAGTGTTTCAGCAGTGTTTCGGAACATGAACTGCTGAAAAGAGCCTTGTTTCCTTCTGCATCATTTCATAGCCTCACTCGATATCCTGTCTACTTTATATCCTCAGTGTGAACAATATATGATAAGATGAAAGGCAGTTTACATAAAAGCTGGCCATCTCCTTGAAGAGAACTTACAAAGTACGTCTCCTGTATATTCCTTTAATCCTTTGTGAAGTAGTAAATGGTGGCTTTGCCCTCTGTTTTGAAACTTTTCCTGAATTCCACAGAGTGGTTAAGTTTGTTGTGAAATAGTTTGGATTTTTTTTTTTCACCTTTCCTCTGGGTAGAAAAACAGATATGGGAAAAACTGTCTCATGGCATGTGTTAGCCTGCGGATAGAATCACAAAGCAGTAGAAATGAATGTGTTTTCTTGAAACCTCAGTAGTACCAGAAAACCTGCCTGACATGCTTGCACTTGAGTAATGGGATTAAATGTTTGTGCTCTGGTAGTGTCTGTGGGCTGCAAGCAACTTGGACTTCATGGAATAAAGCCAAAAAGCCTTGTCCAAAGCAGCTGGCAGTCTAAGTGAGGCCATTGCCTAAGCTCTGTGCACCTTGTCATGTGAATAAAACTCTTCCAGCTGCAAGTGAATTGCAGAACAGGAACAGCCAGGACAGTAAACTGAAAATCAGAAAAACTGGATTGACTTTCCTATACATTTTCTTTAAGGCTGATCGTTTTGCATTCTTTCATAATTGAGTTTCTCTCTATACAGTTCTTGTTTTAGCAAACTTCCCATGTACTCATAGAGTTATTGTTTAGGTTTTATGGGAACTACAGTGAAATAAATATTTTTTTATTCTATTGAATAGGTAGCAATGAAGAAAAGAAGTGGAATAGCATAACTTTTTAATTCAAATTTGAAAATAAAATCTTGTACAGACATATGTTGTGTAAATGGGATTATTTTGTGTTATTAATGCATTTAGTCAATGAGAAAAGCCTGGGTAGAAAGTTTAAGAAATTTCCATAAGGAAATAATCATGCACAGCTTGCTACATTTTGGATTTTTTGTTCTGTATGCTGATTACGTTTCATATTTTCATCATGCAAAAAGTAGGACAAATGCAAGTGAAAGGAAAGGGGAGAAGGAAAATCAGAAATAAAGGTAATTGAAAACAGCACTTTTTTGAAGAGAAGGAGACTTCTATAGAAGGTAGTGGTCTCTCATGTGCACGAACAGTTGAAAAGCCACAATGGGGAGCCACTTGATTTTTCCCTATGCTGTTTCCTTTGAGTTGTAAACAGAGAGCTGGCTTTAAAAATCTCCAGAGATATCAAAAGCATTGGTAGGTGCTACTCATCCTTAATCTCAGACATTTCATGTCCCAAAGGACAGTGAATTTTCCTAGGATGTTGGGGAGTCAAGATGATATAGGTATGACCTGAATTCATGTAGCAGAAAATTGAGGAAATATTGGTGTTCTCTTGTGTCCACTTTACAGGTGCCTGCTGCTAATACAGCTGTCAAGACTGAGGAGAAGAAAGAGAGAGGATGGTAGAAAACTGGGACAATTCTGATTCCTCTGTATTTGTTATTATATTACATTGTATTGAGATGGCTCACAAATGTAATAGTGAACTGGAGCATCTGGGCTAGAACATGTGATGTTCTGATAGTATATATTACTTATGCATGCACTGGTCTTTCCATCACAACCCAGACACTTTGGTCTTTTGTGTGTTTACAATATCTAAACAAAAATACCATTCTGTTTTCTGATATCCAGGGCAATCAGTGAAAGTGCAGAATTGAACTGAATTACCATTCATCTGCTGTGCACATGGTGTTGGTGAGGAGGTAAAACTGGATCAAGTCAAAAACAGGTCCCTGCCTTCAAGAGTTTCAAAGTCTAAAAAGACAGACAAAAAAAGTAAAATAGTACTAAACAAAACAAAGCATGTGTAATTTTATAGGGCAAATCAGATATGGTTTAGTTTGTTTGTACTTGAAAGGGAAAGGTCTCTGGCAACTTTCTTTGGCATCCTTTTTTTTGGATTTGCCACAGGAACTGATCTTGAAGTATTTGTTCTGAGATCAAGGACTCTGAGCCAGAGACCACACAACTGTGGTTATCCCTGAGCTGATGTTGACCCCTTAAAGGGGAAAGGAAGAACAGGAGTGATAGCATCTATGATGACTTGAAGAAAAGCAGAGAAAAAAGAGTATGGTTCTGTTATTTGATGTTATAAAATCTTGTGGTGGTGCTCTCTTTTTTTCCTAGTGTGTGAGGTTCTGTCCTGCCTGGCCTCTTAACCACTTCTAAGCAGTTCCAACCAGGAAGCTTCTGTTCTTCATTTAAGTTTGCATCAGCAGAGGCTGAATGAGCAGAGACTTAAGTCTTTTACAGGTGAAAACGTGTAAAGGAAAAATTCTTCATGGAGAGCATAGGGGTGGATCTGATTGTGGAGGTGGGTGCCTACATGATACAAAATGTGATGTCTACCTCTGGCATTCCTGATCTAGCTGGCAATCCAAAATACTAAGTAAAGTAAGGAAGCATCCTAATTGCTGAGGGAAAGAGAAACATCTCAGAGGAGTGCTCCCATTAGGGCTAACTAATAAAAAAAATCTAATTAAATCCTTCCTTTTTTCTAGACTGCAGGTGCTTGAATTAAGTCTTCAACAGAGATGACTGCTCACTTGGGATTCACAACCACAAATCCTCTAATGAGGGTTGACACCCACATATGTTCTTTAAAGAGGTGTTTATGCTGCTAATTAAAAAGGAGCCATGAGCCAACCCCTGGCCTCAAAGCCAAATGGCAAAAACTGGCTCATGGATGCACAGCTGAGGCTTCTTCTGGAACTAAATTTAGAGAGAGTTACCTGAAGCAGCCTGAAAGGGAACCGGGGTGTGAACTAACATTTAAATATTGTACATTATTTGTGGGCCTGCTGCTTTACCTAAATCTTGTCTCTCATATTTTAGTAGTAAAGAACAAGTCTTGTGAGACCTGGACAGAACTACCAGCCTTAAAAGAGCCTCCAAGACAGTAGCCCTCTCTATGCAGCCATCAAGGGTTGTAATGCTTCCTGAAGAAGTGGTAGAACTATTTTAAAGGTTCCCAAGGAGTGCCACTGGCATGAAGTTCTCTCAACCTCTCCTGTTAAACTGGACAGAAAAGACGAATAGAAACTTCAGACCAGAAAGAGAGAATAATTTTGCATAATATTTAATGCTAACACTTAAGGGAAAGGAAACACCATGTGGGTTTGATTTAGTTTGATTTGTTGCTTTTCTCCTGGGACTATTTCTGTAGATTAAACATGTCTTAAATACAGGAATTACCATGCAGTTTAAATGCCTACAGGTCTTTTATTGGCTCTCTTTCTAAAACAAGAACAAAACAAACATAACAAAACAAACAAAAAAAAAAGACAAAAAAAAACCCCAAGAAGACTTGGAAAAATCCCCTAAGAGGTTACTGTAAAGCAGTCATAACAAATGTAGGTGCAGGCTATGTATGTTATCACAGAAAGAATTGTGTTCAGCAGGAGAATCTGAAATGTGTCTGTTCTAATATAGCCCCTTTCACTGCTTTCCTCTGGAAGAGGCTGCAGCTGTTAGATGTACTCACCATTGCAAATCTTTATGCAGGTGGTAGTAACTAGCATCAGCAGACAGAACCTGTGGTTTCTATCTGGGTTTTATTCCTGGACATGGCTTACAAGAGTTATAATTATCATTTCCAATGTGACCAGAAGAGGGGGAGATCAGGGAAAGGAAAATTAGCAGTCTTAAAATCCTTATATTATTTGCCTCAGTGTTTAGTTGCTATACTTAAAGCCATAAGCCAAACAAACATGTTTCGTTTTATTGCTCTGCAGATGGAAACTGGAACATAATAGCCAAGGGCAAATGCATCCATCCACAAATATTTTGCAAATACTTTTATGGAGTACCTCTTTTAAAAGATTGTGCTCAGCTTTCAGAGGCTTTCAGTGTGCATTGGTTTTGAAAAGTTTCCAGAAAAAAAAAGTCTGCAGTTTGTGTGTCCTGGAAGAAATCAAGGAATATTTTGCTACCTAAAATGGTGCGGAGTCACCACCAAATCGAGCCTAATGCAATCAAGCTGTTGCTGAGCACTGGTTTGTCATCAAGCATCATCCCAGTTCTCTCTTTTGACCAGAGCTCTGTGTCAGCCAAATGTTTCAACAGCTGAAAACCAAAAAGGGAACTGAAAAGCTTTCCTCTTTTTGTTCTCTATGGTTCTGACACCACGACAAGCAGTTGATAGGACACTGAGAAACTTTTTATTTCTGAAAAGTAGAATTTTCACAAGTAGAAGAAAATGGAATTAGTGTTGCAAGTGAAAATAATATTGTGTGATATAATTCCTCAGTTTCTAGGGGTTCCTATTTGAATTAACTAAATATAAACTGGATCTGTATTTCCCACCACCCTAGAGCCTCCAATGTCTGCAGTGTCTTTCATAACTGGCTTGGTCTCCTCACTTTACGTACTGGGGTGAACATAAAATATTGCTGGGTTGACAATTACAGAGGTAGTTGTGGAAGAGCATCTCTACCCAGTAAAACCCTCCATTTCAATTGTTAGAACTCAATAAATTCAATAAATTTCTTTAATGCAGTAATACTCTAGCCTTTTTTTCATTTGGCTTAGCTTAGTATGCTTTGCTTTACTTTTATGACTTTATATTAATTAAAATCTTTCCTGTTTTCTACAAGTTTACCCACTTACCTCACCACTGACCTCTGTGTTTAGCTGAAACTCTGGAAAGTTACCTAGCAATGATTTGAAGTGCTCAGGAGGGAGAAAAATACAAGAATTTTTCCCTCATAAAGTTTTCTTTTGCTGATTGTCCTCCTCACTGGCAAAAATATGTACCTTGTTTCTCATTTGAGGTATGTAAAAGTCACAATTGAGTATAATTTTGATCATTTAAAAATCTTTTAAGAAGGATTTGACGGTGAATTAAAAATGGAGATGCCCATCGAAAAATAGTTTGAGGAGCTTTATGTCATGCTGTAACAAAGACAAGTTAATACAAATCCTCAAACTTACCAAAAAAGTGTAGGAAGCAAAACTTCAGAAGTTAAATGTAAAATGCCAGTGACTAGAAAGATGAAGAAAGTGAGTGTCCAGCTCAATACAGTTGATAGATTCTTTTTAGTAGCAAGGACTGGTGCCCTAGGAGAATTGTGAGTTGCTCTGAGTTTGTCATATGGCATGTCCTAACATCATCAAACATTCTTTGCAGTATTAAACTTCCGTAGTTCAAACCATTTTATCAGACACACGCAAACTTGATTTGCCAGTAACAAGGGAAACTACCCTAAGGATATGTTTTTGAACATTTATTCAAGATGTATTTTGAGTGCTGTTTCAGCTTTCATTCCAGGTATTGGCAGAAACATTATTGCTTTTGCTGTAGATGAGCAAGGCTCTTTAACCTTTCCAGATACCGGGGAAATGAACACTGTGAAAATACAGTTGCAAAAATACTTTAGAGAGCTTGTATTCTGTGAAATGAACATTAAATAGATATTGTTTCACTACACACAGGGGACATGGAGTTCAGTTTTGAAGCCTCAGAAACAACCCTATCTATCTGATTGTTTTAATAACTGCAGCTGGAAGAAACTGACTGAGAAAGCTCTTAACACTGGTTTTTCTCCTATTAGCAAAGTATTAAAATAGGTGCCTAACATTGATTGCAATGTATATTTAATAAACACTTAATTGCAAACTGTATATGGGCTGTTCTGAATCTGAAAAGGCAAAGCATTCATGTATTAATTTTCAATTCTCATTTTTTAAATGCTACTTCTTAAAAACTGAGGCCCATATATTTTACTGAGCTACATCCAGTAAGTTCAGCAGGCTTCAATGAAGCTGCCATTCTGAGGATCTCATTCTGTGTATCTTAGTGGTCCTAAAATAAAATTTCATTTTCTGAGAGGGAACTATGACTCTGCATTGATAGCTCTTTTTTTCATCTTCTTCTGTCCCAGAGAACCAAATATTCATACTGTGAGAAAGCCTCCATGTATTTTATTAACAGTGATTAGTTAAGCTTTTTAGCAGCCATTCAAGGGAGAACAGTGGCAGTTCTTAGGATTTTACAAAAGAGGTCTAAGGTACAGATGGTAATGTCTGTGTCTCATGCAAGTCTCATGACTTTCAGATTTATGCCAAGTGCTCTGCCTTCTGAAAAGCAGCATTCACATCAGAGGTCACCATCAAACAATCACAATGTCTACCTGAGAGCCTCCATGTAAATCCAAAACCAATACTCAAGAGATGTTCAGTCTTCTCTTGCATGTATGCTATATTATTGTGTGACTTTTTCATCACTAAAAATAATTGTAGAGCATTTTTCTGGAAGTCCCAAATTTTCTTTTACAGACAGCAGTTTGCTTAATCACATGCTGTCTTGATTTGAAGCTATGGAAATGAATTTTGGAGTGGAAGTACTACAACAGTGTGCATAACTTAATTATCATGGTGGAAAAAAAAGATGCCACAGGCAGCAGCACCTGTAGCTGCTGAGTATGTGAATGTGCACGCCTCTAAATGTGAATGTGAATGCCTCTAAATGTTCATTCCACTTGGTGGCAAGATTGCAGATTTATACAGACTAGGTCCTCAAAGTCATGCAGACATGTGAAGAGCTGTAGAACCTCTTGTTTGTTGATGTCCAAAACTTAACTCTGTACTCGTTACTAATTTCATGGTGGGGAGAAAATCCATCCGGGGAGTGTACAAGGCAACACAGCTGAGTCAGTTTTGCTCCTCGTTACAACTGGTGAATGCAAAAACCCCAAAATGGGGACATTTTCACAGCTGTCTAAAATACTGGAATATCTTCCCCCTTCCCCAAAGGAAATCAAAGTGTATTGAAAGATACATTCTAAAACCTAGAACTGGAAAGAATGTGTATTTTTAGCTTGAATGACAAGAACTTTCTCGAACTTACCAGGGTTTTTTTATTGTTTTGGGGTGTTTGTTGTTTTGGTTTGGTTTGGTTTGGTTTTTTTTGGGGGGGGATTTTTTGTGTCTGTGTTTTGGTTTTTTGATTTGGTTGGCTGGTGTGTTTGGGATTTTTTGTGTGTGTGTTTTGGTCTTTTATGGTTGGTTTTGTTTGGTTTTTTTTGCTACTGTGAGCTATAGAAATTAAATTTCAAAATCATTATAGAAAATAAAGGAAGAGAAACAAGATTGGATGGGATTGTGAGCAATCTGGTCTAATGGAAGGTGTCCCTGCCCATGGAAAAGGGGTTGGAAATAGATGATCTTTAAGGTCGCTTCCAACACAAGCCAGTTGATGTTTCTAAGATATACCACAAAATAATATGAATACATGCACAAGGTCACCTACAATCTTGTTCATTTTATGGAACCTGTTTCTTTCTTAAAAAATCTTTTGGACCAAAAGAAGATTATTATAATTTTGGAAAAAAAAGTTGGCATAAATTATTTATATTAAGTATCAGAACCTGTGTATCCAGTAAATCACCATCCCCAGTTTTAAGTGGATTTTGAAAGGAACAGCAAGACTTTGCAAGTTATCTTTCACAGCCCAGGGGGAAAGCTCCCTCCCTTCCTTTCACACCAGCTATTCTTGACCGCTAAATTGTCTTCCTGCTTCCTCCCTCTTAGATTTCATGTTTAAAGCTGCAGAAAGTTAAGATAAACAGGAGTTGTCACACTAACATATGACTCAGTAATACTGCACAGCTTTGTTGTTTGTTTTGGTTTTGCTTGAGTTTTTTGGATTTTTTTCACTAGAACTAGAACTGCTAGTACTGCACAGGGTAATTGTGTTTTTTTAAAAGAAAACGTGAGCAGCTGTCTGTGGATGCTTTAATTAGAATTGATTTCCTCATAAGAGATCTTTATAGTCTCACTCTTAAAGTAGATGGCTGTCATAATTCCCAGTCTGACAAGCTACACATGATTCTCAAATTTCACTGCCTTCCTTATGGCTTACATTTATGTGGTCTTTCAGATGATGCAAAAACTGTTATATATGTATGTATGCTACCACAGAAGAGTGAACAGTCTGCTGCTGGCAAAGTATAAAAGAAAAAAGGCCTAGTTTTATGATCTGTGTCCCAGGATGTCAAATGTCCACTCAGAATAAACAGGAACTTTTAAAGCTTTGTACAAGACACACCCCCGAGAGCACTGGTAAACTGCACTGCCCAGAGGACTGGAGGAGGGAGAGCAAACATGCTCAGGTTTGAAAGCTCTTACTCTGAGATAATAGGATACTTTAGCACCTAAACATGTAAAATACATATGTCCTTCCCCCTTGAATGTGTAAATTCCTGGGGTAGGGAAAATAAAAGCTATAGTATTTGTAGGGTTGTGGTACTCCCCTTACCTCAATGATTTTGCAGATGGTGAAATTTGCCTCAATGTATGTCTGTAGATCTTTCATACTTGGTGAAGTAAATCACATTTCCTTTAGGACAGGGAGTATCTTGTCAAACATCTGAGCAGAATGAACTATACTAAACCACAATTATGTATATCCAAATGACACCCAAGTGGCTCTAATTAAACACTGTTAGTCCTGAGCAGAAAAACTCAAAGTATGCATGGATTTTAAGGCACCTAAGAATTGCTTCTCAATACTGAGTGCCACTAAGGCACACTCAAACCCAGAAAGGCCGTGGTGTGTGGTCCCTTAATTCCAGCTTAAGAAGTACACTTATTAAAAAAAAAAAAAAAGAAAAAGGAAAATGGGCTTGCTTTGGTTTTTTATTTTTTGTTTAATCTTTAATAAAGCTTATCTGCCTTTCTGTTTGCTCATTATTTTGGAGGGTTTTTCTTTACTATATTAAAGGGAACTCATTTTTTTAATTCCAAGTGTATCTTTCCCATTTACTGTATACCACAAAGAATTTTCATTTGTTCTAGGATTGTTTTTATACAAATTCTCTTGCATCCTTTCATTTTTGCTTTACTGCAAAACAGTACACTAGTGCATTCAATGCATTCTCTTCCATATCTTTAAGAAAGAATGTTACTTAGAAAATTATTTGCAGATTTTTCTTTTCTTCTTAATCCAGCTTTTCTTTTGTTTTGTCTTGTGCAAATTACTTAGAGACCTTGAGCACTGCTCTTCCAAGGCTGGAGAGAAGTTGTAGCACAGGGCAGGAAGAAGGATTGCAGGTGCCTGTGTCATGTCTGTGTTCCTCGTTCCTGAATTCTGTCAACATTTCAACCCCATGCAGTGGGGCTCTTCCACAGTCTCTCTTTCCATGGCATCTCTCCTGAGCATTAAATAATTGTATCCCTGTGTTCATGGTGCTTCTGCTTATTTCTCTTCCTGATAAGCATTTCTCTGTACCAGCTACTGGGTTTCAGGTTGAGGAAACCTATATCCAGGCGCAATCCTAAATTCAGGTACAAACGGGTGTGTTGTTTGTTGACCAAGGGATACAACCCAGTCAGCTGGAAAAAGTGCTTAAAATTAAAAGGTCATTATTTGCATTGGCTTACTAAGGGTTTTATTTGGTCTCATTTGCCCTTGAAAATCTCGAAAACAATGGTAAATTGTTGTGGAAATATTTTTTACTTTTGTGCCTCAGGTCTAATCTCAATGTTTTCATCCCACAAAATCAAAGGAGCTACTCTTGATTTCAATGGATTGCTTGTGTGCCTAATTTTGGAGCAATGATCCAGGCACAGCAATGTCCTTTTTTATTCTATTGGGTTGTGGCATTGGAAAGCTCTCTCACTAGGGTTGCACTGAAAAAGCCACCTGGAAAACTCAGCTAGAGCAAAACACAGCTGCTCAGTTTGCTGAATGAAGATCCTCTAAAGGAAGACCTAACACAGTGTTCACACATCTCAGTTCTTTCAAGTTTGGTTGGAAGTGAGGAAGAAAGTACTTTACACAAGTGCCCACTGATGTCTGGGCTGTCTTTTGGATGGCCTGCTGCCTGCTCACAGCTGGCACTGTTCAGTTGTTGAACTGCTGTACCTGTTCTGGACAGAGGCTTTGAATGTGGGAACTCACTGATGGATCTGTATCCTGTGTTTGCCATAGAAGCATGATCAGGAATTAGAGGTCTGCTATAACATAACAGATGATTTTGGTTTAACACAAGCAACAATGTTCAGCATTTGCAATACTTTCTATACACGCTACTACTGGATGTGCATAGCTTAGAGTTTACGAGAAACACAGGAAGAGAGGAAATTCATTGGTGGAGATAACCTGGTGCTTATTATCATTACTTCCATGTCTTCTAGGATTTCTTGAGTACTATTTGTTTTCACTAGTTTTAAGGATTTTACATGAAACAGTAGCTAAATAATACAAAAGAAACTCGAAAGCCAACAAAGGCAATTGGCCAATTTTAAAACACAAAGTGTAGGAAGGAAAATCCTTTCAGCTTTTAGAAGGTAACTTGTCTGTACATGACTGCTAATATAGTGAGCAAACCACAAGAGCGCTGAAAAAACTTAGTCTAAATACAGTGAAGTTTTTCATCAGTATGTATTAGCCTGTCCAGATCTCCAGACCAGGTGTGAATTGCTTCCTCAGTGCTTTGACCTAAGTCTGTCAATATTATCAGCTTGCTGGTGGAAATGCAAACCCATTTTAGCAGTTCCCAGCTAACAGTAACATCTGAACAGTACAATGGCATAATCTGTCCAGTCAGTATGAGATGGAGTTTCCAGTTGCAGATCTGACTGCATTAAAATGAAATTTGCTAGTTTGAATACAAAAGGGGCCTTTCTCTTTTGTTTCATTTGTATGTTTGCCCACTCTATATGCCTGGTTTTTCGTTGCTTTCATGTATTCACAGTTCAGCACCAGTAAACGCATAAAACAGTACAAACAAGTAATAAAACAAGAAAGGCGGTTTGGTTATTTGATTTATTAACCTAAGTGGAGATAAAAACTGTCAAGTGGGGCAACTGATAGAGAACAACTCTGTTTTACATACCACTGCTGGGCCCACTGTGTTTCTCACTCCTTCAGTGCCATTGCAGGTGCATCAATGTCGTTCTGTCACCTGTACTTCTCTCTTTCTGAAATGCCAAAAAATATATAGCAAAAAAAAAAAAAATTCTGAAGGGATGATATATTTAAATGAAATTTAGCCATCCCAAAGTTAGTTATCTCCTTCAAGCTATCCCATACAGGATTTTCCCATATTCAACAAATATATATAAGATTCTCTTTGGAGCAATTTTTCTTCCACCAAGACCTTTATTCAGGTCGGCTTCCCCATGGAAGTGTCAAGAGTCTCTTCATTAAAGCAAAGAGGACCAGAGAGGGTCTAGGATCTAGATTTCAGTCTGTGATGAGAGGAATCCTGTCCCCAACCTAACACCACATTCCTATCATGTTCTAGAGCCTCTGGGATGGTTGCAAAGAGTATTACCCATGCTTTCAAGATTGCTGCCACTAGAACATTAGGGTTGACACTAAATGAATTAGAAGACTATTTCATCTACACAACTAAGGTGCATTTCTTCCAAACGCTGCTTCTCTTCTCAGTGACAGCTTCTGAAGGTGGATTTGCACATTTAAAATAAGTGATTCAATGTCATTTGATATGTGCCCATGGGAAACTTCAGAAAGACTTAAATGGTGCTGGAAATGAACTTTCTCTGTCTTCTTTGTGCAGCTACTCACGTATAACATTTATACTACTTGTATAGTAAATGTGTTGTCTGAAGCATCCTGATTTCTAAGTTACTGTGGACATTAAAGCAAATATGATGAACAGTAACTGCTCAAGTAACCACTGGAGTTTGTGCATAAATAAGGTTCTGATGGGCAAAAGGGGAGGCACCCATCACACTAATTATGTAGAAATCAGACATTTGTCCTCAAGTTTTTTATTTCATCACTTTCTTGCTTTCTCTTTTCAGCTTATGTTTCTTATCCTTAAATGTCAATTTGTCATCACTTACATTTGCTCTCATCCACTTCAGTATGCTTCTCTGTGGTTTCTGCTCACAAATTGTTTACTTCTGATTCCTGGAGTTATAGGAACCACTTGTTTCCCTGGTGGTTAGAGTCATTGACATTTAGTGCATTCCTAAACAGATACAAATGTTGAATAAATCATCTCATGCTGATGTGTTGTGGCTTTGCAAAGTAACAGCTACATACAAGAAGCAGTACTCTCTTAACAGATAACAGAGAAGAAAATCAGGTAAAATTGCCTGTCTTTTGTCTTTATTGCAATCTCAAAAATAAAAATCTGCGAACTGAGTTTTCTTTTTATTAGAATCTAGTACAAAAAAGCTATTACCTATTTCAGAATTTTGTTGGGGGAGAACCACAACAATAAAGAGGTATAGATTTTGTATTGATGTTAGTAATATACTCGGAAATTACACATTATTTAATTTTCTGGTTTTTACTAAAGGGAGTTTTTTCAAGGATTTTAAGATGTTACCTTAAAATTCAAGGCTTGGCAATAACCAAGTTAGGTACCTCAGCCTGATAGCCCTTTTGTTGGGTTTTTTACTGTAATATATGCAAAATAAGTAGAGGTACTTCCACAGGAGATTCCTGGCTTTAACATCGCCGTTTTACTTTGTGTTAGGAGTATAATTTCTATCTTTTTTTCTTGGAGGTA
The DNA here is from genome assembly GCF_963662255.1 of Cinclus cinclus. NCBI lineage: Eukaryota > Metazoa > Chordata > Aves > Passeriformes > Cinclidae > Cinclus > Cinclus cinclus. The sequence goes on from NC_085047.1 coordinate 69,581,824, forward strand.
GTCTCATGAAAGTCAGGCATCTAACTACAGTATCTTAAATATGAATTTCATTTCCTATATATTCAATAGAGGGAAATACTTAGAAGGAAGGTAATTCAGATTTTCTGAAATGCTTACTTGTCTCCATTGACTACAGCATCAGATATTTACACTTCTGTCTCAGTTCCTCACCAAAATATTAATAACTACAGGGAATGAATCCTGGCTCTATTATTGTACATTCAGATTTTATGTTAAATGATGCCTTCTGAAAAAGTGCTGGATCCAATGCAGACAAATGATGTACAGGTGAGTAAATGGAAAGAGTAGGAGTTATCATATGCCTTGAAAACTCAGAGAATTCAATGCAACCAATAGCAGGTAAGATTTGAGAGAGACAGAGCTTGCAGAAATACTCTGCATTGTCTATAATGTTGCTACAGAGGAAAGAGCCATTGATTAAAAGACTCTGAGGATCGCACAGAATAATTTTTAGGAGCAGAGAAGTAAAATCAAATTCTCTGTCCAAAAATGGTTCCAAGGTGGGAGAATGGCCCTTGAGAGTTAACTGGGAGTAAAGAAAAACAATTGATTTTTCAGTATGGTAGGAAAAAATGAGGACTATAATTTTTAGAGCAAAGACAGTGCTGGAATTTTAACTCTTCTCTAGGAGACTGGCTATAGAACATGGAAACTCTTGGTACTTATGTAAAGGAAATTCAAAAAAACTTAGCCTGGAAGAGGTGTCAAGATGCAAAAGAAATGTCTAATACCAGCTTTCCTGGAGATTAACACAACATGTTAATTGTCCAATGGAAGAGTGATTTTTGCTCTGATTTTTCTTTTTTTGTTGTTTTTTTTTTAATAAAACTATGATCCTTACTGTGTAACTCACAATTTTCCAGTCCATTTACTTTAGTATTCACAGTATTTTTCCATGAAGGTGAAGAAGCTTTGAGCTACTTTCAGTGTATACAAACATACATGATTTCCTCATCCTTGTTTACCTTTCCTTTCTGATATAACACCACAAAACCCATCTTAGTAAGAATGAGTTCTTTACATGAAATTTCTTATGACACATCTTGCTGTTTGTTGTTGTGGAGATTTTATTTTGAGTGCGTTTTAACATTAATTCCCTGGAAAATTAATTTCCTTCTGAAATACATAATCTTTATTTATAGACTTGAGCTTTGGAAATGGCAGGTTTCATCTTGCCCTGGCCCAAGACCAGGTTCTTTGGGGTGAGATTATACCTGGAGAGTACCTTCACCAGTCATGCTGTAAGGCCAAGGGCAACATGAAGGGTAAAGAGCAGTACAGGAGCTTTTGTGAGCTGGTAATCAATCAATAAACAACTGACACATGGAAGCACTGGAATGTAGCTGGAAACTGTAAGCTTGGTATTAAAAAAGAGTTTTCTCTCTCCAAAATGAGCCACAGATAGGAAAAGACATTGTTACTTCCCTTGTTTTCTCTTCAGGATGATACATTCAATGCATTTTTAAGATAGTTTATCTGTCTCTGGATATGCACAAAGGCTGGGCTGAACTTTACATACTGAACTTCTCTTTAGGATTTTTCAAGTGGGAAGAGTTCATTCTCCAGCTGATGTTAAGTCACCATCACATCACACTCATCTCATTCACTGCGGGATTCTTCTGCTCAGCTTTGATACCCGAGCTACCTGCTATTCTTTCTTTATACTCAGTAGAGAGAAGCAGGCATTTGTTCATGACCTCTAGAAGCTGAAATGTCGGAACCAATTGAATTGTCTAGACATATTTGCCTGCTCCATAAGGTACCTTGAGCCATACACACCAGGCTGATAGATAAAGTACCAGAATTTGTGGGAGGTCTATGCTCTCCCTTATACAAGGCAGGAGGCCCAGCATGATACCCTGTTGTAGTTAAGCTTTTGAATCAAGTCCTATATTCTCAAGTTTTCACCACTTAAACCATTTAGGAGTGGGATTTAGACTGTAGATGCCTGAATGTAATGCTTGCAAATGAATTCATGTCTAAGCTCCCTTTATAATCAAAGCATGTTTAATTACTACTTAGAGTGCTGTCTGAAGACCTAGACGTTATTTAAATTTAACTGAAATTTTTCAGAAAAATAGATTGCTGATTATAATGGGTTTTAATCTGACTTGCAGAAGCCAAATTCCATTAGCAGGCATATGGTGGAATTTTAGTTGAGAGCAGTAGAATTATTTATTAAGAGAACTTTTCCAATTGGTGTACAGTTGACTTATGTTAAAGTAATTGATTCAGTACCAGTTAGATAAATAAGACTATGTTAAAACTAAATAACAGTGACTTGGGGTTTATTTAGCTCATAAACCCTTTTTATCATGCTCACTTCATTCTCATTTGTTTTAATTTTATGTGGTAGGTTTTAACGAGTACATGTTTATACATTTAGGATGTTTATATTCAGTTATGCAGTACCTGAAGCAATTTTGCAGAACAGACATACTCCATACATCAATTTATTTTTACTGCTAGTCATATTGTATTCTGTGACAAGACAGTATACCTCATACATGCCAAAATGTTGTAGAAAGGTAATGCCTGAAGGTGTGATAAAAATATTATTTAAAATCATCTCTAGATCATGTTTGTAAGAGGCTGTTATATGAGGAAAATTATTTTCTGTCACAGAGGGCAGTTAATAACATCTTTAAGAAGTATGACCAACATGGTGAAACAGTCTGGGTTTGATTTTTTAAGTGGCTATGTTCCCATGTCCAAAAGAAAACACAACTGGATACAAACTGACAGCTGACCATTCATGTAACGTAATACCTCTAGCAGCTTTGGTCCAGGAATATGCTTCTTCTAGGCCAGAAGTCCTTTGGATGTTCTGTAGTTCCTGGAGCATTTTAAAAATCTGCATTAAACCTAAGGAGCATGAGTATAGCACAGGTTTTGAGGTCACAACTCAGTCCCTTCCTTGCCTTGGCAGAGGGGACAGTGACTCTTAAAGAGAGGTGATTCTTAAAGAGACATTTTCTGGATAAACAAACCATCCATCTGAAAGGGGATCTGGAAAGACAAATGCAATGAGATGGTTCCAAACCACCTCTGGGCAGGGTGGCTGACAGCCTTCCTAATCATAAAGCCCTTCCAAAGAGCTGTCAGCACCCTCCCTGCTAACAGCTAGACTCAGGAACTTTTGTGTTGCTGTCAGCTTCTGGGAACTACTTGCAGGAGATTCCCTGTGACTTTATTGAGTGTCCTGTGAATGGGGCAGCGCACTGCATGCAGAGGAGTAAACTGTGGTGCAAGGCTGGTGTGACAGCCTTAGTTAAAAGTAATGTACAAATATCTTTGTGCAGGTAATGGCTTTGAATAACCAAAGCTTTCTGAGGAGCAATCCTCAAACAATGAGCAGAGATGATACACCCTCTGTTCAATCCTAGCTGACAGACTTCTGTCTGCTGAAGAGAGCTGAGGAACGAGCTCAAGCACTATACCAAACATGGTCTACATGGTTTAATTCCTAGTTCATTCCCTGTCTTTCTTGTAGACTGCTTCAACCAGCCATCTCCAAGACAGGCTTCTAGGAGATTACTCCTAAATCAGTTTGAGGTAAGCATGCTGGTGCCAGCCAAAGTGGCTTCCTTTGTTGAGCAGTTTGTGGTCAACAGGCAAATGTGGCAGCCTCAAGGTTTGTGGTGGTGGAGAGAGATCCTTTTTGATCAGTGACACACTTTTCAAGATTAACGCTTTAAAGGCAAGATTTCAAACACCACAGTTTATTTTCCAAGCTAAAACTTAATAACTGTAGTCTTTTGCTCAGGCCTTACTGGCAGCAAAAAAAGGCTGCTAGAAGTTGCTTTACTAAGTGAGATATGAATATTCACCTAGAAACTTGGGAAAATAAACATATTTTGTCAGGGAAATTAGTTCTCCAGATATTTGTGATGAACCAAACAAATTAATAGATTAAACAGTGCAGACAGGAGGGAAAGAGGAAGGGGAGAGGGGGAAACAAAAAAGCAGAAACCATGTACGTCCTTTTCCCCGGAAGTACACAACTTCTAGTTTGAGAACTTCAGAGCTCTGGTTACTTGATTCTTACTTTTGATTGTATCTCAGGCACTGTGGAACCATCCAGGTGTCAGGACCAAGGCTCTAATATGTCTCCCAGTTTAGGATGAAGGATTAGGAGGCCTTTTACTCCAGTTACAGTCACATAATATATACAAAAAACACTTAATATATTAATCCTTAAGCTACATGTATGGGGCTTGTCTCCAAATATTTGCAATGAACCTCCTACATAAACTGGTCATCATGCACTGAGGTATTTTTGACTAGTCTCTGAGATGACAGGTCTCTCTTGAAATATCATAACTGTTGCTAATTGGAAATTGTAAGTTGTTTATTTAGATAGTATTAAGGACCTGGGGCTTAGATGTCTTATCATGCCTAAGCATGACTAGAAAAGGGAAAAAAAAGCACTGAATGACTCTTACATCGTCTCCTGAAACTGGAGGCAACAGCATTTGTCTACTGATGTCATTCTCATAAGCATGTGAAAAAACAGTATCGAAGTCCATCTCTGTCTAGCCACAGTTTAAGCAGGAAAAGGTGGGAAATTGGGGAAATTTGATTAATCATCAAATGGTTAGAGTGCATGGCATGAGGCACTTTTCTTGGGCTTTGTGTTCCTCCATCCCCTTAGTGTTCTGATCATTAATTTCCATCATGTGCGTGTACAATGCTTTGAGTCAGGTGGTTGATCATATTGCATATGCTGTATTTATACTTCTACAAAACTCTGACATAGACTTCTATCATCAATAAAATGTTAGAATTCTCCCTGTCAACTAAAAAAATACCTACAGGTGACAGCCTGTATTTAGTTGTTATATCCTGTAATTTTTTAAATTCATTTGGATTACAACCAAGGGCATACTAGCAGTAACTTGTCCATACCCAAACTTACAAAATACTGCTTCTTAGTAAACTTAGTCTAGAAAAAAAGTGCATTTAATTTTTTGGCCAATCTAAACAAATCTCAGACTATGTTCCTCCAAGGGAACAATTTTTCCTGTGCCACCAATAGGGGCTCTTTTGCTTAACTTGGCTTATTCTTCTGGCATATGCAATACATCTTGGAAGTTTGCTCAGTATCTCTGTTCAGCTGAGCCAATATAAAGCATTTCTTAGTTTTTTTTTTTCAGTCCTTAAATGACCTGTATGCTCTTTTATAAAAGCAGGAGTGCAAAAAATGTTCCTTTTTCTGTCCAAAATTCCATCTGAGTCTGAAATTCCCTCTTACGGGATTGGTGAGACCACCTTCTGCTAATTGCATTTCTTATATGTTGAAAGCCTTATCCTCAGCTAGTACTCAGCCTTGCTATATAGTGCGCAGAGACAAGTGATGTTTAAAGATTGCTGTAAAATTGTTTAGCTTTCTAAACTGAGAAGTAAGGACTAGGGATGACTAAGGTTATGTCTAGATGATCAGACTTGAAAGTGCATCTAGGACTGAGGTGATGGAGAGGCACAGCTTTCCTGGCTTACTATGAAAGGTAGGAATGAAGACTGAGCAGAATTTACTCTGCTTAAACAGACATGTGGGAGTACATCACTGATGGTAAATTGGACACAGCTTAAATGTTTCCTTCATTCACCATACAGGTTTTAAAATCTACAAAATAAGCAGCAGACCTGAACCAGTAAAGCTGACAGAGTCAATTCAGAAACTGTGGAAGCTGGAAGCTGTAATGACTTTAAAAGCTTATTTCTGCTGTTTTAATTTCATATAGCCTGTTGTCCATACAGATTTGCCATTTGCTCTCATAGATTTACTCCTATCCTTTTGTTTTTCCACCTACCTAATTCCTCTCAGAACTCCACTGAAGAGGTTTAAGCAACAAATAAAGCAAATAGTAGCAATGCTAACAGAGATAAAATTTGCTATTACCACATTGTTTGCTGTGCTGGTATTTTCCTTGTTTCCTCTGCCATTTGTCTATCTCGTGTCTAAGTCCTGTGGTCCTGATATTTTCTCTGATTGTATATTTGTACAAGTGTGGTAAAACACATGTTTCTTAGTGGTTCTTAAGGCATAGTATGAGCTTCTATTAGGTCTGCACAATATATACATACACATCCCAAATATATACATTTCACAATCAAACTTTGAGGGAGAGAATGCAGAGTCAGAGATTGTGATGACAAAGGGAAGCAGAATTTTGCTCTGTACTGGATGAGAGAAAATTAGGGGTTTTTTAATAGGTGTTCTTGTGTTTAGATACACTATACTGCACTATTTAGTCTTGAAGGACAGACTGCAGAACAGGGTTTCATGTGTAAGTCTACAGATAAGTGCATTCTCCTTTGAAATTTAGTCCCAGATGTAGACTGTCATTAAAAAATCACAGTCTCATGCTACACATATTATTTGTCAGAGTCTATCTTGCATAGTGAGTGAATTACTGCAAAGGAAAATGCTGAACATTAAAAGTAATTTGAAAATTACTCCATGCTATTTATTATATGCATTCTGTTTTTCACATACGTAGTGAAGGCAGAGAGAAAGATTTTATGTTCAGCCTCTGGAGAGCTTTCAAGCTTTATACTGTAGTATCACAGTCACTAGCAATGCACATTGGTCTTCTAAGTTAGGCAATTACTTTTTCTCCTACACATGAGTGTGATGATATTCTATCATAGATGTATGTTAGAATCACTGAATAAAAGAGTAATTTAAGCTGGAAGAGACTTCTTGATGTTCTTTGATATAACTTTCTGCTTGAAGCAGTGTCAGCTTAGATCAGGTTGCTTAGGATCTTGTCCACTTGGGTTTTAAATATCTCCAGTTCTCTGTATCACAGAGACAGGCACTTAGCCTCTTCTTTGGACCTGTTAGTAATTGGTTACTGTTAAGTAATTGGTCCATTGATGTGGCTTCTGATTTCTTATTGATAGTGTTATGTTTTTGACTGGGAAGGATATTTCAGGTTTGTTCACACCCCTTTGTTGGAGGAAAAATGTCTAGCAGAGGATGGGCAGACCTTGGCCAGGTGGACCCCTCTTGTCTTCAGTGCTCTCAGACAAGGCTGTTTTGATGGTGACACAAACCTTTATCTCACTTTGTCAGGAGGGTAGCCACAGACTTTGTTGTTGAGGAACAGTTTTTCATGGGGAGACACTCTAATGGCAGCATTGTATTTTAGGCTTGGAATGCTCAAAGCACCTCCAAAACTTGAAGTTAGAAATGGAAACATATTAAGTTCTTATGGGGGAGTTCATTCATGCCCTGCAGCAGCAACATGGCATCATCAAAACGTTTCTGTAATGAATAGGAAGTGGCCCTGGGGAGCTGGTTTGGAGAATAGTCTCCCAATGGTTTGGAGAAAGTTCTCTCAGCTGACTCAGAGGAAAGGTAAGGCAAGACCCTTCTCCTGTCCTCTCTGATTTGGGCTCTTGGCCTTTCTGAAGCAATACGTGCATCTTCTTCCCACTGTGCATATAAGATACTGAAGGGACACTTTCCCTCAGATTTCCTGGTGCTAAGACCTAAAACTGTATGAATCAGTAGAGGCATCACTTCTTGATCCTGCAGAGCACTGATGATCAGCGAGGAGATTCATGAATGTCATGGCCATGTGCTCGTCCAGTTATCCCTGGGGCCCTCATCACCATGGTGACCACCATCTGGAGGCTAATCTTGTGGGATGTTGCACAGCTGGGCCTTGGCTAGTCGGGAGATGCTGAGACACAGAGATATCTCTGGGACTCTAGCACCTCTGTATAGGGTGTGACCTGAGCACATGGCACCATAAGTATATTCCATAGCTAACTATCCATCTGAGATGTTGTGCATATTTTGGAAATACAGAAACTTCCCTCAAATTCCATCTTCTTTTTTTGGCCTCAGATGACGTTTTCTGAGTTTGAAGTGGTGAAACCATGAGTGTTGATCTCCTCTTGGCTCCAGCTGCCACTTCTTTAAATGCTGTTTGGCACCATTCTGTTCAGCAGTGGACAAAACAAGACAAGTGCCTCACAATCTAACACAGGAATGTTTTGTAGCATGTTGCCAAGGTTAAAGCATGTTTTGGTCTATAGCATGAGAATCAGGAAGGGCACACAAGGCCATGAAGCCTTCAGGCTGAAGAAACCAGATCTGCCAGGATCTATTTTTATGTTTCATATAGGAACAAAAATCTGGCATTCACTGTTTTCTAGTTCATGCTTGCACTTTATTTTTTCACAAGTAAACTCCTTAGGCTTCAGCCCTTCCTACACAACCCCACAATGAATATTGGATGATAAACAACATGCATTGACCAGGAAGATCAATAGACTAAGACTGGAATGTGAAACGTGGGATATAGCAACACAACAGTAAAGATATGTGGGAGACTTTGTTCCCCATTGCTACAAAGATAGGACACTATCAGGAATTAGGCAGTGCCCAGGACTTCTCTCTATTCAATGCTTTTCAAAAAGGACAGAAAACACAAATCCTGTCCCAAAATTATCTGAGAAAATAACTGAAAGGGGGTATGAAAATATATGAAAACAAGGTGATATGACACAATATTATCCAGCATAACAAATACACAATGTATCTCCCTGATTGTGTAAGAGACTGCAGAAAATTTTGTAGCATTGGATTCACTCTATGTACTGCAGAGTATATGCTCTTTTCAGGCAGTCATGAAGTGGAAGAAGACAAATGAGCATTTCAAGCTACTATCAGTGCAGAAGCACTGGCCAGTAAATTAAGAATTTTGAGAACTTGTCTGCTATGGCAGAAAAAGCATGCTTCAAATGGAAAAGTAATAATAGCAACTCATGTCAGTGATAAGTACAGGACAGAGAGAATATAGACAGGCTTAGATGTGAAGAATCAAACAAATAAATGTGTTCATGCCATTAAAAATTTGTGTAAAGGGGCTTGGAGAAGATAGGAGAAAAGTTACCTGATTTCAAGTGGTTAATTTCAACATTTAATATTAGTCCAGGAAACCCTAGCTGTGTTTACAAGAGTAGAGTGAATTTCTGTCAAAATCCAGCCTCTAATACCAAAAAAGTGTTAACTTACCTGCTTCAACCAACAAATAAATCAACCTACAAAAATATTTTTCTGCCTGCTGTTTTTTGGAATGACTCCCAAATACATTAATGGCATGAGTTCTTTCAACTTGAATCTTTTGGAAGAGCTCCCAATAAAGTTATAGTCATAAAGTTCTTTCAACTAGTGTCTTTTGGAATGTGTCCCAATAAAATTATTGTCATTCCCTCAACTCATTCATCTTTGTAACATCAAAGTAATTACACATTCATTTTCCTATATATTGAACTACCTTTCTTTGTAATAAAGTAAAATTTTCGTAATTAAACAGCATTTTGATTCAAGCTGTATTCAATATTAATATATGCAGTGTTTACAGCCGAACACAGAGAACTGAATTAGTTAAACAAAAATTTCATTAAACTGAAAAAAATTGAAATTTTCAGACATAGTATATGCCTTAATGAGCAACTCTATTATAGGAATTCAGGTATGCAGAATGTGTTGCAAAGGCTTCTTTCATAATTTATCCAGTTGAGTTGTCAAGCTAATTCACATAACAAAATCGTCTGGCTTTTTTGTGTGGCTACATGGAAAAGAGTCATAAAAGACTATTTATCTTTCAACCATTTTAAAGCGCCTATCTCTGAAATGTCTAAGTTGTTATGAGGTGGACTTATTCTTTGATGTTGATGAACTTGAATCTTTTGTGCTCATCCAGACTAAGTTGTGGTTTACTGTGGACATTTGTAACCTGCCTCTTTATACTCCCTGTCTAAATTACACCTACTGAGAGCAGACTGCTTGTCTATCGGGATCACTTAGGCCTTCAATGAAACACCAACTGACCCAGGCCAGGTTTTTCCTAAACATTTACTTGCTCTAGTTGCTCTGCCCTGGTGTAGGGTCCTCCACAGGCCACTGTTCCTTGATGGGCATGTCCAGACAGGCACAGGCTTATCCATGGGCTCCAGTCCTCTGGCAAGTAGTGCCTCCTTCGAGCACATCTCCCCCTGTGCCCTCCAAAATGTCCCTCCTCCTGTATCTCCTTGTGTCTGGTCCTGTGCCTCCTGTTGGGTCTCCTCACATGCACTTTGGGTATCTGGCAGCTCCTATCCTTTCCTAAATATGTCTGAGCAGAGGCACTGCACATTCCTCTGACCAGCTGAGGTTTTGGCACAGCTTGGACTGGTTGTTGAGCTGGGTGGAACTGGCTGTGATGGCACAGGGTAGCTCATGGCCTTCTCCCAGCAAAGTCATTCCTGTAGCCTTCTGCTCCCCAGACCTTGCCAGTTATGCCCACTACACTACAAAATCAGAATGGATTTTGGCCAATTTCCTCTCTTGTGTACACACACACACGCACATACATGTGTGTGCTCATACATGCATACACAGCCACATTTTCTTGGCAAAACAATTCCTGCTCACACAGATCTCTGACATACCCGTGGGCACTGAGATCACCCAAAATACTCTTCCATGGTCCTGCTGGCCACACTGAGACAGGCCAGGATGTCATGGATGTCATGGGCCTTATTGGCCTCCTGGGCACAGTGATGATCAGCGATTGTTGACAGGCATTCCCAAGTCTGCCACTGGAATTCCCAAGTCCTTTTCTGCCAGACAGCTTTCCAGACCCTCTGCCCCGAGCCTGTAGCTCTGCAAGGGATTGTTATAACCCAAGTGAAAGTCCTGGTACGTGGCCTTTTAGAACCCCATACAACTGGCCTTGGCTCCTCAATCCAGCCTGTTCAGATTCCTCTGCAGAGTCTTCTTACTTTCCAGCAGATGAAGATTCCCACCCAGCTTGATGTCATTTGTGAGCTCACTGAAAGTTCACTCAATCCCCTGATTCAGATCATTGATAAACATATTAAACAGGCCCTGGAGCTGAACCCTGGAGGACAGCATTTGTGACTGACCGCTATCTGGATTTTACGTCATTCACACAACCCTCTGAGCTCATCCAGCCAGCCAGAATATCCATCCAATAAAGGATGAAGATTCTCCTTTTTTTGCCCACCTATTTATAGGGACCTTTTAACTTGTCTTTTATGGCAGTAACCACATTAAGTTCTAGTTGAGCTTTGGGACTTAAAATTTTCTGCCCGCATAACCTCACAGCATCCTTGTCTAGACTTAGTTGTTTTTACAAGCTGTATGTAATTCAGCTGTATGGACTTCCAAATAAGGCATTTTATTAGTAGGAAGGGTTCGATTGTTTAGAAACATGGAAAATACATGTAGGTCTTTTAACCTTGAGGTCACTGGTTTGAGCTTGGTCCAGCTTGATAAGAAACCAAAAACATTAATTCTGTATGTTCTCATGCAACTCTTGCAAACAAGTTTTTCCTAAAGTATAATATGGAGGTCATTGCTGTTGTTTTTCCTTCATTTTCCTGCTTTCCCTTCTGAGTTCAAACTTGAACACTGCCTGGAAGGATGATCTGCTTTGTTATTTTTTTTTTTTAAGAAATGCAGCAGTGAATGTTCTTCTGTAGAAAGTATTTATCGTTCTCACATACATATTGTATATGAATAGCTGACTTCATTGAGATACTTAAGTGACCTTTCTCCTAGATATTGGTCATTGTGAACACCCTTTTGTCCAGCCTGTGTGTTCTGGGTTTATTTTACGTAAATTCAGGTATCTAGTAAAATCACATAATTTGTGGGAGGGTTTCTCTAAGCCCTATCATGTGGAAGAGAGAAAAGCACCAGGTTAGCACATCTGAAGTTTTATTTGCGCCACCTTATCTGCAATAGCAATACATTTGTGCAATTTTTTAAATATGTTTTGAGAACTGATATGGTTTGGGACTATGATTAGGTGCAGAAAGACATGCTCAGCATTGGATTAGAATGTTCACACTGAGATTTGAGATGTATTCACCTGGATTCAGGTTGAGTTTTAATGCCAAGATTCAAAAGAAAAATTAAGGATGTCTGCAACAGATAGCTGATGGCCCTTGCAAATCTCTAATTCTATTGGACTTGCAGTGCAGGGTTCCCTAAGAACTGAAAACTCAGGATCCCATGTAACCTCCAAAGTTTCCCAATCTAGACCTCTAGGAACCTGAACTCCTGGAAGCTGATTTACCGTGCTCAGGCTAGCTAGCACACCTGGGGAGCACTAATTTCACCAGAAAACATACAAAAAAATGTGGTGGTACTGCATAAATACTGTTTAAGGCTGAAGATACCTTTGGGATTTGGGTCCTCTGTTATTGGTACTACTTCCACCTTCTTATGCTTTGCTGTCTTCCTCTCCCTTCACTGTTCTATCCTGGGTTAAATGCCAGTATAGGGGTGAACTGCAGCTTTTTTATTAGCTACATGCATACTGTTCAGACTTTTCTTTTTTCAGATTTTTTAAGATGACTGTTTAGTGAATGGCATTACAGAGGTAATTGTCCTTCTCTTTACTACTATTATTCCAGATCCTTCATTTTTGACACCTATTGCACTATGGATGTTGCTTTTCATTTACAGTGGGCCATATTGTTTAATACATACCTAAGGGTGTATTTCATGGTTACTGCCACAGTGATTGTTGTACATTCTCGTTTCTAAAATAAATACTGTACACAAGTCCCATTTCAGAAAAACTGTTCTCCCTGCTCCCACCAGTTAGACTTTCCTCCACCAGAACTCACCACTGCTTTGATCAAGGTCTTGCTTGATTTTGAACACGTTTTTCCCATCGGATACCTGAAATACCAGTAGTAGGGGTGACCAGCTATTCAAACTGCTTGTGAATCCTAATCCAAATAAAATTTGAGGAAGAGACTGTCAGCAATATCTAGGTTTTCAGCTCCATTTTTTTCATTGTCAGCAAGCAGCATAGGCACAGTACTGATATGAGTTGATGCTGATCTCTCTTAGTCCAACTTGTATCTCCATATTATTCGGTCTGTCTGAAGCAGCTGTGTCTGCACTACAGTTTTCCTAAGACTGTGTGAAGGCATTAGCTTTATACTCCATAAAAATGCCCACAGTGTTCAGCTGCCCTCCTTTTGTCATTTTAGCAGCTGAGTGGAGGGGAAGCAGAATGAGGAGGAGAATACTTCCCTTAGTGTCTGAGCAGTCAAGTGAATGGGGCGTGTGTTACTTGCGATTACCACCAACAATAGGGTACTGTTGGTGTTACCAGAGTCTGTGAGATTTTCAGAGCTCTGAAAACGACATTTTATTTTGGCATTGCAGCAGAAATTTATCCTTTGAATTGCTTGTACTTTCCCACATCACAAATATTGCTGGTATAAAGAGGGAATAATCAACTTGTGAGATTTGCAACCATTAATAGAGAATTCACATAAGTTTGCCTGTGAGATTTCCAGCATTGGTGGTGTCCTGTATGCAGCTCTGGGAAAGATGGGTTGGGCTTGAACTGGACAAGGGAAAATGGCATCAAAAGCCCTGTCTGTGCAGCAGCCTGAGGTTATTTTATAACCCAGTTAGAGCATTGCTTTAGGTGATTGTAATATGTGTCTGTACCTGTCATGGCTTGATCACAGACACTGGAGATTTTGAGTGGTATTTTAACCCTGATCACAGTCCTGAGCAGTTACTGCATTCTATAGCATTACCTCCATGTGCACAAGCATTTAATTTACACTCTGAATAGGTGGCGTAGCAAGTTGTTTACTCTGACTGCTGATTATACTTGAGATGAACTCACATGTTTAGTGCTTCAAACGCTCTTTTTGTAATTGAGTCTTCTTCCCCTTCATCCCCACACTGAAGTATGGTGTTGAGTATACAACAGGCAAACCATTGCCAAATTGCATTTTTCAGCAGGAACTGGCTGCCAACACTCATTTTTCAGAACTGTAAGCCGTACCCCTCAGTCACAAAATGATCTTCACATAAGGGCATGGGAATGATTCAGACAAAGAGTCTGTCTAGCACAGTACCCTGCCCGACCAGTGTCCATGTCCATGTCCATGTCTGGATGTGAAAGGAAGGAAAAATTGGGCAAAATGTTGTCAGTTCCTAAAATCCCTTCTACGATGAAGACATCAAAACTGTACACAATATTTATCCAAGGTGTGAATGAATGATGGATTTAAACAGTGACATAAAGGTTTTCCTGTTATGTTTGGTTATCTTTTCCTAATGTTTCCTAATATTCTACTTCATTTTAGAACACTGAGTTGGTGCTTTCACAGTGCTATATAGCCTAAGCTTTTCTGCAGAATCTTTTTGCAGCATACATCAGCTCATCTTTTTACATGTGATACTAAAGCTGTTTTCCCAAATGGTTTTCCTCATGACTTCACATTTATCTGCATTGAATTCCAGCTGCCATTTTACTGCTCAGTTGCTTAGTTGCTCAGGATGCTTCTCTTTGCTTGCACAACCTCAGATGACTTAATTTCATCCACAGGCTTCACCATGGCCCTGTTGGCTGTCTTTGCCAGGCTGTTTACAAAACATCCTGCACTGTACACACATAACCAAATCTATGCTGGCTCTGAGACTGTTGCACTCCTTGAACTGAGGAGGTTGCTTAAACCCATCCAATAGGTGGAAGAACTTTACTTGTAAGGAGGGCGTGTCCTCTAATTACTTGTTCTCTGTGAACTAAATCAGAAGACCTGCACTGCACTGTTCTTGATATGGAAGATTTAGAGGTTCTAAGAAAAAGATAGGTTAGATACCTTTTCCTGGATAAGCTGCACATAAGCAATCATGTCTTTAAGCTTCCTTACTCATAAGCTACTCTTAAAATATTTGAGGCTGAGACCTCCTGACTGTCAAGAAGATTTTTAGTAGAGTTTTTAGTATATCAGCATGATGTGTAACACTGGCTTGACAGTTGTGAATTCCCTTTTCATATTTGTGTGTCTTTGGTCATTCCTTTATGAAATTCTGAACCAACAGAAATTTTCATAAAAACCTAAATGACTCATTTGGCCACGGTGGAAAAATCTACAACTTCCTGCCCTGAGCAGCAGTGCTGGAGAGTTGTGTATTATTCATACTGGACATGGTACAAAATTCATCCAAAATATTGCTAGAATTGTAAAAGTGGCAAGTCACTGTGGGGGCCTGGACTGAAGAAGACCAAAGGCTGAACTGAGGAAGCTGTGACTCAACTAGTGTTGAGTCAGCCCAACTTTGCTGTCATCAGTAGAGCATTCCCGTTTTATACCAGCTGACAGCCCCATCACAGCTATCAGTTTGCAGACCCAAATGTGATGGGATTGGAAGCAATCACCGTAAATTACTGCTTTGTGAAGAACAGTCAGGAGGCTTAGCAACGGATGTGCATAGGTAGCATGGAAAGAATTAACCAGCAGAGACAAAAAAGTAAAAACGATGGCAAAACGATGATCATATCAAATTCTCAAGATAATATATCTTACTGGGGCTTACTTTCCTTTGTTGAACAGCAGTTTGTTTTACAAAAATGTTGTCTGGCATGCAGGAATATTCACCATCTCGTTAGCTGATTTGATTCTTTCCAGGGAGAGATTATTCTGTCTGCCTCGTTTGAATTCATTTTCTATTCAGTATGGAAAGAGTCTCCCTGGATCTGGGTTAATCCATCTTCTGGTGGACATCATGAAATCTGAATGAACCCAAAAAGGAACAAATTGCAGCAGGCACGTAACAAGCCCCTCTTCTTTCTGTTAAACCTCTGTTAATAATGTGTGAAGGAGTGACAACAAAGAACTTCTGTCCTCTTTATAAAAGACCCTTAAGGGCAGAGGCAGGCTGTAAGAAACTATTCTTTTGCTAATGATAGTTGAATTACTGAGAATGCTCAGTGTTAAAAACCCTCGAAAAGGATCTTGTACATGGAAAGGAAGTATTTCCTTGGATGACTTTCTAATGACTGTCAAACATTTGCAGCCATCACACAAAAGGAAGCATTGTGAAGAAAAGGCACAAGCAACCTACTGCAACTGCTGCGGTTACATCTGCCAGTAGCTGTGAGCTGTAAGCACTCGAGAATTCCCACAAATTAAAAATTGACTCCTGATGCTCAGGTTTTTTTACATACTTCACTCTTTCTACTTGTTTTTTTTTTTCTTTTTTTTTTTTCCCTCAAGTGTAGCTTGGTTGATAACGATTTTATTAGAAAAATCTGAGAGCCTTTCAACCACATACAGGTCTTTCTGTGTTTCATAAAAAACTTCTTTATATTAAGTTGTTCACTTGTTCAAGATCCTTACATTTCTATGTCACCGTAACTCTCTCCTCAGCTGAAAACATACCCATTAATATATGTGCCGTATGTAAAAATTACATGTGACTTGAAGAACATTCTTGCTCATAGCTATATGTCTTTTATGTGACTCAAAGGTTAGTAATTTTCCTGGGTTTCAATCCTAACTACATATTTTTTATACTTTCAGAAAATTCAGAAAAAAACCCACCCCTCCCTCTATTCAATCTTTTGTGTTTTTTCCCCCTCAAATACAAGTCAGGAAAACAGCAAAAGAATTCATGGTTCAGTAGTTGCATCGTGTATAACAAAGGAACATCATCACAATGTCCACAACTGAACTCCCATAAGAGTAAGTTTTTATAGAAGTCATATTTTGTCAGTAATGCAGAGAATTAATAGCTAAATTGTGAGGAGGAAAGATCATTCCTGCAGCTCATGTTGCATGCTAGACTCAAACAGGTGTCACACACTTTTTTCAGTGCTGTGATAGCATCAAGGGACAGATTTTTGGGGTGGAACTTCTGTAACAACAGAATACTTAGAAATGAGGCATTATTTCTTATACTGGTGTTAATACTGAAAGCTATATATATACATTAAGTTTTCTTTTTGTTTGGTTGCTGTTTTGCCCTTAGTATAATTTTATTTGTAAAGCTCTGTGGGCAAAATTTTAGGTATGGATATGGGCTATGACTGGAAGTTTTTCTATTGGTGTGATGTCTCATCTGAGCTGGGGGGAAAGGATCACACACCCTAAACTCATTTATCTGTCCACACAATATGCAGCTCTAATCTTGGCTTAGCGATCATCATTAAAGCAGGTGTGGTGGACACAGTGGTGGAAAAACACCTTGTTTTGCTGAAACACCTCTGCTAGCAGAGTCTCTTCAGTGGAGAGAAACAGGTTGACAGTATAGCTAATTATGAATCACTCACTGCAGGAAAAGTGAATGTAGACCATATTACTATTCAAGGATATATGCCTTGAAAAACAACATGCCAGAAGCACTAAAGAATTTCAGTGAACAAATTATCTCTGTGCTCCTCACATACTCCTGTGATTAAAAGGGTAAATCAAGCCTTGCATGTATGGAGTCCAAATTATTAGAGATGATTTGCATCAAATACTAAAGAAATTATTAACCAGAGCAGGAACAATATGTTTAGCAGTAAGGATAATTAATCATAGCAATAACCTAACAAGACATGTGATTATATCTCTGTAATTCAAAATTTGTGTTCAAAAAGAGTTGCTTTTCCCTAAAATATGCATCTGAGTTTAAAGAAAAAATTAGTTTTCAAAACCAGCATGTTATGCTCTTTGCATCTAGTCTTAGAAATGTAACTGAACACCATCACAGTGAAGGTGGATTACCTACTTTCCAGGCTTAAAGGGTACCTCTTACTGTTCTAAAAAAATCTCCAGTAAGTGGTGAGATATATCTGCCTTAATTATAGACACCTAAACACGTGATATTTGAGTTATCCATTCAATCAGTATGATCAATGGAAAGACATAGGCATCAGAAGAAAGCTGTTCATCTCAACTGAAAACATACATGTAAGACAGATCAGATGAATTGCCCTCTGGAGGTGACTCTTTTGCACTGTAAAGGGAACTTGAAGGAGTAGATTCCAATATTTAGGCAAGTTTATTAATGCAGATTAATCCCTTCAGAGGTGTAGATTTAGCAGAGTCGAGGGCTCCAAGATTTTACGACTTAAATATTTTCTTTAACTTTTCTTAAAGAGTACAAGATACTCTGTTCTCAATAGGAAAGAGACACAAAGGTATCTTTTTCACATTAAATTGCACTGATTGCTATAATTCACCTCGAACTGTAGCAATACCTACATCATGAACACACATTCATAATTTTCTGTCTGTGAATGACACAAAGGACAGAGACACTGAGGATTAAAGGCTTGATTTAAATCCCATTAAAATGGGAGAGACTTGCATTGACTTTAATGGGATTTAGATTGAGTGCAGGGGAGGCTGAACGCTGAACTGCTGTCAGGTTTGAAGTACAGAGGGTATTAAAGGGCAAACTAATAATGCTTCTGTTAAATGTTAAGTACTTGTTCTTCAGAGAGACTTGCCAAACTGGTCTTTCAGTCTCTTTCAGGATGACTCAAATGACTCAGCAAGCAATAAACAAAATTATAAATTTAATTGCTACTTGTCTTCATGTCTTCCAATCCTTGTTACATTCCAATAAAGTAAGATAGTGTTGAAGACCTGATGTGATTGCTGGATACTACTAACAATTTATTTTATATGATAGCTTTTGCCATCTGGTATGTCAAGGAATCTATGTCTTCCATTGATGCATTATTTGATCCATTTACAGGCCAATGAGAACATGTAGGGCTCCAATAACCCCACCAGTTGGGGTACCTGTGATTTCCTGTGGACTGTAAGCCCTTCTGTTTCTGGAAAGTCCTTAGCTACCTGCAAGAAATGAAGAAAAATCCCTCTGCAGTTGATAGGTGCCTGTGTTCCACCGAGTACTTGGAAAACAATTAGTTGACTTCACTGTATGAATGGAGATAGGACATGGAACTCATGAAATAGGAAATGGGAGCTTTGTTTTCTGAGTCCTTCTTTTTACAAAGAGGTTTGAATCCTTAGTAGTTATTTTATGTAATCACTGCCAAAGTAAATATGCAGGGTTGGTCCTCATTTGCAGTTAAAGCTGAATCTCTGTTCAGGGATGAAGGTATGAGGCAATGGGCACAAACTGAAACATCAGGTAAGTCTACTCTTATTGTGAGAAATACTGAGCACTGGAACTGTGGAGGAGTTTTGGGCCAGTGAGGCCGCAGAGAGCTTTGCTTTACAGTGTTGGGATAAATTGGGCTATTTTCGTGCTAACAAAGGCATGCTGACCTTGGACTGAGAATAAGAGATAAACAGGTGGCAAGAGTGAGAAAGCAAGCCAGGATGTGCTAATCACAAGAGCAAGAAAATAGAGCATAAACATAAAATGCTGTAACCAATTAGTAGGGTAGTCGCAGCATGTGAACAGTTACTTGTAGCCAATAAATATAAGTATTAGGCGCATGGGCGTGTGCAGGTATGTTAGAACTTTATAAAAGACAACAGCTTGTATAACAAGTGGAGCATTCAACATAACTCTATGAGTGTTACGTGTCTGACTCTGGTCACTCCTCGCAACATTTTGGTGCCCGAACAGGGACCCTTGATTTGACCCACCGTGGGAGGTAAGAGAGTGGGCAAGCTCCGAGAAGCAGCGCTCGGAGGGCTGAAGACCACTGTATGCAGGCATACGCAGTGGCTCCGTGCCTGGGCTGACCCTGTAGAGGAGAGCTCGCCGTCCCGATTGATTAATTACATTCTTCCCTCGCCAAATTCCTCTGTAACACTGGAACCAGCTTCCCACAGTGATTATAGAGTCTTCCCCAATGGAAAAGCTGTCTGGACATGGTCTTGAGCAACCAGCTGTAAGCGGTTCTGCTTGAGCAGGAGCTGTGGACCAGACCACCTCCAGTGTCCCTTCCGATATTAACTATTCTGTGATGAATGGCCATGTCTGGGAAGTAATGGCAGTGTCAGCCGGGTGCTTCTTCTGAATCCCTGGGAGAAGAGAAATTTGTGGAAGAAGGTGCATGCATCATATCACAAACTCCTCCAGGGAGCATTTGCATACCTGATCTGGGAAGAAATGTCCTGAGAATGTGACTGTTGCTTATCTTGGGAAAGGTGGAGAGGTGTGTGGGGGGGTGCATCCTCAACTTCAAGAAACCTATTCCAGCTCCTCACCATACTCAGAGTAAACCCAATATCTAATCTAAATCTACCTTCTTGATGTTTGAAATGTGAAAGTAAAGATGAAACATGCTGCAAATGTGACATATTCTCAGTGAACCTCCTGTGCAGATGACCTCTAGTCACGCTGCAAACAAATCCAGGTTATGTAGACAGGAGATCAGGGTATTATTCTGGATTTCCACACTGAATCATATATGGACATTAAAAATTCTCTTGAATGTACCATAATGAAGTTTCCGGGCAGAAAATTAAGCCACGTGAGGCAACATGGCCACTGAAAACTATGTGTATTTTCAGAAATTCTGAGGAACAGTAAAGATCCTGCACACTTCTCCGTTAGCTGCTTGGACTGGGGAAAAGCTGTGTGTAATGCATAGCTTGGGAAGCAATGGTCCTCTGTTGTGGAGCAGGAATGTTGCCTGTGGTCTGCTCTCCGTGACCTTAGTGAAAGACCAGATGCTGACACAGATAGAGCATTGCTGGTTTTAAGGTGATAAGAGTGTAGTTTCCCTTGGTTGCAGAGGCTGGATTTTCCCAGATGTTTTGTGTGATGTTCTGCAGAAGTGTGCGCACATGGATTGACTAAATCTGGAATTTGGGACTGAAAACACCCATTATAACATACTCTCAAATTAAGTTAATTAATCTATTTAAAAGAGCCCAAAGAACCTGTATCCCAAGAAGTCATAATGATTTCCACTGATCTTGTTAAAATTTAAGACGTTAAATAAATTTATTAAAAGAAAAAGAACCCATGTACGCAATTATAGGTTTAAAATTTTAGACAAGTTTCATTGTTTATTTTGCTTTAGAGATAATATATGGTACTGGAAATTAAACTGAATTTAAATGTTTTTTTAAATGCCCACAATATTAGACACACACCCTCCCCTCCAAAGTGTCTTAGAAAATCTTCTAAGTGCAGAAGAAAAACAAAATAAATACTTTGACAGAAACCCAGATTTGTAAAGCAATCTTTCACATGACAGTTCAGCAGATTTCGTCTTATTTACACTTTGCTTTAAGAAAAGTGTATTACTTTTTCCACCAGGAATTTTAGGTTTGTGTCTGTGTCAGTGTTAACACTGATGTATCTTCACTATCTATGCCACCCTAAAAAAATCTGAATTTAGAGCAAATACCTAGCCTGTCTCACAAGTTGCAGCTTAATGGGGTTCTTCTCTTCTCATATATTACAAGAAATATAAATAGCAATCCAAAATAATTTGGTTTCTGAATTAAATACTTCTGCTGACTGACTTGCCATGACCTTACCATCCTTGTTCTAAATAGAGATTTGAATAGATCCTATTTAGTCTCAGACAGCAAATCCAGCTTTTTTGTGATGACTTTTGAAGTGTGTTGATGAGGTATTCCTTCTGGTGAAGAAAGACAGATTTCATTGGGTTTTTTTCTTTACATTCCGGGCTTCGCAAAATTTAGCAAGAAAAGAAAATCATGAATGCACTCGGTGCTCATGCTAGCTTGTGACTGTTTTGTGTCAAGTGCAGACACTGGAGCAGGAATGAGAAGCCTGTATTTGTGAGTGAGTATCCTAATTGCTGGAGAAGAGTAATCCATTTTCTGCTGTTTTCCAGACTAATCAGTCTTTGCTGCACTTTTGATTTATGTGTAGTAGCACAGATGAACATCAGGGATGGATAAGCTTTGCTTCTTGACATAAGCAGCCTGCAGCCTGATGTTTGGTATGTGTTTTGGAGGTGAGAAAAGGCAAAGTGACATTTGAAAACAGTGTTTTCATCCCCTGCTCTTTAGAAGGTACTCTCTCAAGTTGCTCTGTAAAGGGTAAGGAAAAAATAAGACAGTGAATATTTTTTTTTAAATAATAAATACATTTTCTTTGCATAGAAAATACTCTGGTTTTGAGTTTTAGTAGAAAGGTGGTCATGACTGGTATATTCTTCATAGAGTTTATGCCTTAGAAGCATGTTATATGTGCGTACTATACCTGCCAGACTGGGTTTCTCGGAAAACAGGCATAATTTAAAATCCCAATTATGTATAAACATGAGCTGAGCTGCTCAGCTGTGCCAAAATAGTAGCAATGTTGTGCCTGCTTAGATGCAGACTGTCCCAGGACATTCACTGGTGTAGATGTGGGACCATATCCAAACTGTCATTGCCCTTGTCGAGTTGTTTGTTCGGTCAATAACTGCAGAGGGGAGGGTGGTTGGGGAGGGGATGTGTGGGACGTGACCCAAAAACCTCAGGGAGGTTTCTCATCACACATTACACTGAGCACATCAGCTATGCCACACAAAGAAGACACTAGGGAGAGCAGGCAGGACAGCTCCAGGTGTTCTAGTCACTGGTGTTTAGGCATCTGAAAACGTCTGCTCAGGCCTTAGCATGGCTGATACCATTAATCTTCTCCTTGTTTCCTGGCTCCTAGCATACCTCAACATGTGAAGTTATGTTGCGGTTGCAAAACCATGCATCTAACTTTGGCCCTTAGACCTTGAGCCTGTAACATATATTCACAGCTTCTTAAAGCAAATGGGTTAAATCCCCCTGATTTTAATCCAATTATTACTGTGTCTAAAATGATTTATGCTTTGAAGGTTTCCTGCAACAATACATAGGCCTAGTCTGGCTCGTTCTTCCTCTTTCAATTTTTCTTTTAAGTATCCTAAATGATGGTTGTCACTAGGACCAGGAATCCAGACACATTGACATCAAAAGCAATTGTAATATGTATGTGGCAACAAGGGTGGGGGGAAGAGTGGAAGGAAGAGGAGCACTTTGAAGATGTCATGATAACTCAGGCATGTTTAGATTCAGTAAGTAGGTGTGCCTTTTTCTGTATCCTGCTCATCTGCAGAGTAGGATGTTTGAAGCGAGGGAAAAATGAAATGTTATTTCCAGTAAAGGGGAGGAGATTTAACAATGGCAAAATCTTTATGAAAAGGAACATTAGAATTTTTATCCAGGAAATAACTGGGAAAAAAGATGTATGCATTTGAAAGAAAGAGAAAAATTGCTGCCTTATTTTGTTTTCCAAAGCACTGATGTTTATAATTTATTTGTGACTGAATTTTATAAAAAAGTTGCAATAAATATAAGGCTGGAATTAAATAATATTTTCCCTTATTAATTTGCCAGCAACATGATTGAAATGTAAACAAACATGTAAATTCAACCTATATTTGCAACTAACAAAATTTGGTTGTTTAGTCAGGAACATGTAGATGAACTCCGTCCATCTCTTGAGAGGTATCACACAGGACCCATTTGCTGAGGTGGCCTCTGGTATATCCCACAACATGAGGACCAGTAATTAAGCCTCCCCCAGCTTTTGCTTGCTGTGCCATCCCAACAAAATGAGAGCCATGATGGAGGAGCACCAGCAAGGGTTTAGTAAAGGCTCTATGTCATGTCTGGTTAGGGTGTGGGAGAAACCATTTCCCACGTGGTTATCAACCACAAAATTGGCATCTGTGTTCAGTAGGACACACCACCCAGCAAAGCATTTATAGCAACAAGGCAGTAGCACATTTAAGGCCAGGAGCTGTGATTTTGCACCATGACAATGCCCATGTGTAACTGCGGAGAGTTTCTTCCAGCTCTACTATTCTTCAACCTTTCCAAGCCTGCTGGCAAGGTGAGGACAACCAGAAATCACCACAATCACTGCTGGAGTGCTTGTGCATTTGGCTCAAGGAGTACAGATATCCAGTAGGACTGCAAGGAGAGGATACAACTAGTTCAAGAGCAGTTACTAGCCAGACTAGTTTTTATTTTTCAGATGTTTTCAGGGCTTTATCCGGAAAAAAAAAAAATAAAAAGTGCTTCTACTTTTTTTTCTTCCCCTGAAATTTAAGAATTTATCCTGTAGTCCAGATCATGAAGCTGCAATTTCTGTGTATTACCCTTTTCTGAGATGATCTTGACTCCTGCCACTCATTTGGCTGAAACCCCATGTTTGGGATATTATAACAACCTTTCATTCTCACATGTGAAGAATTGAACTATTTAAGAGAAAATGAAACAGTGTTAGTATAAGACAATGAAAGAAAATATCAAAATACCCCAGGTATCTAGAGGTATACAAGGTATTTAAAATATCATAATTAATTTAAAATTATTTGTTCAAAAATTGCATATATATATGTATATATGTATATTGTGTGCTGGGGGTGGGAGTTTTGCCACCTAACTTGAAAAACATTCACTTTGATTGGTGCCAGATCAACCTTTCCTAATTTTGCTCTAAGCATTGCCCATTTGAGCCTGGGCTAAGACATAGATTCACCAAGTTACAGTGGTCTATTTCCCTCCAGCTGTTTGTTATCACCTCTATGATATTTACTGCCCCATACCCAGCCCTAAAGCAATTTGTGAATACTTAACTCATTTCAGGAAAAATTGACTGGATTCACTTCTTTAGCTTAAGCAGTTTACCTGGTTTGTTTTGTCTGAAGTGGATTAGGAAACCTTAATATAAACTGTTCTTCTAGCAGAATTGTAGAAATGCTTAACTCTTTGGCAGTGACTTCCATAGCAAGACCTCACTCAAAGGAGCGGGGCAGGGCAGTGATCTCCAGGGGCAACTCCTCAAAGCACAGAGGACCATCCGGATATGCAGGAAACAGCAGGTGTGGCAGGCAGCCAACTCAGCTGAACAGGGAATTTGAACTCTTGGCTAAGCTCAAGCACAAAATGGAAATACACAGAAAATGGAAGTGGGGATCAGCTAAGGAATATGGAAATTATAGCTTGCGCTTGAAGGGGTGAAGTCATGAAAACACAAATCGGGCTGGAGTTTAAACTGGTGAGTGATAGGAAAGGCAATGAGAAGGACTTCTATGCATACATGGGGAGCAAAAGGAAAACCAAGAAAAATACAAATCCTCCACTGAATAGGATGGATGATTTAAAGATGAAGGATAAAGACAGATTGATAGAGCGACTTGGTTATTACTGGCAATGTCTGTTCTGCAGCTTCCCAAATCTCTGTGGCAGAGTGTGGGGGGACTGAACTGCTGCCTATAGTAGGGTAGTAGGGTGGGTTGGAATTAGAGACTGCTTAAACAAATTGGAGATGTGCATTCTGTCCAAGGGGCTGGACAGAAAACCTCAAAGATTGCTGAGGGAGCTGGTTTATGGCATTGTGATACTCTTCAGCATGGTCTTTGAAAAGCAGTAGAGAGTGCTGTAGAGGAGGTTCTTGAAGATGTGAGAAAGACAAATGTCATGTACACCTTCAGAAAGTGCAAGGAAGAAGATCTGGGAGACTACAGGCCAGTCAGTTTCACTTCAGTCTGTGGAGAAGTTATACAGCAAATCCTCCTGGTGACCATTTCCAGGTACATGGAGGAAAAGAATACGATTTACCAAGGGTAAATAATGCCTAACCAAATCTGATTGCCTTCTATAATAGAATGGCTGGATGTGTTGTCAAAGAGAAAGCAGTGGGTGTCAATGAATGCTGAAAAAAGTTGAAGGGATCTCTGGAAGTATTGGCATGTAGACAATAGACTTATAAAAAGGCAAAAGACAATATATTACATAGCTTTTCTAAAACATACTGCTTTTTGTTTTTTAAATACATGAAATAATTTAATTGACAGATTTAATCTATGAGAAAGCATTAAGGGTTTTAGTTTGTTAAATTTGTTATTTAGTGATGAGTAAGTGCTTATAATTCAGTTTATTCTTCATTTTCTTGCCAGCTGATTGCCAAGTCATCATAGTAGACAGTAACAGTTTTCACTGGAG
The DNA here is from genome assembly GCF_963662255.1 of Cinclus cinclus. Classification (NCBI taxonomy): domain Eukaryota; kingdom Metazoa; phylum Chordata; class Aves; order Passeriformes; family Cinclidae; genus Cinclus; species Cinclus cinclus. The sequence goes on from NC_085047.1 coordinate 69,607,567, forward strand.
GTATTCTGTTCTAAGGATCTCAGAGTTTCTGCATAGGTACATCCTTTATCCAAAATAAAATATTTCACATTTAACAAAAGCTGTAGTTTTAGTTAATTTCCACCTAGCCTCTGTCACCATGCTGCTCTGCCATGAAGAAAGCAAATTGGTATGGAAGGCTAATGGGAAGAACACCAGAGCCACACATCAAAAGAACAACTGGGATTTGTAACCGTTCAGTTCGTTTTCACAGAGGTTCTACAGGAAGTGTTCATGCTGGCAGCCTAGATGTGTGGAGCCAAAAAAAAGAATGAAATGATACTCTGCCCTTTCCTGGGATCAGACAACAGGGTAAGCTGGGTAAGGCAAGCCTTCATATTTGTGTCCAAACATGCACACTAAAGCTTCTACTTACTACAACCAGAGAAAAAACAATACTGTATGAGAGATTTTTCTTTTTATTTCGTTGCTTCCTCTCATTGCCTCAAAGTAGGCAATGCATATTAAAAAAAACCAACCAAACAAACACATTTTAAGCATGCACAAACAGCACACATTAATAAAAAGACTACCAAGGACTGCAACCAACTTTTAATAGAGGTTTTTTTTTTTCATATCTGACACTGATCTTGTGTATCTTCTTATGAGGATGTAGCTTTTGAATGCTACATGACTTTAATTCTTCAGTGTCAGCAAAGCTTTCCTATATGTCTTTTTCTGCTGATGTGAGGGTGGTACTGTTGTCTGGTGGTGGGGAGGCTTTCACTGCGTTCTGTACAAAGCAATGGTAACTAGATCCTTCTGAGGTTTTCTCTTGTTAAACCTGTGCTGGTCCATTGCCAGATAGCTGAAGAGGCAGGATGCCTGATTCATCTGGGAGTGGCAGCATTTGCTGCTCAGTCTACATCTCTCAGCTCTATGCACAGTACTGATTCTTATCTCTCAATATGATATACATATCCAGTTAGAAGAAAAAACATGAAAAGAAATATGAAGAACTAGGCTAGCTTCAAAATATGTTACTAGAGGTTGAGAAAGCTACAGTATCCCAAACAAAACAATGCTGTATCTAAGAAAAGAAGCAGTTTTGATGTATGAGAAATCAGAGCAGAACAAATAATAAAAAGAAGACATATTTATGAGTGGTGTCAGTGAACAGCATAGAAGCCAGCAAATAAAGAAAATTAATGAAAAAATATTATGGAATAGAAGAGTAATCATCTGGGTTAAAGTATTTTCTGAGTAGATCCAAACAAAACCAATACTAGCAATAATAAAGGCAGGATGACCCTAATAGAATTGCAATGACCGACATAGAAAAGGCAAAAGCATTCCATAAGTGCTTCAGTTCTTTATTATGGACTGGGGTGAAAAACAAATTATGTCTTCTTGTTGGATGGTGCTGATCTAATATCCTGCAGTGGTACTAAGCACAGCTAGCAGGTGCAAGACATCACATGATTTTAAGTTAGCAGTTCCAATAATCTTGCAACAAAACCCTTGTCAAGATTAATGTTGAGATTAGTGTAAAGAACCTCTGGTTGCTTTTCAAGAAGCCTTGGAATTTCCAGAGGACTGCAGAGAAGATAACACTGCAATTATTTTAAAACAGAAAATGGATAAAAGCCCAGACCGAAATAATGCAGGTCTGGCAGTCAGAGCACAATATTAGGACAAATAATGGAGCAGTATACATACACAATTTAAAAATATTAAGATATGTTAATATAATTAATTTCAGTCAATATATTTGAGAGAAATATATTTTGGCAAAGTTATTGAATATTTTGACTGAAGATCTGAGTTTCGTTGGAGAACTGAGGAACTTCTGGTATAGGTTTGATTTGGTACTGTGTGAGATTTTCACTAAAACACCACAGAAAACAGGTCAATGCAGCACACATTACAGTGATGCAAAACTGTTAATCTCCAAACATAATTGTAAATATGAGTGTACCTTTGTCTTGTTTGGTTAATTGTGCTTTCCAAGAGGTGCTGGGGGGAAAATTTTTGCTCTGTGTAATTGAGCATTTTTACTAATAACTGGGCAAAAAGACATCACATTTTGTCTGAAAAAAAATTATGATGACACAGAATAACAGGAGTGAAAAATTAAGAAGAGATGGATCAGCAACAAAGAGTATCCAGGGACACTGTGTAAGCAAGATTATTTAAAAAAAGAGACATTTCTGAAAAAAATGTCTCTTCTGCAAAAGAGACATTTCTGTACAGCCAAATAGGGGGTCTCTTGTCAGAGCAATAGATCAGGAACAGAAAAGTAAGCCATAAAAGCAAGAAAGAGGACATTCCTGTGAAATAGAGATTCTGAAGAGGACATGTTATTTTGACCACATGGAAAAAAAATTGACTAATACTATCCTTAGGTATATCCACCAGACAGAAGTGGAAGGTTACAGGGTTGCCACACTTGGCAGAGAAGCAATTGCTACTGGAATAGAGTGTCCAGTTCTAGTGCTCAGAATTCATGATGGATGTGAATAATTTGGAGAAGGGTCAACAAAAAGCCATGGGAATATTAAGGACCTGGAAAATCTCCAGCAGTTCAATCTACTCAGCTTATCAACATGATGACTTATGGATAACTGGTCATGGTACACAAAACAGGACAAATAGCAAAGAACTGTTCAGTCCCGCAGTCAGAGGTCTGACAAACTTCTCTGTCAAAATGGTGAAGTTAAAACTCAAACACAAAATAAGGCACCCTTTTTTTTTTTTTTTTTAAGCAATCCATTAAATTAATGGCTATATTCACCCACTGAAGAAGTGTGGTATCACTGGCAGCTTTTAAATCTAGATTGGGCATGCCTCAAAAGGCAAGTATCCTGAATCAGAACAAACCCTGTGAGAGTCTGCGGACTCTGTCATTGATGGGATCAGACTGGGTATTTGCTGCTCTTTATCTGTGACAGTATGGATATGTACTCTGAGGGAGCTGGTTATCTGTATGTGATGACATGGGAATGATGCTACCTTAGATCTGATGAGCAGTATAGCAGAGTTATTCTGGTGATGAGCTCTGGCTAATTAACTGTGTCACGCACAAGGGCCAGTCAATCATCTGTGGTAATGTGACTCTGCTGCTTCCCTTTGTGGAGCTGACTCTACACAGTCCAGGGTTGTGCAGCTGTTTGATGTATGTACAGTTCAATATAGACCCTAAGCAAGTTTGTTCTCATGTATTAAAAAAAAGATCTATAAAGCAGTATAAAGTGCTTCTCTTTTTAATGAAGGTAGAGTCATTACTGTAACTTGTATTGTGGTATTTTGAAGTCTTTTATGTACCCAGAAATAGCTGAGACATTACAGGGTGTCTGGTTCCCTCTGCATATTAGCCACATCATGACACATTATTCCTGGTTTTCTTAGCTGTTCTTTTGGCTCTGATGTTCCTACTTTTATCATTTAATGAGAAACATTGATCAGAGGATTTATTGTGACATTATTCATACTCAGAAGAGGAAATAGATGATGAGGAAATGAATAACTCTGCTGTGAAAAACTGTGAAATGACAAAAATCTAATGGAGACATTTTTACAGTTGTTTGTAACTGTTTATCGTATCAGTCAGTAGGTGAGTCATTGCACCAGAACCTCTCTTCCTCTTTATTTACTCCAGATAAATATTTGCAAAGTGCAAGTAATTATTTGTATTAATGGGTCTCATCCCTGGAATTTTCCAGAGATGTTCTCTGATTCCGTGATACCTGTGTGGGCTAGGGGAGTATATTATATACTCTGCCTTTAACAAGGTTTTCCTACGTGTTACAATCACTCAGAACTGTAAAAAATCTTTCTAGAAAGGCTTCCCTAAACAATGCCAGTAAACAAATATATGATGAAAATTCCCTTCCCTTCCCTTCCCTTCCCTTCCCTTCCCTTCCCTTCCCTTCCCTTCCCTTCCCTTCCCTTCCCTTCCCTTCCCTTCCCTTCCCTTCCCTTCCCTTCCCTTCCCTTCCCTTCCCTTCCCTTCCCTTCCCTTCCCTTCCCTTCCCTTCCCTTCCCTTCCCTTCCCTTCCCTTCCCTTCCCTTCCCTTCCCTTCCCTTCCCTTCCCTTCCCTTCCCTTCCCTTCCCCCTTTGAATACTATTCCATTCAGTACTGAGAATCCTGTCCCTCACACACAAACAAGAAGCCATTTCTTCAGGTCCAGAACCTCCAGCTGACTGTGCTCAAAGTAGTAGCCATGGCAGGGATACCAGTTCTGGTTATCTTCTGCCTCAGAGAAAGGGATACCACTGAAAACAGCTCTTTAAAAGAGGTGTCTTTCTGGAATAGTCATAGTGGTAATAGGATTGTTTTCAGTTCTTCCTTACTGTGTCTCACAATCCATGTTGTCCAAACTCAGAGTGGGAAGGTAGTTTCAACAAAAGGCACCACAGAATCACTTGGATACAGCATGAACAGGAACAGAAGGAAGGGTCTGCTCAAGAGACCTGTATATTCCATGGTGGTTCGAGAAGTGATGTGTTTGATTTACGTGAGATAGAAATAATGACTAGCTTAGAGGCTGGACTTCAACTTTCCTTGACCTTGTCTCATGTAATGTCCTTGTGAACACCCTGAACAAGATTTATCTAAAAAGTAATAACTCCAAGGTTGTTCTGAGCTCATAATGTTCTAAAAACATCCTCAAGCAGGAGCTATCTCTGTAAAACTAGTAGATAATTTCAAGCAAGACTTGCAAGAATAATTTGTGTGTGTGGTTCTGTTCAGCACTTTTGCAGTTTTGGGCTGTTTATACACGGTGCACACTTAAGAAATTGAGTATAAAATAGACTCTGGAAACAGTCTGGGAGATGGTTCTAGAATTCAAAACCGTCTTGATGAATCAGAGACCTAAGGTGGTCTGCAACCATCAATGTGAAACTTTGTAAAGATGAGTAGTATACATTGATACAAGAAGCAAAGATCAGACCAATGCATAAAGATAGCTTGAAGTTTTTTATCATTGTAAAATGACAAAAATCTCATTCTGAACTGAATACTGAAAGGACAATCATAAGTATGATAAAGTTCCAGTGTAAGATAACTTTGATACTAATATCTTTTAAATATTGTGTAGTAGTTTGTCAGTGTCCATCAGGTACCTGTTACAACAAAATGTGACAATTTTAAGTACTTACACTGCAGTTGCAGCTGCAGTTCTACAACCCTGTCTTACATGGAAGTCTGGTGGGGTTTTTTTTCAATGTGGTGTATATTTTCAGGAGTAATGTGAAAGAATATTGATATAAATGAGGTGAAGGAGTTGACAAGCCTTGTCAAGTAAGGAACCTTGAAGAGAAAATTCCTAATTGAAACGGACAGCATGTTCCCTCCTCCTGTTTAATTGCTATTAAGGAATGCATCTGCTTCTCTTCATTAACTGTACTTGACATCTATGTCAAGTATGTGATGTGTGTTTCACAATTTCCTTCCTGCTTTTCGAGTGCAACAAAATCAAAGGTTTCTGAACAACAGAATTAGTACTTCTACGTCACTTGAAATCCATAGAATTGTTTATGGAACAAAATGGAGGAGAGTGTATACACTATCACTGCCTTAAAAATACGTTATGCCTTTGCTTCTCACCCTCCAAAAGATGCAGTAGGTTCATCTTATTTGATCAAATTATAGAAAAAAAAAGCTATCCAGAAAAAGAAATTCTTGAGAGACCAGGGCTTTATATTTCCTACACAATGAAATAACAATGTAGTGAGAGGCACCATCATACCTTAATCCCTGCTGAAGGATATAAAAGGGTAAACAAACCCCAGGTAGTCCACAGAAAGAAGACATGCAGATTTTGAATATTTAGCTAAAAAGTAATCATACTTGCTTATACGTGATATGCATTTGACCACACTGAACTAAACTAAACCAAATTAAACTAAACTGAACTGAACTAAACTAAACTATTATCTAAGGAAGTTCAACACATCTTTGTCTGCCAGATGTCTGTTGATTTCAGCTGTCCAGCTATGTCACTGTGAAGTCAGTTTTGGTGCGTTATAAGAAAAGCTTTCCAAAATATCCACTGAATACTGCAGGTATTTGTACACATCAGTTATTATCTTCCTGAGCCCTCTTTTCTCCAGGGTATGGAGTCCCATTTCTCTCAGCCTCTCTTTATCTGTCAAATCCTCCAAAAGCACATTTAAGTAAGCACATTTAATTAGATACCTTAAAGCAAATATTGCCAGTTCTTTTATGATTGCTTCAAACAAATGCAATCAAATATATTGGAGAGGCCCTGGAGAGGGACTATTTACACATATAGTGATAGAAGCAGGGAGTACAGCTTTAAACTGAAACAGGTTTGGACTGGATATTAGGAAGAAATTCCTTTACCATGAGAATGGTGAGGCACTGTAACAGTTTGCTGAGGGAAGTTCTGGATGCCCCATCCCTCAAGGAGTTCCAGGCCAGGCTGGATGGAGCTTTGATGACTAATGCTGTTTCCTTCCAACCCAAACCGGTCTATAAAATTTCTGTATATAAGCAAGCAGCTCTTAAAAAAAACCCAAACAAACAAACAAACAAACAAAAAAAGAAAACAACCAAAACAGGCAATAGATGATGACCTCGTTATACTTTTACAGTCTAATGGTTCAAACACTTAGTCTTGCCTTTTTAAGTAGTTAACCCCCACTTAGGATCCACCTGCACAACAGCAGACTGACGCTAGCTCAGTCTACCTAAGATCTGATTTGAATAGAAGTTAGTCTGATTTACTCTGGAAGCAGTGCAACTACTTCAGCCTGAGCTTGGAGAACACTGATCTCTGCAGTTCATGGCTTTTTACGCTCAACCTTGTAGACACCCTTAACACATTTTCAAATATTTGAACACTATTTAACAAATTCCAGATCATAATAAATCTCTCCAACAATACAAATGAATGATACAAAAGGTTTTAAAAGCCTTCTAAGACAAGTTTATAAAACATATCAAAGTCAGTAAAAAAGGGGTGATTTAGATTGATTTAACCTTGAGTTGGTATATGCTTAAAAAAACTCTGAGATAGTGATTTTACATTTAAATTTCACTTTTCATTCTGAAACACTCCCAGATACTGTACAAATTGTCAACAGATTTGGGAAACTCCCACTTTCTAGCAGGGAAATATGGTCACCTCCAGCACGTGACAGAGCAGATGTCTCCATGCAGAGTGTGAAACTGAAGAGTGGGGCAGGATGCTCTGCTAACCTATGCTGCAATTGGCAGGAAAAGAGAGGAACAGAGGAAACAGATTGTAATTATTTAATTTGGAATTTGGCCAAGACACTGTGGCTGGCATTCCTGCTTTCTTGTAAGAGTGCCATGAAATGTCATTCTACTGCAGGTTTTGCAACTCATTGGGAAGGCTGGAGTAAGGATGGTCAAACCTTGAAGAGCTGGAAAATTTGGTTACTTCTAGCTTCTGTTAATGCAAAAGCACAGTAAAAGTCTCAGCAAATCACACATTATTTGTTTCTTGTATTTTTACCGCCAGCTATTTCTTCTCTAGTTTTTTCTGAGTCTTTTATATTGTGACCATTATCCTAACTTACGTAATTTATGTATATTTGTGTAGGTATTTACACACACACAGAAGTAAAAATGCATATATGCATGGATATGCTTATAAAGTAATTTAAAGGCACTTGACTTGCACATTATTACAATATCCATTTATTATTTTTCAGTCAACTAAAAATAATTTGTTGAATTCTTACATAAACTGAGTGCATATGTAAACAAATATTACATGGCCTCACCTATTTGTGACATACTGTTTTTCCTCTGAAGACATTTGTATGTGATATATCTCACCTTCAGTATAAACACTGTTATAGAGGTCAAATAATTCCAAGATACTAAATAATGAGTTGCAAATATTAATAAGCTTGCCATATTTTTTGTCTATTTTTTCTTTAATGTGAAATTTGGGCAAACAAATTTAACAAGAGAATTTTAGTAGTTAGTTTGACAGGAAGTGTCTTCATATCCTATGTGGAGGTGCTCAACGCAGAGCATTAATGTCATGGGTCATTTCACAACCTGTTTCCATCTCCTATAAAGAACTATAAAGTTCTGAATTTTTTGGAAAAGTATCTTTTCTGTTGCCATTTAATGGCAAAAAATGTTACAAATTTGATTCTATGAATTATTTAAAATATAAATTATTAAAAAGACAAAATTATAAAAATATTCCTAACCAAATCTCTTTGGAATTTATGAATATCACTTAATAAATGTTTACACATATTTTCATTACATTTCATAGTTTAGCAATTCAGTATGAATAGTCCATGATTTATCAGCATTTCAAATTTTTATTAATATAAACTGATATCCACATCAGAAAATGATAAAAATATTTCCATTGCTGTTCAGCAGTCTTTCTTATTCATGCTAATGAACACGAAGGTTAAAAATGCAATAGACAAGTCCAATGGTTTGGCAGACATTCATAGTTTGCATGAGTGACATATATAGCTTGTATTACTCATATTATGGCATGAATTAATATAAGATTGTCTCCAAATATATTTAAGCCCCCTTAAAATTCAAAATATGAGATTAAAGTGATAAAACACATTACAGGTGGTGTATTTGTGGTTATTTTAAAGACAGTGGGCTATGTTTTGTTCAGACTGATATGGTTTTTAAAAATCTTTTATTTAATTGAAAACTTTTTCAGGTAAAAGTAATGAAAAGCATTCTGTATACCACACAATTTATACTACATAATATGAAATATATTTCATTTGTATATGTACAGGTATAAATATATAAACACATATGTATTCTTATCTATGTACTCATAAAAATACACATCAAAAGTGTATGCACATGGTTACTGCACGCGTTGAATATCTGACTACAGCAGATATGAAACTTTCATGCTATATCTATGCTAGTTCCTCGAGATCAGTGGGGCCAAATTTGTAGGATGTGCTACCTGCTGTACGTGCATTCCAGGAAGAAGCTTCCTCTGGTCCTGTGAACACCTGTTAGCAATTATGATACTTGTTCCAGTTTAATTTTTAAAAAAAACTCCAGTTTGCTCAAAATCTGCCATTTCACTTGCAACTCCCATGAAAATTTATCAAATTCACTAGTTTTGGTTTTGTTAACTTGCCATTTTTCTCTCCTGCTTCTGCAAAGGCTGCATGTGTTGAACCCATTTATCTGGGGAATATGTGAGGGATTTGGGATTTGTTATTATTCTTTTTCCTGATAACTTCAAATGAGAGCCATTGTCCAACTCCCTTGTTTTCACCATTGATCTGTTTCTTCAGGGTAATCTGGTGTATGAGTTACACGTAAAAACTTTGGGAAATGAAGGTCATGAAAAGGTAAAAGGGCAACAATTGCTTCCCCTCATCCTTCTCACCCAAGAGCAAAACAAGTTGAAGCAACTTCTGGGGGACGTGGTTTTTGAAGAAGGTCTGGTTACCCTAATTCCTCATCAGTCCTTTCAGGTTTCACTGGGTTTCAGCATTGGACTCCCACGTTTTTTCTAAAATACTCCTCTAGTGTGGCCACACAAGATGCCAAGTTTTATAGCAACACTGAAGATAACTACTGATAGGTATCATATAGATATTGATGTGCCTGGCTACTCGCCACATTGTACTTTAAAATTCCTTCCAGATTCTACCTCCCACATTCAGAACATCCTTGGATTGTCACAATGATTTCACGAAGGTTTAGTATACTGATCACTAAGGTAGAACAGTAATTTCTGAAGGTTTTACTTTTCATTACAGTAATTTTTTTTTACTGATACTAAGAAAAGGGGTGGGGTACATGGTGCCTTTTAGCTGCCTGCAGAGCTAAAGGAACAGTACGTAGGAAGACTGACAAGACCAAAGAGATGTCATGGCTTTATTTAATGACAGCACTTTTAAGTCTTTTTGTCTGCCTTGGTCTTCTGAAGTGTTCGCAACTTGGCTTAGAAACTTGAACCCAAGATCACAGCATGGACATGGAGAACTCCCCTGTCTCCTTGAGCAGAGTACAAGAATGCAGTGGTCAGAGCAGCAGGCTACAGACAGAGCAATAAAACATGAACCACTTTGTGGACCAGACCCAGCCACAGGTTACCAGTTGGACCATCCTGCTCCACCAACACCAGAGTGCCAAATCTGCCCTGCTCATGAGTAGAATAACTGTGTTCGTCAGTGTTTTAAGAATGTAAGATACACATACATGCGCATTGCTGGGAAAGTTATAGCATTTTTAGAAAACTGACAACAAGCTGCAGTTATGACCTACTTGTAGAAGGCTCTATGATCTTAAAGAAAATGTTCAAAATGTGCTTCCTCATAATGAGAAGTTGGTGAAGACCTTGGTCCACAGCACACCATAAAGGGAAAGGAAGTGAAGAGGCCATGAGAGATACTAAATAGAACATTTACTTGCAAAGGATCTCATCTCCACAGGTGGCTCCCTTCCAGGCACAGGAAACTTGAAACTATGTGCTAAAGGTCCTGGGACCATGAAAATACCCAAATCTACCTGGATGAAACAGGCCCCCAGAGTAAACAGAAGGAAACTTAACTGTATGGAACAAAACAGCAGTAGCACCAAACACATTTTGGGATGTACAGATACAACATGCAAATAAAGTTATGTATTTGACCTGTTACAGCATACTTAGTCTGATACAGATTCCCACTGCTTCAAGAAAGGTAAATGAAAATATACACAAAATTACACTGTCAGCATACAAAGGGATGATGGTTTTCATGTGACATATTCCAGCAGTGAGTGCATAAACTTCTAAATTAATGAACTAAAAGTTTCTTGCCTTTTATTCGTGATGTCCCAAACACAAGAGAGTTTGTGACTATATAAGGGTGTGTAGAGAACAGATTGTGACTGACATTCTGAGCAAAAACAAGCAGAGCAAAGATAGGCATGATTGTTCCAATAAACATCAGACAATTTTGCAACGCATATGCAAATCTGAACTCTCTCCAATTTTCAAGCAGCTATATAAAACCATCCCATCCAAAAGCTTTGATATTTAGATTAGGATTACTTACTTCTTTTTACATCACTGTCGCTAACAATTAAATGGGACCCCCTAGGAGAAAAAAAGGTCAGACATCTTTTTGTAATGAATCCAAATTACAAATATTTTATTGGTAATTTAGAATGTTTACGCCGCTTGATCTACAGAAGACGCTATTTTAAGTGATCACAGAAAATGAAATATAAAATTATTTTACACAGCTATACAGAACAACTTTTTAAAAAATCCTTTAAATATTATTTCAGTACATACAACATTCTCTTGCTAAGCCAGCTGTGTCTCGATTAAGAGCTGTTTGTGACACTGAAATGTCACAGCTCGTAGCAGATGCTCCTCAACCATCAACTTTTGGATTTTTTTCTCTGAGGTGCAGTACCAGTGTTTCAGTTCAGTTTAGGCAGAATTCAGAGCAGCTGGGGAACTAAAATCTAACTGCTATCTGAAGGCCAAAACACAGAGCTGTGGTGTAGTTTCTTACAAGTTGTTTTTTTTACCTTTTTTTACACCATTCCATGTGAACTCTTCAGACCATTGGGACAGATGACTCTTACTCTATCACACCACTTCGGACAAGCACACTGAACTCCTACAAAGACACCTGTGTCTCTGTGCAATTGTTCTGCTACCTGTGACCCTGTCTGAGGATTAGAGAACATTGGACTGGGTGTCTCTCTCCAAGCTGATTTCACCCTCATTTCCTATGTTTTCTAATCAACTACTTAAAAAGAAAGTATTTAGATTTTTCTCTTCTTTTGTTCAAAGTAGCAAATATCAGATAGGTTCTTAAAGAGCTATGTTGGACCCTAATTCTGCTTAAACTGAATTGAATGGTTAAATGTTTATTGATTTCAGTGAATGGAGGAACAAACCTGTACTGAGGATTTCAGAAAACCCCTGTGTGGAGTATTACGAGATTTAATCTTAGAACTGTATAAGAACAGAAGTTTGAAACTTTTTATTACAGGAAATGGAAGCTTCAGTAAAAAGACTGCTTTGAATATTACTGAAAAAAATGACAAAGGGTGTACTAATATTTATATATGAACCCAAAAAGGGGGCAGTATATATGGTCTTTATTTGCGAAACCTAAATATCTGACTTAGCAGGTCTTAACAAAGAATTAGTCCAGGAAAAAATGAAAATTATGTTACACAGCTGCCAATACAACAGCTATATTTTAAATAAAAATAACAATAATATACATGTACAATATTGTAACGATATAACTTGATGAAAATAACACTGATCAGTATCAAATCTAGGATTTCACTTATTATCCATCCTTAACAGATGAAACACATTTCACAGAAATAGATCCAGGGAGGGTGAAGTGAAGTGATATTCATGGCTTACTGTGAGAAAGTTACCATGAAAATTAAGGTTAAAACATAAAGAAGGAAACCTAAAAGAGATTTACATTCCTAAAAATTCAGCATTATACCAGCTGAGTGGATGTGCTGCAGCGAGATGGTAAACAGCAACCTTATGTTACACACCACACACACTTATGCACACACACACTCACACACAAACACACACATGCCCGTGCTCAAATGCATGTGCAGTGGTCTTCCTCAGCTGCTTGATTATACAAGCAATCACTTACCAGCTTTTGACAGGGGCAACACCAGGAATGGGGCTCACCACCCCGTTTTTAGCTGTCTGCAAGGTAGCTGTAGCTACCTAAAGTCAGAAACCCATCTAAGGTAATGTCAGGTGAACATTTTAATAGAAGTTGTTTTTTTCATCCTGAGCACATTTAAGGCACTTTTGTAAAAAATCTGAAGTTCATCAAGACTGGAAAAAAAGGTAAAAATCCTTACATGTGAGATCTGGAAATTTAAAATAAAAAAAAATCCTGACTTTTGATAAATAATTTTATTATAATAAAATACCAAGCCTATTGAAAACATGTCTTTCATAAAAGCAAGTTATATGACAATTTTTCTTGAAAAACTCATGCCTTAGTGCATGAAATATGTTAATAAATCTTTGGGGACATCTGTAACAAATTAACAGGAAATGAAAAGTCAAAGAATGACCTGTCATGTATATACAAAACATGCATTGCTCCCGGCAACACACATCATGTTTACTACAGGTATCTTTATCTTTTTCTGTTCTTGCAGGGTCCTGCCCATATCTTAATACTTTACAATTAATTACATTTCACTGAGCTATTTACAGAAGCAGAAACTAATCACACATCTTCTTACGCCCATAAATATGGGACTACAGAAGTAGAATAAATTTTAAAACAGTATGAAGAGAAGTATGCTACATAGTACTGTTCTCTAGAAGTACAGTTCATCTCTAGAAGTACAGTTCATTAATTGCTTTCTTTATGAAGATTTAAATCTAAATGAAGATGAAAGTTAAAATTCTCTCTTTCTACCTTGGCAACATTTTTTTCCAATCATTATTTAAAAAAAAATTTGCTGCAAGACAGTATTTGGATTGCTAAAAACAGTCGTAAATTGTCACAAAAGTGTCTCCAGTAAAGAACCATGAGGCTCTGGAATGCCCACTTTTTACACAGGATACAATTCATTTGTTTTCAACTAAAAATAGCTGAAATAATAGCTGTTTTCTATACATTTCTACTAGTATTAATTTTTTGCTGTTGGTGTGGTTTTCTCTCCTTTGCTATCAGTAAACACCAATACTCATACCCAAAGTGCTGGCAAATGCACTGAAGATGCACAGTGGCTACAGAAAGGAATTTATGGAGCCCTTGGGAGGTTCCTTCTGACAATAATAGGTAAAAACAGTCATCAAAGTAAAATGCACTTTTGGCTTTACTACGTCCTTTAATATTTTTAGTAGCTACCTCTATAATATACCTGATAAAAATTCTACTTTTTAACATTTAGACTTCTATTACAAAGTATTTAATGTTTTATTTAAAAAAACTCACAATAGTGATAGTGGTTAATTTGCTTTATAAAAGATAATACATTGAGTTATATATAATAATGGCTTTGATCCAATTAACTTGATATTATGCTGCTTAATAATTACTGTGACTTCAGTTCCTACAACTGTTACAGAGAATACAAATGATCGCTTAATGTACAGGAAGTGAGGATCATTTGGAAGTGCTGATTCAGAAGTATTCAAGTGCTAACAATAACTTGTTCTTTCCATGCTTTTCTTCATGTCCCATAAATGATGATTTCACAAATGTCCATGATTTTCAATGTGATACAGTTTTAGGGCAATTTTTTAATGTTCTTTTTTTTGTGTGCAAATATAAAACAAGATTATTCTGAATGTTACCATCTTGTTAAAAGTAATTGACGCTTTTACTTAAAAAGGCACCAGGATTAATGTAAGAGAATATACCTTTTACTCTTGCTTTATGAAGAGCTGTACTTGTTACTGGAGCGGAAATTATCATATCCGTGATCATTAGCTTTGAACTTTAAACAGGACTGCCTTTCCTCCAGGGACAACAGATCTTTGGATTGGCACCAGCAACACAAGCATGACTGTTAAAATAAAAGAAACAAAAGTTTTACATCACTCTGTTTTCGCACATGTGGCAAAATGCCCTGCAAATCTGCCCTTTCTCAGGGGCAGAGTAGGAAATGGCAAATGTGCAAACTGCTGTTCTGGGATTAGAGCATAAAGCACAGAAATGGGGTTCAACTCAGAGCTGCTCAAATGGCCCCATTAGCAACCGTACTTCTGGGGTACAGGAGGAGTTATACTGAGTAATTATATATAGCAGCAACCATACACATACCCCTTCAAATCTGGTCTGGAATTCAAAATGCATCTGAAAATAAAATTATTGCTCCTTATTGTTCTTTCTCTGATAATCTTTCTTGGGGAAAAATGTATTCTGATCTATGCTTTCTAAGCAAGACGCTGCTATTTAGCTCATTGTTCTGAGGTGGAAAAAAGAGAAGTTAGAAGAAGGGTGGAAACCTATATACAATTCATACATTTACTAGATGTACTGCAGAGCTTTTTCTCATGGTCCTGCTTGACCTTTGGGTGCTGGAAGTACCTTCCTCACGCTCACTTCCATGCTCAGGATGCTGGAGATCTCTTTATGTGCTCTCAGCTCCAGTACTCTCCTCTTTCAGGGAGCCAGCAGCATAGACAGGGAAGACTAGACCAACCCTAAAACCTCTGCAACCTGTGCTGTCACAATGGTGTGGGAAATACATAACACTACTAGATGTAGAGCTCACTGGCTACTGACTGAAAGATGTTTCCATCCTGCTAGTAAGGAATTTTAAAGGCCAGGCAATAGCCCTAGCTGTGGCCAGTGGTTAAATGCTTGGCAAGAAAAGAAAAAAATTAGAAAAGAAACAATTTAGATCTAAAAATCTAACATAGGCAATATAAGGACTCTGATACAGAGTGTCTAAAGATAGCAAGGGTTCACAAAGCCCAAATCTTCACATTTTCCAAGCAGACATGAAGGCTGAAGGACTGATGGGCTGCAAACTATATGCAATCCAGAGCCTGAAATCCTGTGTGGAGAATTAGTGCCCAGCTGTATTCACTCAAACCAGAACTACAAACAGGTCTGTCTCATTAAATGCTGGTGCTGGAAAGGGACAAGTACAGATTTGCACCCTCTGCCTTCCATGACTGATTGAAGTGCTCAGTCAGGAAGAGGGAGCCCAGGGTCAGCACCCTGCCTGTGAGGATGCAGAGGATGTGGCTACGTGAATCTCTGGAGCACAGTCCGAGTCCGCTTCGTCAGTGCTCTGGAAGTAGCTGGGTGCCAGCTTCAGTCAGGAAGTGATGTAGCACTGATTAACACAGTCCTCAGAGGCTTTATTGTACACTCTGCTCTTTTGCTTTCTCTTTTTGTTCCCATCAAACCTTAGTTTCCTCCCATGGAGCTTCAGCAGGAGGGAGAGAGAACATTTACCATAACCCAGTTAAGATTTAAAATAAAATTTAATGACCATTTCAAACATGTTGAAGAATTAATTTTACTGCTGACACCATTTTTAACCAGGAGTGACTCCCAGCAATCACTTACCTTAAAGCAGTTTTGGAATCTTTTGCTCACCAAATAGAGAGCTATTGGATTGATGCAGGAATTTAGTGAAGCCATGTTAATACCAATGTAGTCCATCACAAGAAAAAAGCTGTGTGGAAATTAAAGTGAGACATTTCTCATTTGCTTTGAAAAGGCTTAGTAGAGGTTTACAACTACACAAATTTGCCTTACTTTCACTCAACCAAGACTACCTATTAAATGTAATAGTGATGGGGCTTAAATCAACAGGATTAACTCATGCAGGTAGCAGTTATACTCAACAATAAAGTCTGAATCAGAAGACCATTATTGTGAAAGTAATTTCAGGAGATCCAACCATTTTAACTTTTGGAAGAAGAGGTTCACAAGGTCTTTTTCCACAAATGGAATCCTAGCTGCTCTCTTGAAAGGGAAAAAAGGGACAGAAATTCCCTTTCTCATAGCATCACATGGCAGAATAGCCCCAAAAAGGATCAGGAGGAAGATGGAGAAAAGAACGTGAATTCCTCAGAATTTTATTTCTCTGCTATTGGAGTGAAACCAGATGGTCTGGGATGAAGAAGCAGGGAAAACTCTAGAAATGCAAACTAATTCAATAGGAAATCCAAATATGCTTATAGAGAATGCCTACAATATACAGACTTTTTTTTTTTTTTTTTATTCTCACCTTAAAAGTTCACATCTGTTGGGGTCCTTCTGATCATAAATAGTGAGTTTCAAGATTCTGCTTAAGTGAAGTGGGAGCCAACACAAGGCAAAAACAAGTACCAGACAAAACACAGTTTTGGCCACCTCACGTCTCTGAGGAAGAAAATTGGACAGAACAGTATTACAGTTCCACTCTCCCTCTCTGGATTGTTGTTGTCTTCTAATAACCAAATAATAAACAAGATAAAAAAGCCTATCAAAATAGGAGATAGAAAAACATAAAATAGCTTATTTTCTTGAAATATGTGCTTGATCTTTTCTGTTGCTTTAGATGTCTCACACTGATTTGATGTATCTCTTATTACAAGGACTATGAGTAATATGAAAAATCGAGGTAATGAAAACATTTAAGCAATAATTTAAATTAAAATTAAGAACATATTTGTCTTCCCCAGCACTTTCAAATGCCAGCTTGTTTTCAATTGCATTTCCTTGTTCTTTGATCTCTCATGTTATTTTAAATGTCCCAAGAGATTCCAATTACAGCTCTAACCAAGTAAGAGGAAAGGAGGACAACATACATTATAGAATAAACAGAGTTTAACTCTAGTGACATCTGATGTTCGAGTCTGGGGCACTAGTACCTTGGAATGTATGCTTGGAATATGTTTTGTTTTGCTAACATATATTGCTAACCTCACAAGGGCTCAGCAAGAACTTGCTTCAAAACAATTAACAGTCTTATAGCAACACCTACTATATTAGAGCGTGACTTCAGATTCCATTACTAAATAGCCAACTCTCATCATAGCAAAGAAGGAATAAAACCTACAAAACCTGAAACATTAAAACCAACCAAGATAGAAACAATTTTGTGATTTTCAGGTAAAATCTTAAGTTCCTGAGGGCTCTGATATATACATATGTATATGAGTTCATAAAATCCATAAAGTTAATGGTTAGTCTTTCTACAGTTAAGAGTGGACAGGGATACATTTTTACCTGTTTTAAGTGGTCATTTAAAGCAATCTGCATCCCACTTTTCTTTCGTAACATCTCACAAGTCATGAGAGTATAGAAAAATGCTGTGATAGCCAGTGGCAAACAGAAGTAAAAGCTGAACAGCCACCAGTCTTTAGCTTGCTTGTAAAACTGTAAAGAAAAAAGCAAAGCATAAACATGGTCAGTAATTAAATGCTGAGGATTTTGCTAAGTGTGCTGTAATGAACTGATCAGTCTTTCCTGAAATTTATGTAAGGTGTACATTACAGATGAGAAAACAGGACAAGACAGCAATATGTTCAAAGCCCACAGAAAGTCAAAGATTTCTGAATGCTCTTCTTAGAAGCAGTATGCTTCAGAAATATCAGTATTTCATTTGAACATTATATTCACCTACATGGCATATACTCCTGTGGACATTACAATTCACACAACACTGAGAAGATTCAAGGAACTCTTCCAGAGATTTTATAAATGTAAGTGACTTACCATCATAAAGGATGTTTTCTGCGTGGGATGAAGCAAGCAGATTCTAAGATACCTTCCTCTGTACTCCATTGTAATCATGTCAAATGCAATAGCTTCTGGAACAGCCAGTATCACTGATATGACCCAGATCAGGACAATTTCCACAGCAGTCCACTTTGGCACTCCAATACCTTTGATGCGACTCCAAGAAGCAACTGCTCGGTACCTGAGGCAAGAGTACACATTTACAAATTCAAAATACTAGAAAACCCCAGTTTAACTGGCTTAAATTCATCTTATTTGCATTGTATCAGCCAAGTGGAAGGGTGAATTTGAGCCAATACCCGTATGGAAAACAAATTAGAAACTTCAATGAAAAACAGGTCTCACCTGTCTATACTGAGGGCACACAAACTCAGCACTGTGATGCCCACTGATGCTTTTTGAATGAAAGGCACTAATTTGCACATTTCAACACCAAAGGGCCAGTCCTCTGCAAGCAGCTGTGAAAAGAAAACAACAATAATTTAAAAAAAAAATCCCAATGCTGAAACATGGAGTTCTGTCTTGACTGTTTTCCATCAGGTCTTCTCCTACAAAGTCAGGCTGAATGGGGTTTGTTCAGACTGGAGAAGAGAAGGCACCGGGCAGACCCTGTAGCAACTTTTCAGTATCAAAAGGGGGCCTAAAAATGGCTAGAGTGGGACTTTTTACAAGGGCACTTAATCACAGAACAAAGGGGAAATGGCTTTAAACTGAGATATTGTGAATGCCTCACCTCTGAAAGTGTTCCAGGCCAGGTTGGACAGGGTATTGAGCAACCTGGTTCACTGAAAGGTGTCCCTACCCATGCCATGCCATGAAGGTTGGAACTGGACAGCCTTGGAAGTTCAAGTCAAACCATTTTACAATTTTATGCAAATCTTAGTCAAGAAGAACCTTTTCACAAGGGAGCCCCTGAGGTGTGTGCCCTCAAAACTAGACAGTAGCAGTGTAGACACTCCCTGGTGGGACAAGAGTATCACTTAAGTCTTAGTCCTGCCTCCTTAAGCCCTGCAAACTCCACTCCTTTTGCTTCTAACTTCTTCACCCCAGTGCTTATGGGGATAAATGACAGAGCTGGTGAGGATCTTCCTCATCTTTGAATTGTCTTTATCTGCCTTGAGCATTCATTGTTTTTCTTACATGTTCTAAATAACACGCCCTTGACCAGAAATACAGAAAATTACTTGAGGCTGATCAGAACAGGGACACAGCCAGTAGGTGCATATCTGGGGTGGGGTTTATTTGAAGTTTAGTGTCTAGGATCCATCATCTGAGAGGTCAGGCAACACTGGAGAGAAAGGTATCCCCCACAGTTTTCAGCTGACCATCTGATAACAAATTAAAGGACCCACTGGATACCCAAGGAGCACAGGCAGATTGATCTAAATGTTCTGCATCAGGTAAAAACATCAGATGAATCCCTCACTAATGGTCTTTATTGACCCGTTTAACAGCATTCTGTATAATAATTCCACAAGGACTATCTGCACATTCAGCATACCTCTAAGTACTAAGAAATAAAGAAAACAATAGGATGCACTTCAGGTTGGCTCATTTAACATTTTGAATCACATACTTTAATGGATATCTTGTCACATCCCCAACTGCACATTTTATCTGATTTAGGGGAAAAGATTTACTGGACACAGAAAGCACCTTCCTCACAGCTGATTCTATGAACAGACAAACGTCTGTAGCCTCAGTTTAGCAACATTTAGCCTTTGAACTCTGCTGTGAGCTTCTTTGATGGTCAAATACACCAGAGCAGCAGCCAAATTTTCCCGTTTTCATTAAAACAACATTCTCCACAACAAGGGTTGTGCCAAGAAATAGACGCAATTGTTATATAGAAGAGTAAACTTTTGTAGTTTCTGTAATTAGTTAGATTATCTTAGCCCATGTCTGTTTTTCATAACTTTCTTCAAATGAAGTCTTTGGAATCTGTTGCAGATACAGGGCCACAAAACTGAAAAGGAGAAGGAAGAATGATGCCTACCCAGAAGAGACTGGAAAATCATTCACTTGGCTTGGGTCTCTTCAAACAACTCATTTAAGAGGGTTGTAAGAAAAAGACCTGGGAGTGCTAGAGACACCTAGCTGAACATGAGCTGTCAGTGTGCCCACGTGACCAAGAAGGCAAATGGCATCCTGGCCTGTATCAAAAGGACCAGGGCAGTGATTGTCCCTGTGTTTGGCACTGGTGAGGCCATACCTCAAGTGCTGTGTCCAGTTCTGGGCCCCTCACTACAAGAAAGACATTGAGGTTGAAGTGATAGAGTCTGTTCAGTGAAGGGCAACAAAGCTGGTGAAGGGTCTGGAGAATAAGTTGCATGAGGAACATCTGAGTCAGCTGTGATTATTTAGTCTGGAGAAGAAGAGACCTTGCTGTTCTCTACAACTGCCTGAAAGGAGGCTGTAATGAAGTGGGGGTTGGCCTCTTCTCCAAGTAAGAAACAACAGGAGAAGAGGAAACAGCCTCAAGTTGCACCATGGAAGGTTTAGATGGGGTATTAGGAAAAAAATTCACTGAAAGGGCTCTCAGGTATTGGAACAGGCTGCTCAGTGAAGAGTTCAAAAAAAGAGATGTACATGTAGCTCTTGAGGACACGTTTTAGGGATGATCACAGTGATGGTGAAGTTGATGGTTGGACTTGATGATCTTAAGAGATCTTCACTAAGCTTAACTATTCCATGATTCTATGATTGAAGGTAGCCAGAGAGATGCCCGATCACACTGGTTTGGTGGAGCAAAGTCCTTGTGCAAACATACATGTCCATCTAAGGACTTACATGGTCCATGAGAGGTTTTGAAAAGTCCTGATATAATTTTAAGGTAATTTTAGTTGAACATAAGCTTTTGGGAATCTCTGTGAAGTACCCACCAGTATTTTCAGGTACCAGAACACCTCAAAATATCTGCTTTAGCTCTGTGTTTTAATGGAATGTTTAAAAGAACAGCAGTAGACAAACTGCAACATATCCCCCCCCAAATTTCTATTTATTCAATGATCTACTTAAGTAAGACAAAAAATGCAATGCCTCTGCAGAAATGAAGTACACAAATAAATTCTAATGATTTATGTATCTCGAGAATTTTATGGAAAGCAATAAAGCAGAGGAAGTAGGGATGAGGTTGCAATAACCATAAAGTTTCATTTGCTTATGTGATGTGGGAAAATAACACAGTCCGTAATGGAAGTATTTTCAGTAAAGCCTCTTCTGGAGATGACTTCTGAATTTCTGTAAGGGGGTGATGGTAACACTCTACTATTAAAACTGCAATGTGAATAATTACATGTAGTCTAAATTTACACCCTACAGAACTGAATGACACTCAGACTAATTTATATTGACCAGACAGTGAACCTCCAGCCTCTCACATCTATTTGCCACAGAAATCAAAGACTGGGTAGCAAGTACATTGGATACTTTTTTTTATGGTACCTACTGTACATTGTAGACAAGTGTACATAAAACTAGAGAGAACTCATTAAAAAAGCACTACAAAGTAAAATATTCTTTTCTTCATAACTGAATTGCAGCACTTTGGTCAAATCTGCATTGGTAGGATCTGTTGAAAACTTTTATTTACATCTAGCTGGTGTGTAGACACTCCCTGTCTCTCTTCCCTAAAATCACAGTAGTTCAGCCACATGTTGTAGGTTTCACTGAACTAGTACTTATCTTTCAGGTGCAGACAGTCACTCCTGTGCTCCAAACTGACTGAATTTGAGCCAGCTCCAGTTTGGGATTATAAAGGCGTGGCACACAACTGAATGCAATCTACTGAGAGAAAGGGTGCTTTAGCTTCGGTTTATCATAACACAAAAACATTACTTTCATTCAGCCAGTTTGTATCAGGGCAGAATGGACATGCAGCTGTCTGCACTGGATTGCAAAAACATGTGCTTTATGTCTTGCAGCTGATGTATTGTGAAATTTGAGCATTTTAATGCATGAGTCACAAGTTTCTCTATTATGGTATTGCAAGTGGTTAATGCTATGCTTTACAACAAAAGCTTGAAAACAGTAAAAAGGTAAAAGGGAGGAAAAAAGAATGTTTTGATTACTGAACTATGTTTTCTTGATGTTTCTGTTTGTTCTCTGTATAGCTATCCCTTCAAATACAGCCTTGAAATACAGTGAAGATCCAGTGTAAAGTATTTGGGAGCATCACCTTTGTGGACAATGATAATTCTTAGTGAAATACAGATGTAGGCTATTGCAATTTTGTATGAGTAAAATTATTCTCTTATGAGTCACAATAAGGTAGCTGTGAAAAGATTGTCATTTTACAAATGACAAATTACTTGGAGCTGTGAGAGGAGATACTGCCAAGTGGCAGCAAAGAGAAAAATAGTGTTGTGTTTTCATAAGTAAGATGCCAAGAGTAAGATGGCCAAGTCTGCCACTGGCTGTATTCCGAGTGACCTTTCCAATGTTTTATAGTCACTTGTTTTACACAGGGAAAGTCTTACTTGCTGAGCATCAATGATGTGTTCAAGATGAAATAGATCAAAAGGGAAGGGAAAACATTACAGAATGAAGTGAAATCATACTTAAAAGAACAACACATCTGATGCACGCCTAGCCAACACTTTCTCAGACCAGACAGATCTGAGCCTAAACTGAAGTGCAAGCTGCAGAGCTATGAAAGAAGCCCCAAGAGATGCTGTGATTCACAGACACACCTGCGAACCACAATTCCCACTCTTCTTCCTCTTAGTTGTGCAAGAACTGAAAGATGTTCTCAGTCTGCTTCTGGAATGAGCCAGGCTGTGAGCATGATGTGCTGTTTCAGGGCTCAGCTGCTGTGGTCCCCAGCCAGCAGGCTGATACCTGGCTCCAACCCACTGCTGCTCATGGGCTGCAGTCGGGCAGGAAGAAGCAGAAGAGCGTGCGGATATTCCTGTCAGTGTTCCAGTCCCAAGCAGTGAATGCACATGGGAACACAGAGCAGGAATTTGTGCTTCGGCCGAGCCGTGTGTTCACAGCAAGTCTCTTTCACAGGACAGTGGACTTGATTTTCATCATTATAAACAGCAGGTACAAGAGACACCAGACATGCAGCTCTACGCCTAATTCACATTCAACAATTTTTCTCTTATATATCTCTGAAATGACTGGTAGATTTTCACCTGATTTTTTTTTTTTTTTTTTGACACAGAGAGGTCACACAGGTATTTTACAGGAACAAGCATTTTTCAAAACAGAAAATTTCCCCAGGAAATTAAGGTTATGATCAGGGATAAGTCAGACAGCATTACAAACTTATTACTATTTAGGGATAGTTATGTCAGGGTGAGGATCTCCCCTCTAGAAAAGAAAATATATTTCCTAGTGTCAAGCATAACTAGGAATGCTTTACTGATCTATCCAATAAACAATGTAAAATCTTAGTCTGAGCCATGCAATTACTTTATTTTCTTGTATATTTTATATAACTCCTGCTAGAAACTTAATTTTAAAACATTAAAATAAAAGCAATTTTATACAGTCATCTTGAAAATGACAGAAACTCATAATGTGCTCTTGAAGTAAAAAAAATCTTCAGGTCAAAACTTCCTTTTTTTTTGTCACATGCATCTTTTATACATGCAAATGTATACACAGCCAATGTATACATAATGAAAAAAACTACTTACAATTTACAAATCTATACTAGCATCATCAAACTTACTTCAGTTTGGAGATCCATCATGAAAACAAAATATGTGTAGCTTTAACAGCATTCAGACATTTCCACTACTTCATATATTTGACTTCAGAATGGATTGTTCCCATCTAAACACAGAAAAGTTACCCCTCCCTGCTACTGCCTGCAGAACCCAGACAGGTTCCTCCACTGGACAATTCAGATCTTTCTGAGGTGCCTATAACCTGCACTTGATCACCATAAAGGGTTCTTAAACAAAACAGACTTCTGGGTTAACATGGTCAGAAATCAATAAACTTTATGGAAGAAATTCTGAGATGAACTTTGCAAGACCTCAAGTAAGTAGTTCAGATCTTGAAGGAAAGGAAATAATGCATTTCTTCCACTAAAATGGCCACTGTCTTTAACATCAGAAGAACCAGCAACCAAGAGTTCTAATATGGAATAGTGAGAATCCTTTCTAAAGAGAAGCACCTTGATTAGAAAGTTGGAAAAAATGTTGGCTTTATCATGATGCATGGCCTACTACATTACGAGAGTTAGTAAGTTCATCACAAATAAATTTCCATGGAATTTTTTTCAGAGAACAGCTGTATTTAAAAAGGAGCCAATTTGTGTCTGCATGGTATATAGAGTCCCTAATCTGGCCTTTCTTTTATTTCCAGTGCTTGATAATGCCATGTTATGTTAACCATAATTTTTATGAAATCCCTAAATTAAGTGAATGAAAACAAATCAGTGCCTACAAAGCCAACTCTAGCCCTTAATTAGTGGCTTCGATAAAGACCACATTTTTTTCCTTCCCTTGAAATTTTTTTCGCCACTCTTCCATTGTGCTCTGCGAAAAAGGAACCTGTGGCAGTAATGCCAGGTAGATATTCTTCCTCAGACATCTTTTGGTAGTCAGAGTTCAGAACACTCCACAATAATGTGCAGAGCCTAGATTTCTCCCCTTGTCAAAATTCCCCTGGCATATGACAATAAATTGGATTTAATACACAGGAATAAATATCACAATATAAGAGAGAGAGAGATGTTATTTGTGCTTCAGAAGAGAAAGCATGTTAGTGTGTGATTTGATTATGGTTTTTTAAACCTGTGAGAGGCAAAGCTATTGTAAGCTTGGAATTTACAGTCCTGATGTTTTGGTGTCTTAGACACAGGACTTAGCAACTTTATTTACTTGGGAAAGTCAGCATAAACTGTCCAGACCTGCAGACCTGTACTGTCAGGTGGACAAGCTGCCACTGTCTTGTCTTCCAAAGTTTAAGTGCAGGGAAGGACATTAAAAGCTCACTGGCCACCTACTCTATCCTTCTGCTCCTTAATTGCTGTTTGCAGCCTCAAATTAACAAGGATGTGCTTACTTATTGTTTAGTGGAGCAGCATAGGATCACCTGCACATCCAATTAGTAGCAATTTTTCGAAGTATCTACACTGCCAAGACATTACATACAGCAGAATGACTGTCTCAGACTTTCCTCTGCTTCCCGTCCTGCAGCTCAGAGAACCAGGCAAAGCCAGACCTTTTACCAGGACCCAGAATGACAAAAAGGTCTGCCAGGTTCTACATGCTGGAACTGAACACCTTTGAAACTCTCATTTCATAGCCAGTTTCCTGACTGTGACAGATTCTGATATTTTCCATTTTCTACTGAACATATTGCATGATATTAAAATTTAGGAAGTACAATGGACTAATTAGCATCTTATGTCTTGGACTGCACTTGCCTCCCTGTCCAGGTAACACCTGCTTTTCTTTAGACACCCTCAATTTAGGAGACGTCAATTTTCATTTGTACACTTTTTCATCTGTTTATATATTCACTTAAACAGTCTCAGGGGACATCTTTTGCAGTTATCCCTTTTAATATCTAGTAAAAAGCTTCTTCGAGTGAAGCTTTTGAATTGTCTCCTACGGGTCTGTCTGGAAAGCATTCACAGACACTTTCACACTTCCTAGGGCAAGTGTTGTGGAGAGAACTGCTGACATTTTATTAACATGAGAAACTCTCTCACACTGTTTCATGCAGCTGCCTTACTGATGATGCGGTAGCAAATTTTGAATCTGGATCCGTTTCCTGCAGTTGCAAGTTGTTTCAAACTGCAAGTTACAATTGCTAAGTACACTTGATTTACTGAGGGAGCCTTTGCTTCTAGTACTCCTGAGTGATCAAAGACAGTTTTTCATTGCATTTCTACATGTATTCTCCCTGCTGCTCTGGAATGAAATGGGATGCAGAGTCGATGAAAAGTTACCAACTCAAACTGCCATCAAAATTTTGATTAAATAAACACAGTAATATGCTTTTTCCCCTTTTTTTAAAAAAAAACCCTTGAATTTATTAAAAAACTTAATTTATTAAAAATTAAGAATTTTTGTTGAATATATATTTTACAAAAACACATTTTAAAAGCAGTTATTTTGTTTTCTAAATTCCACCTTCATTCAAAAGAGCACACTTCTCTCACAAGAATTAAGAGCGTACAGTATAAAAACCACTGAAGCTTCAAATCTGAGAACTATCATGTAATCACAATTAACTGAATCATGAATTTAACACAATTATGACATTTCCTGCTTTGCAATACTTAAATAATTTGAAGGGGTAAAGACAGAAGATTCTCTCACCTCAGCAGCTTCTGGGATAATTATGGATTCAAAATCTGTCCCTTCAGTGTGACTTTCTAAAAGTACAAGTAAAACCCCCTAGTTTACAATCATGCATACAAAGTGAAGAGAAGGTGATAGAGGTGACTTTATGAAGACACTGTTGGGTGCTCAGGAATCCAGACTATAAACTTTTAAAGCAGAAGGAGCTCTACTATTTCCAGTATACCTTCAGAGTGCTAGATTACAGCTAGAAGTTGGATTCAACTGCACAACTAATTCCTTAGGACAAATGGATTGCACAAGATGGGTAGAGAAGACAGGAGTACCTCCATGGCAAGTCTTATCAAGTCAAAACACAGACTACTGAAGTTGCAAGAGGAGCAGGTGTGGCTCATCCCCTCTCGGCTGCCCATACTGCAACATTAGCAAAGGGTGAAGGGGTTCGCAGATCAGGAAAGCCTCCTGTCTCCCAACCAAGAAATGTATAAAACGGCTTAGCTGAACGATCTTGGTTCCTCCTAAAAAAGCCTCTGTGCCAAAACGGACTGTTACAGACCCATGTAAAGGTATCATGACCAAGCTTTCCGCAGCTGAGCACAAGAGACCGAGTGGTACCCACAGGAGAGCGTCCTCTGTGCCTCCCCTCCATTTCTCGACCAGCCCACTGAACATTTATCTATTGCATCTATTTCCTTTATCCCTGCGACAGCATCTGTTTCCAGGTGATTTTCAGAGCTTGGCCACCTCTGTTCTGCCGCACTCTCAGCCTGGAACGCTGAGAGGGATGGGACTGAGGCACAGAGAAGGTGCCATCTGCGACCGCATCTGACCAGAATACCACCCTCCGGCAGGGCTTTGTGAAGTCCACGGGTGCCTCCCAGCCAGGCAGGGACGCGTCTCCCCGCGGCGGGGACGGGCATCTGCGAGGACCAGCAAGGCGCACCGAGGGCTGCACTTCCGCGCCCGCTCCCGAATCCATCCCCGGCCCCTCCTCACCTTGTAGACGTTGACGGGGATGTCGATGATGATGTGGAGCAGGTCGCCCAGGGCCAAGCTGGCGATGAGAATGTTGGGCCCGTTCCTCATGCACTTGTTCTTGTAGATGATCCGCAGCAGCGTGGAGTTGCCGATGATGCCCAGGACGAAGACCAGGCAGGACACGACCGTGTTGATGTACTTGAAAGTCTCCTTGATCTCCGTCTGCCCCGTGCACATGGGGGGCGAGGCGGAGCGCGGCCGCCCTCCAGCCGGCCCCGCGCCCTTGGGCAGCGCGCCCGGGCGGGACGCGTTGTGCAGCGCGGGGGTCGCGGCCGTCGGGGGCGCGGCGGCGGAGCTCTGCCTGTCCGGGCCCGGCCGGAGCAGCGAGCCGTCCTCCTCGGCGGCGGCGCGGCAGCTGAGGAGCAGCAGGAGGAGGAGGAGGATGGGCATGGCTGCGCGGCACGGCAGATTGCCCCCGCCGCCGTCAGCGCCGACCTGCGCGGAGAGAGGGGACGGGGCGTCAGCCGCGGGGACACCGCGCCTTGCCGCTCGCTCTCCCGGGGCCAGGGACGGGGCCGGGGCGCTGCCAGTCCCCGGGCGGTGCTGGCGCCGCGGGCGGCTCAGCCGGCAGAGCAGAGCCAGGGTGAAAACCTGCGCGGCGGCGGCCGCGGCCAGCAGCCCCTCCCGGCCGGACCTGCTCGGCGTCGCCCTGCTCGTCTCCCCCTCACCTCGCCGAGAGGAGCCGAGCCGATCCTCCCAGCCCACCGGCCGGGCGAGCCGAACGCGCTCCGCTGGCTGTCGCGGCGCTCCGCGCCCCGGCTGCGAGTCCCCGCCCGGGCTCGGCTGCCGCCGCTGGCCGGCGATGGGCGCTCCGCTCGGGAAGGCGGCGGGGACGGGCGCTTGCGGCAGAGCCCGGTGTCCGTCAGCCGTGCACCAGACCCCGTGGCCAAAGTCGCGTCGGCGGCGCAGGGCCCCCCCCTTTTCTAAAACATTCAACCGCATCTGGCCCATCAGTCACAGCCAGACCCCACCCGCATCCTCCGCCCCCAGCGCAGCCCGGCCCAGCCCCCCCTCCCGCCGGCCCGGGGAGCCTCCCATCGCCGCTGTCAGGAGTCCCCACCGGCCGAAGGGCTCCCGACCTCGGTACCCACCAAGCTAAATGCCTTGCGACGTCTCCCTTGCTTTTACCGGGCTGACTTGGCAGCCTAAATAAGCGGACTTTGCGGGCTTTAAAACAATTTTCCAGGAGGGTTGTAACAAGAGGTAACATTGGTAACTCCAGGCGCTGCTGGTGGACAATTGGGAAGCAGACGGCACTTCCCTGATGTCCTGTTCGAGGCTTACCCCCAGTAGCTTCGTACGGGATTCTCCGCCCTGCAGAATCCCCCCTTGCGCAGCCCGAGGGGCGCACAAGCTGGAGAAGATGGATGTACAACGTCTACGAGTTTAGTGCCGCGTTTTAAAGCGCTTCACAAAACCTTTCTTACATCAGAAACAGTATTTTGACTGCTCTGAAGTTGCAGTTCGGTTATCCTGTTGGTTGCCTCTTTGGGAAGCCTTAGCAAGGCGTCTGCTCTCAGGGAACTCGTTCCAGTCTTTGTGCCCTGCAGTGAAGCGTGAGGAAAGGAGGAAAGAGATTTGTACAGTATTTTGTGGAGACTAAGAACAGCCTCTGCAGCTTGGAGACAATTGCATGTCTAACTAAAGAGAGCTGAATTTAGAAGTGTTTCTCAACATCTCTGTGTACATCTCCCTGATGTTCTTTTTTTCTTAAATCATTCTGGAAAGTGAATCTTGAATATATACATGTTTTGTTAGAGAAGCAACCTGCTCAGCTACATTATTAACATACCCATATGAGAAAACACTGATAGCCACATACCTTTATTTTGCAAAAATTGGTGATCTGATTTATTTAATCTTTCCAGCGTCTCCTGCTAACACAGACTTGTGCTACTGGAGCATACACCCATTTCTTGTCCTCATTTAGCTTCCTTTTCACATCTCCACATTTGTTTAAAAGACTTCTCTATTAAACACCTTTCACGTTCAGTCATTCTTGATCGACTTCCTCATTTATGTCACAGTTCTTTTTCTTCCCATTTGAAATTGCAGTATTTGTGGAGTAAAGCTATTAAAGTCACTTCTAAACTGTACAAGGGTACCTGGAGGCTGATTGCACTCCAGCTGGAAGACTGATCTTCCCAAGTTCAGGTTTTTCAAGACTGTGCTGTGATTCACTTTTAAACACATGATTCACTTTTAAACAACATGGCTGATTCCTCTCCCAAAGATAAAAGTATGAACATTGAATTCAATATTATATTCTGAACCCCGGGGATTTAAACAGTCTTCAGTTTTCACGTTTGCATTTTCTCAATTTCCAATTCAGCAATCCATAAGCAAAAAATATTCTGCTAAATGCAATATTGATTTAGAAACTCTTGCCAAATAACACAGTATTAACTTTAATCTCAAAATGCTTTTTTACTTGCAAGGTTCCAGCTAAGTCTCGAAGGCTTCTGTGCTGATCCAGACAATCAAGAAATACACTGTGACTGTAGCATCAGATATGTTTGCTAAACATTTTTTATTATCACAACTCCGTAAGACATTTGCTATTAGTGCAAATTATTAATTATGCAAAATATTGCTGCCACTTACTTCAGCTCCAGAATTTTTAGTAACAGCAATTTAGTTTCTAAAATGTTTAATGTTAGTATATACAAACTTAGTGTATACAGACCTTCAGGCACAGGCTGATCCCCGAAGCACAGTACTCTTTCATATTGCACAAAATGAGTCTACGTGGCAAAGCATCTAAACTGCTTCTGGCTGCAACTAGTTAAATTTTCCACCCTTTTTTGTTTCTAGCATTTTTTCAGATATTTGAGGAATTAAACCCAGCATATGCTTTGGAATAAGTATGCTTTAATTAATGAAAATTAAAGGAAAACATAATTTAACATAAATTTATGTGAGAATTAAGATAATACTGTATAAAATACCAAGACCATATCAGATATCTTGGCAAATTGATTTTAATTTGAATGAAGATCAACCAACAAGATTAATTCAGACTGCAACAAGAGAAAAACATCTGTAAATATAATAAACTTGTGCCCTTTAAGTGGCCTCTGCTAATAAAGCTATGAAAGAAATTCCTTACTGAACTGTATGGAATACATTATATAAAATTATGGAATGTGTCTGGCTATTTTTTCCCCTGGGAAGCAGAAATACTCCTTGTTCTACGGAAAGTTCACTTTTGTACAAAGCAGGGAAAGCTGGACCCTCCAGACTGCCTGTTACCCATTTTATTGCATTCTGCACTTCCACTGCATTTCATCCCACCAGGTATTAACAATCATATGAATTAGCCAGTCAGTATTTTAATTATCAGTCAGATGCAACATTTCCATCAATGACTGATACTGTTTGGAGTTTTATTTTTTTTCCTAATTTGGAATGACCTATTATGTTACATGTAATATAAATCATGAGAAGTGGTCACAATTATGGCATCAAAAAGTCCTTTAATTAACAAGGTTATGAGACACACTGCAGGACTGTATGTTTTAATTAATATAATACTTTTTGAATCAATGAGAATTTTATTATGAGTTTTGCAGGTACTTTTGCAAATCCCATTAACTTTCTGTTTATGTTGTTCAGCAACTAAAGCAACCTCAGAAGTCTGCCCCACCAGGCCTGCTTGCATTTTTTTTTTAATAGAGTCTGGTGGAAATTTGTCCACTAACTGGGGCAAGTCTGGGATGAATAGAAAGAATAGCTGTCTCAGTGTGAGCCACTCATTAGATACATGAGTTGAATTAATGTCAGAAAATAGTCCTCTGTGTTGCAGAAGTTACTATAGAAACATTACCAATGGCAATTTTGAAAGCATAAAAGCACTTTGAGAAATTGAGATATTAGGATATTGCAGTTTTGGAACTGCATATGTTCATGTTCTGGACAGATTATAAAGAAGAATGACATTATCTATCTCTTTCTTTTTCCTTAGTTTATTCTTACAAAAAAAGATGGAATAAATTTTATTATGCTCTATAGCTATGCTTTGTCTTTTCCTACAAAGCTAAGCAACTTCCATAAATAATAGTATTGTCTGTCAATTGCAGTGTATTGACATTATAACTAATTCTTGAAACAATGAAGCAAAATTTATTTTATCATAAAAAGTTACAATAAAACCCTACAAGTAGATAGCACCAATGAAACATGAAGTTTGGATGCAGATAGCTGTTTTAATGTAGATTACATTGTATATGATTGCAAGATCAAAACAATGACAGACAATCAAATTTGCACTAAGAAGGAAAAATGTGTCTATCTCTTATAGTCCTTTTAATAAAAGGATGAGGAGCTTGAGGATTTTTTAATGGAATTAAGTTCAAGCCTTTGAGTCAGACTGGTTGTTAACTGAAATTATTCTTCCTGTCTAACTCTAAAATTAAAATCAATATGCTTAGTAAAATTTATTCTGCTCATCCTTCCTATTCAGCAGCAGCAAAGGAAATCACAAGGTAAATTACAGTTTTGAAACTGATATAGCAGCATATAATTAAATTGAGGTATACAACACACTGAACTATTGCCTATTAGGGGAAAAGTTATTGAAACAGGTTTGGGGAAGTAGCTGCAGGTTTGAAAGAACATAATTTCTGAATTTTATGGAAATGATTAGAACTTTATTTGTTTGTTTGTTTTTTCCCATGATACTTCAGTAGAATAAAGGTGCACAAATTTACTTTTAAACTCCAGCTGTAATAGAAATTTGGATCAGAATCACTCAGGAAGCCCAGATAAGATCAGTCATTAAAAAAAAAGTACATGTTTCAGCTGCTGTGTAATGTAGTAATTTATACAAGGAAGGTGATAACTGACCATACATTATTTATGTTGTTACATAGAGATTACTCCACCAAGCTTTACAAGTCTGGATTAAATTTATTTCCATATAAAACTCCTGACCTCAACAAGAGATGCAGTGATTCACTCATCCATGCTTTTCTGCAAGTGTGGCCATGTAATACAAAACACTGCAAAACAGAGCAAATCTGCCACTGCATTCTGGCTTTAAAATGTAGTGATGAGCTGCACACCAATAAAATAATTCAGTTAAGAATCCTTAGAATAAGGCAATCCATGCTGTGAAGTAAAAGAGATTTCATGTGCTGGAGACCTGGCTGTCCACAGGCTTCTTGTTTACTTCATGCTTGGCTCTGCACAGGATAGTTCCACCTAGCTACAAATCAAACCTATTACTGTGGGGCCAGGCCTAAGTGGTGATGAAAGCTGGTTCTTGCCACAAGGCACTGGGGTTCCTTCCAGGCAGTAATGTTGCTGCACTTCCTAACAACTAAAATAATCCCTGGGATCCTCTGTTTGCATTGGAGTGGGAGACACTTCAATTTCTAAGGTGAGAGTTGTTCTCTTGAGGGGGTGTAATGATCTTAAGGGTCTCTTTCAACCCAAGTCATTCCATGATTCTGTCTGTGACTGTCACCAAAATGCACTGACAGACTCAGTGAAATAAGCAAGAGATAATGTTTAGATACCATATACCTAAGAGGTAGAAGTTCTGTTTATGTAGTTGACTAGAAGCTACTCAAATGATCAGAGATCTTGAAAAGATCTTATGTCATGAGCTGGGGCTCTAAGATTTTCTCTTATAAGGCATAAAAAAATCTCACATGTGTAAGTAGGTCCTCACCTTGAAGGCTCTTCACTTTTATTAGTGAATTTTATTATTTTATTATTTTGGTGAAACCTCTTCACTTTTATTTCAAACAAAAGTTGGATTGAGAGTGAAAATAGTGCTTGGACATTTTCTCAGTTTTGGGTGTTGGCAGCTCATCAGCTCTTAATTCGGGGAACATCAGAGCACTGTCTTCTGCAGGTCAGCAAAGACTGACACTGGCTATTTTCTTTTGGAAGTTCCTAATACTGCTGGTTCTACTGGAAACTACTTTTTTGGTAGGAGGTGTTTGAGAGGCCCAGATCTAATGAATTGAAACCACACTTTTTCAGATCAGTGCAGCTGCTTGCTGAAATGGCTACTTTAACTACATTTTTCAAAGTGTTGCTGAAGGATTTGTATTCTATGTAGACAGTTTGTAGTTACTACAGTTACATCTTCTCAGGACATTAACAAACACCTCCCTTAATATATTGAAAACAGGCATGTATTATTGCTACCTTGTGTATTTTGCAACAGAATCTAGCTCCTAACATTCAATAATGTTGTAATGGAATAATGTCTTCTCCTTTTATGTGGTAAAAGATCAAACTGTTACATCCATTTTTACATAGATCTATATTTAGTGCTAGAAGATTGCATGCTGTCAGCCAAGGCAATACAGGAATTCTGTCTCCAGATGCTGTTTTATTTGTAGAAGGTGGTCTCTGGAAGAAGCCTCAACATCTGACTTTTTATTGATGGAGCCAAGATTTTTGGGGTTCAAAGATTTTCTTTCCCTTACAAAAGCATGTTGCATTATTTTAACACAGTGTGGGCTTTTAACACAGAGGGTCCTTTTGTTCAGGTATATGGTCACTATTAAATTAATTCTTTAACATAACCCCTACAGGTATTGACTTGCAACCTCAAAGTCTCCCATAAAAGACAGAACACTCTGTTACTACATGATGGACTCTTCTTTAGTTTGCTGTCTTTTTTTTCTCCCAGGTGCATTACAGTTGTTTTGCTTTGTTTTTCTGGAATTCATTTTGATTTCTACATTATTGTGGGGTTTTTGTGACATTTTCTCCTGGTCTTTGGTCCTTCAGTTGAGTAGGTTTGGTAGCCACAGATACTATATTCAGAATCACATAAGGGTTGAGGTTGGAAAGGGCTTGTGAAGCTTATAATTTCTGTCTCTTTGCTTCTGTCTCTTCAGTCACTCTGTATCTCTTTTGGTACCCAGCTAGCACAAATGTGAATTTGGTACAGTCAATCCACTTGCAGCCCTTAACAGAGCATTACTTTGCTTGTTTCTGAGTTCACAGGTCTACAGTAACATTTTGTAGGTGCTCTAGAAGCCCAGCCATATATTTGCTCTTAGATCAAGCCACCATCCTCTGAAGTGGATTTCTTTGCTACTAACAGCAATCTATTTTTTATCTCCAGGAAATGGAGTATTCTTGTTTCAAGAGGAATGCTCCAAATCTACTTCCTGCTCAAAAATACATTTTGATTTCTCTGGGGAAAAGTTTTCCCTAACCTGTTTTTAGCTCTCTCCCATCCTTGACCTTTAGGTTCCATTTTGTTGCAACCTCCCTTCTTGACCCTTCTTTCTCTGTTTTGCTAGAGAATCTCTTTCTTTTAAGCTTCCAGGACACTGAAATCAGATTCCCCTTAATGTGAGTGAGAAATTATCTACTCAAACTCTTTCCATCACTTTTTTAAGCTGGACACTTTCTGCTACTGCTATTCTTTTTTTTTTTTTCTTCTTCTTCTTTTTTTTCAGGTAGAATACCCTATTATGGTACAACATCAATGAACACTTCATTTTGCCTTAGTTCTCATGGGGTACAAATGTAGTCTTCAAGGTCCAGCTTTATCTCTGTTCCATTGTTTACTCTGCTCCACAGAGTTTTTTCCACTTTTCCCTGATCTTTTTGTTATTGCTTTTTGGTTACTTTCTTTTTTTTTTCAAATTATTATTTTATTTTTATCACCCTGTCATTGAAATCCTGCTGCTGACAGATCTCTTCCTGTTATACCTGATATACCTTCTGAAGCCTTGACCACATCTATTGAAATCTTACCTTAGAAGAACTTGAACTTAACTGGAGGACACAGCCACAGAATTTCTTCTCAAGGCAATCCTCTGGTTTCTTCTCCAACTTTCCTGCTTCAAAGCTTCTGAATATGACATGAATGAGACCTTCATGTTACAGATTCTCAACCAAACATCATGACTCAGATATCTGTTCTGAAAAATCTGATATTCAAATATTGCTGCTATTATGTCACTGTCCTTCATAGGTGAAATTTGCTGACACTTTTTTTTTACTGGTTTTTTTTTTTTCCTCCAGAGACTTGATCTTGCTCCCTTACTGTTTGCAGAAGCTGATACCTCCTCTCCTTCATAATGCCAGTATTTTCCTGCAGATTTATTTATAGTCTTTTTACTGTAACTGAATAAGGTTGTGATTCTATAGTAGGTGGACAGAGTAAAGCGTGCTTAATTCTGTGCTGGAATTTCAACTTCAGATTTCAGAAAGACTATTCAAAGAAAGCATATTCCAAACTTAGGTGTGGTCCACATGGATCTATCTTGCTAAAATAAAGGCTTTTTGTAAACTGGGAATTCTCCAGGGTTTTTCACCTGCAGACAATGATAATGTCCTTAAATAAATATTCAGCTTCTTGAAATTGGCAAGTAGGTGTGGTGTTTTCTAAGATTCTTCTGTATCATTCTCACCATTACAGGTGTTCATTTCTCATTCTCCACCATGCCAGTCTCCTGGTGACCCAAAGTCCTAATCTAGGAAATCTTTGTCTTCCTAAGACACTCAACTAATCTGCACAACAGATAAAATGATTTGGGGGTTTACTCCTGTGCCCCGTGTTCCTCTTTTCTGGCATGGCTGACATTCATATACAACTGTCTTTTAGAAAGGGATCATGTAAAATATACAAAGTAACCGAACAGAAATTTACGATACTGTATTACTTAATGTTAGCTGGCATGTGCATTCAGTTTGGGTTAGCACATGCAGCTCTGGGCATTTTTTGGAGACAACTTTAACCCTCTAGAACTCTGTCTATGTCCATGTCTGGGATTTTGTGTTTGTTTTCTTGTTTGTTTGTTTGTTTGCAATCAGGAATGAAATTGTGCAATAACTATCTTGCACTTGGCTCTTCATAAATTCTTTTTCCAACCAGCAGTTGAGGAGGAAAATTAATGAAGAAAAGCAAGTGCAACTATTTCATCTCCCACAAGGGTCATTCTAATTTGGGCAAAATGTCAAAGAGGATTTCAATATATCTTAGCCATTTCCCCTATTTCTGTTCATAGTCAGCAGAATGATCTAACTTCTATTATGTTAAAAATAAAGTACCAAAGTTTTATTTTTAGGTTAAATATAAAAGAATGATAACCCATTAGCCCATGTTCTCATACAGATTCCTTGCCTACCTACTCTAATGACGTAAATGAGCATCAATCCTTTGTCTATTTTAAAACACAGAATACTCTTGCAAACAAAACACTTTATTTTAGTGTGAATTTCCTGGTTAAATACAAGTTACATCTCTCAGATATTATTCCTGTGCATTTAGATTGATGCAAACCTTCCTTTGAATCACTTGACTGAAAGCATTTCTTTCAGAGCTATGTTATGCTAGAAGTCTAGATGCAAAGAGCAAAAAGCCATGAGAATTAGGGCAAAGATATGATGCTGTAACATTTTAGAATGCAATTGTAATTTTCTCTGCTTTTGATAATTTTTGTAGTAACATCCAATTTGCCAAAAGTGTCTTATCAGTACAAATGTAAAAATGTTAAAATTTATTCCTGCTAAATTTGACTCCTTTTTATGGACTGATAATACAGATAGGCAGATTTACTGCTGCTTATTGATAGCATAAAGCATTTGGGGTTAGTTAACATTGTTATGCTTCAGACCAATAATGAGCCTGCCAATGTATTTCTATGCTTGCCCTGTCTATTAATAAAAGATATGCTCCATTCCCTTTCTCATCATTCATTTTTCAACTGCTATTTTAAGCCAACCTTTTGCCCTTTCTAATATTTTAAACCCCAGTAGGCTCAGTAGGTGAAAGATGAAACTGGTATATATATATATTTCTTGAATCTGGAATAAAAGGGAAAGGAACAGCTAGACAATCAGATTCCTTCCCTAATTTTTCATGGTAGCTGTAATTGTGTAATCAGTGGTTCCTACCATATATCAGCAGCTGAGCAATCACAGTATCATGGAATATTCTGAATTGGAAGGGACTTACAAGGATTATGGAGTCCAACTCCTGCTCCTGCACAGGGCCATTCTCAGGAGTCACGCCATGTACCTGAGAGTGTTGTCTAAATGCTTCTTGAACTCAGACAAGTTTGGTGCTCTGACTACTTCCCTGGGAAGCCTCTTCCAGTGCCCAGCCACCATCTGGATGAAGAAACATTTCCTAACATCCAATCTAAACCTCCCTTGACACTATTTCAAGCCATTCCCTTGGATCTGGATGAATATGTTCCTAAGAACATACATCAACCATCATTTCTGAGGGCTTCGTGTCCCACTTATAGCTACCGCCTTGGCAGGTGAGTTGCTTTGTGAGCATGCCAGCCCATTGAACATCATGAACAGTTATGGACCGAAACGTTACTGTTCAAGAGGGAGTTTTGGGAAACAGGGAAGTGCAATTCCAGCCATCTAATTAACTGATGGATGGGTGAGTTAAATTCACCACCCTTGAGAGAACACCCCACATTCCAGTGTGGTTGACTGTGCCAGCTAGACCTGGGCTAGATAGTGCCTGGGTGTGTTATGAATGGGATGATGCATGATTCAGACTGTTCCAGTAAAAAATCTGGACACAGTCACTTTTTTTTTTTAATTTTTGGTGTATATGGATGGGATACATTTTGAAGAAGAGGGTTGAGATGTGTGCAAGTTGCAGCATGCCTGAATTCCTGGCTAATCCTATTTACTGATACAGGCATATCATGCAAGTTCCAGAGAAGCTTTGAAGAGAGAGTTTCAGTGGTCCTTGGAGTTGCCTTCTGCCAGCAAGGAATGGCATAGAGTTTGTGAGTCACTGCCCCAGTGTAAGCCAACAAATCTCTCACAGAGTCAGACAGGATCCACTTGTAGTGCAGATAGCAGAGAAGATGAGCGGCTGGTAGAAAAGGGTCATCTGGCTAAACAATGGTGCATTGCAGTCTGAATTGTAAGGGAATTGCAGCTGTGCAACAGCGGAATAAAGGATCCTTCCCTTTCTAAAGCTAGGTGGAGACTTAAGTAGCCTAATGAGTCTGCAGGTTGGTCATAGTATGTCTAAACAGCACTGTGTTATTTCTCCAAGTGTAGGAGGCAAATAAAACCTTCATCAATGACTAGACAATGGCAGAGGTTTTCTGGGTAAATGGAGCTCTGTTTTTCCTGATCTCCTTGTTTACCCACAAAAAATGTGCTGGAGGCTGTACTCTGCATTGAAGTAATTTCCAAGCTAGGCATCTGCATGATAGATGCTAAACCTGAAGCAGCTTTTGTAAGATTTCATTGCATGAATAAAATCAGTTGTCTCTGAAGGTGATTAATTGCATCTGGACTTCAGTGTATAAGATTGCCCAGAGGATTTGTCTTCTGGGTAATCTATTATTCTCTCTCTTTTGGGTCTGATGAGAATATAGTGACTAATTCAGATTTAATTTTCAATCTTTTAGCTATTTAAAACCAGATGAGATGAAGCTTAGGGTCTGAGTTTTAGCTCAAAGAAGGTTTAGGATAGGATAAACAAGTTAAAAATAAAAGTTGTTTCATACATCTGTTTATTGAGTTTATTTGGATTCCTTAAATTTGTCTATCTTGTCAAATAAATTTTAGATCCACTCAAGGACAAATGATGTTATATTGTCTCCTTTATCATTCATTCCTCATCTTAACATCTGTTTCCTAACCAATTATTTCTCCAGGTGTAACATTAGTCACCACTTAAGCCACCACAGTAAATTTGGATCTCCTTTTCTAGACAATGGCCAGGTGCATATTCCATACAATTTCCATTTCCAAAATCATAGTTAGAGTAACATGTACTTTGATTCAAATGGGTTAATATTAATGATCAGCATGAAACATTTCCTTTATCTTTATTTTTGGCTTAAGGAACTAGCCATAAGCTCAGACTGAAACAAACTTTTCCTTGGCATTGGTTCAGATGTTTTTAACTTAATCCTTCTCTTTGGGAAATCAATAGGAGCACTCCCACTGGTCTTCTGGAGGGACAGACAAGGTCATTCATAATAAATATATTTTATGAAATCAATTGTCTTAAAAACAGTGTCATCAAAATAAATAAATTCACATAAGTAATTTATTTTTCTGGATAAAATCTAGGTGTAATAAATATGTCATAAACAAAGGACGCAGGATAATCTATATTATGAAGAGACTTTGACATTATAATTTTTTTGTACTTAAAAATTAAAAACAATGTTTTCTGATAAATGTAATTTTTTATATGAATCATCAAGATGATTAAATTTATTGAGACTATCTGAAAATCTAAAAATAATTTCTGTGCAAAAAATAAATTGACTGAATTTGGTGGCATAGGCCTCGTTGACTATGCACAAATAGCAATCTAATACAGGTTTTGACCTGAGAGTTTCACATTCTCATAGAAGTTGTTTGATAAATGTGAATGTCAAAATTTGAACTGGTTTAGTTCCAACTAATGTATGAACTTAACTGAGTAATTTTTGTCTGGTGTTTATTTTTCCCTGAACCCGTATATTTGATGGGAAAAGATTGACATATGCAGACTACGATTTGGATCTATTGGCAAGAAAGGAAATTTAGAGCAATAATGCATTTGGTATAGATGTCTCTTTCATTATATATTACAAGAAAACTGAGAAGTATGA
The DNA here is from genome assembly GCF_963662255.1 of Cinclus cinclus. NCBI lineage: Eukaryota > Metazoa > Chordata > Aves > Passeriformes > Cinclidae > Cinclus > Cinclus cinclus. The sequence goes on from NC_085047.1 coordinate 69,647,625, forward strand.
ATATGTGAGCTCATGCATTGCTCTGCCTCTGCCAATCTTCTTATTAGAATAGTCCCTGGCCTGGTTTAACTAGAAATAGTTACCTATGTAGTCACACCAGTCAAGTTCAATGGGTAAAATTTGTCTGAGACAAATAACTTCCCTTCCCCTTCCCCTTCCCCTTCCCCTTCCCCTTCCCCTTCCCCTTCCCCTTCCCCTTCCCCTTCCCCTTCCCCTTCCCCTTCCCCTTCCCCTTCCCCTCTCCCTCTCCCTCTCCCTCTCCCTCTCCCTCTCCCTCTTTCCCTCTCCCATTCCTGTAAATGCTGAGAGAAAATTACCCGCTGGCATTTGCTAGAGTAGGAAAAAAGCATTTTATTTAAGGTTTTGTTGTGATTAGTTCACTTTGACAGAGTAGTGGCAGAAAGGAGGGAAGGATATCAGGAAGGAAATGATGAATAGGTGTTTTTGCAAAGCTTGACACATCACCACTTCAGACAGGCTGAAAACTTAAAAAAAAATAGTGATTATAACAGTACATCTTGTTTATTTTTTAATTAAAAAAAAAAAGTGGGACATGTTTTACTTTTCCACTGCAATTTCGGCCATCACGTAGTTTGTTGTTTACCTTGATTTATTACAAGTCTCTCTAACTCTGTGTTTTACTTAAAAAATAACCAACAAAAATTAACTCTACATCAGTGCTTGTGAATGTCCCCAGATATGATAACCTTAGGCATATGTTGTAAGTTTTCATCTCAAGCAACTGATTCCCAAAGTACAATGACAGGAATTAAAGTTGGTAAGTAACAGGGCCTTTATTTCCCCAGAGATACAAGTGTGGAAGTCAAGGGAAATACAATGACGTTGTTAATGTTTTATTTATAACTGTTGGTAGTCCCACCCTTGGCTACATTGTCTGAGCAGCTCTGTTATTTTCATAAAAAGCACAACAGGCAATTTTTATTTTATACAGATGATTTATCTCTACGTGTGTGAGGAGGAAAATGCCATTTTATTTGGCTGTTTGTGATCTATTAAAAGAATCTTGTCATAATAATTTATGCCTTAAAACACTGATTAGGTGAGTTAGATTATTTGGATAAATTTGGAAGGTGCAAGATTCTGGGCATTCCTTTTCATCACACAGAAGATAATCTGACTTGAACCTTTACTTCTGTGCTGATAAAATCTCTGAAGTTGCAAAGGTGTTAGGGACTCAGAGAAGCCATCACAGGATTTTGCTTGCTTTAGCATAACTGATTGCCAATTGTTCAGTATAATTCCTGGTATTTTATAAAAGAACTTCTTTTTTAAAAAAGAAGTGAGATTATAGGAAGCACAGACTCACAATTCATAATGCCTTATCCAAAATCAAACCAATTAAATGTGCTTAACATTGTTTTAAAATGGTTACAAGGCATAACTTGCTGGAGAATTAGATATGCATCGGTCAGTATGTTTTAAGAAATTACATTAGTGCATATTTGACACAGTCAAAGTTAGGAAGTATTTGAGAGAAACTCATGCTATGAGGTTGTCATGAAACACAACTTATTAAATTCAAACAGCATTTAAATATTTGGACACCTGTTAGTTTATCCAAGCTTTCCAAAATTTGCCCATGATTTTCTGTATGAAAACACTTCATTAAGTACTTAGTCAGTTACCAAGTCTGAAATGAATGTGACCTGACAGAAACATCACAAATCTTTGTAGTGTTGTTTTAAATGTCCAACTAAAGTAATCTAAAGTCTAATCTAAATTAATTGCAAATTGTGTGAATCAGCTGTTAATCAAGTAAACTGTTATTTGGAAAAGTAACAGAACTGGGTTTTGCTTTTAAGGTGTTTTGCAGATCAAGCAACATATTTCACTTAGAAGACTGCTTAAAATAAAGGAAGTCTTCAGGTTCCATCTCAAAGGACTCCTGTGAACTCCAGTGAGATGAACTCGTGCCAATATTATGAAATATGGCTGTGTCCTGAACTGGTATATGAATGAAGGCCTGGAAGGCTTTGAATGGTATCAAAGGACGAGTACTTAAAAAAATAATTAGGAAGTTGAAAAAGGCGTCTAAATTACTTTGGTTCATGCAGACAGAGACTTCAGACATCCCTACAGATATCCAGGACTTAATAAATGAAGATCCTGTCTGAAATGCAGTCGAAGAACCACCTTAATTAAGGAGCTTCTTGAGAGCCGTGGAGCAAAGAGGAAGACTATATGCTATAGAGTGAAGAACTATTTGGACTTTTCCTAATGAGACAATAAAGAACTCTGAAGGAAATAGAATTTGGCTTTACCAGTGAGTGAAGTTATAAAGGAGAAAAGGGATTCTGAAAGAGCTGCTGCATCTGACAGTAGGTAAATCTCACTGCTACATACACCTGGTGTTGCTATATTTCAGATAAATATGTGGGGATCTGCTCTTTGTGGCTTTGGTAAATTTTCCAGGCTGTTTAATAGGAATCAAATCACAAAGACATAAATGTAACATAAATGTGGCAGGTATTTAATGTTTGATGTGAATTTTGTTCAGGGTTATCATGCAGAAGTCCAAGCAGTGTGTTCTGCTGTTTCTTCATTCACTCTCAGCTATCAGAAAAAGAAAATGTGTAAGCTAATTTTAGCAGGCTCAGGTAGAAAAATGTAGGGTAATCAGGATAAGCTGAAGAGCTATGATAATATGTAGCCTTAGATATCTTTTCTTACTAAGTATTTGAATTTAGGTGAATTTCCTATTCTGTCTTCTGTCACAGTTTTTTTCTTTTGTTGTTTTTTCCTATTTCCTTTCAAAGAATTTGGTTTTTTGCATTGAGGATTACACTACCACAGAATGACAGAAAACCTGAGGTTTGGAAGGAACCTCTGGAGGTCATCTGGTCCACTCCCTTTCTGAAGGGGACCATGTACAGCTGGATGTCCAGGACCATGTCCAGGCAACTTAAATATCTCCAGGGTTAGATATTCCACAATCTCCCTGAGCAACCTGAGCCAGGGCTCAGTCACCCTTACAGTAAAAAAGCATATCCTGATACTGAGATGGAAGACGTAAAGATGCAGGGAACGATCTGGATTGTATGCTTGCAATGTTTGGAGGTAGGTAAGGAGAAGCCTAAGTGACACTATGCAATCTCATTATATGTGGTTGTGCAGTTTTCCTGTGTGCTGAAGGTAAGGCTGAGAATAGGATTTCTACCCTTCATAGAAACTACAAAATGAAAGGCTTTTTAGGTGGTTAAGCAGTAGGAAATTACTGTGTGAACTAGAACTAAATTTAGTTTCAATTTATGCGGATGTGTTGACAGAGTGGAATAGATGGGAATTATAATGATCCTAGTAAAATACATTCATACTGTCACTGCAGAGGTAAGACATTAATGGGTACCTTTTGCCACATGTTGCTGGGCCTGTGCAGCAATAACCAATTTGCTGTCAGAGGAAAAGTCATACAATGTCAAATGGTAAGTTTGGAAGACCTGATAGATCTTCTTTAACTCTATGAGATCACACTGCTTTTTACCTAATACATTAATGGAAACCATTTCTTCCACTACCAATAGAGCCAGTGTTCCCTTACCTTTTTACTGTTAAAATCATGCTAAAATTGAACAATAGCTGTCTAGGGGACTTGATTAACCACCACATTGCTGATGATCTTTTAAGTGTAACATTTGATTAGTTTGTTATGAATACACTGTGTGTCAGTAGTTTCTTTCTATTTCCACTTATGACTTTTTAAATATATTTGATTCAGTTGTGCTTTCTTTTTGAACTAAACATTTTTATTTTCCTTGGCTGTGATGAAAATGCAGAAAATAACATATATCCATATCCATAAATAAAATCCAAAATAATTAGATATGGATAATTTCTGAATGTGTCCTATGTAAAATGCTGGTGATGCCCTGTACTCCATACTTTACCCTTCAAAAGGGATTTGGGTTCTTTGTGGGACACCCAGTGTCTTTAGACAATTTATCTTTAGCCAGGTGTAACCTTAAGAATATTTTCCTGGCTCTCCAATAACAGTGGAGACAAAGTACTTCCTTTATCTTCCACAACAAATCCTGAATGCTTGCTTATTCCAGAAGTCCAATACACATTAACTTTAGGGGTTCCATATAAGTTGGGTTTTTTTTCCTATTAAAGTATCATACAGGCAGGCTTGATCTGCCAATATGTTGATCCCTTTTCCTGACCCAGTAGGGCAGTTAAACAAATATTCCAGTGGATCTGATCTGAATTTCCCTTGACTAAGGACAGTCCTAAGGCAGGGCTAGGACTTCACCTTACTGATGAGGCCATATCAAGGCATATAAACAAGTGGTGCTGTCTTAGCCAAAGAACAATGAGACAAGAAAAAAACAAATGAGCAGCCAGTAATCTGATCCAAAATGTCCCTCATCAGGGTGAAATACTGAGAACCCTAGTGTTTTTAATTATATATCACTAACTGTTTTGAATAAACAAGCCCCAAAAATAGCGATAATCCAAAACCAGACCACACGAGTGTTAGGAACAATTTTTGTGACAAGCTGTAATTTGTTCCAGGAGAGAAAAAATAATAAATCATTCTCAATTTGTGTTGTTTTGATTTGTCCCTCTTGACATAATTCCTTTTAAGATGCTTAAGTATAATCCTTCCTTGTTTTTTTTTTTTTGCCCATATAGTCTCGCTTTCAAGGGACCACTAAGAGAAGATGAAGCTTCTGTAAGGGACTGATTATCTGGTGAGAGTCAAGATCATGTCATGGCAGGAGAGCAAGACAATTTTTATCCCAATTTCCTTCAAGACTTTAAAGAAGAATTGATAGGAACTTGAGGTTTTTGTGCTTTAGCCTGTCATGCACATTGCTTTTGATATTGCACTGAAGGAGCAGAGTTTACTGGCTACTGACTGCTCATAAACCAGAGCAAAACAGAAAAATCTGGGGCTTGGTGAAACTGTCTGCTGTGTTTCTCAAACAGATATAGCCAACTCGTATGTCATAACCTAACTTAAAAAAGCCCTCATGTCCTGCTAGTGGGTAAAAGCAGTTAGGTATTTCTCAAGAAAGTGATTTTTGTTAGAAAACTGTGGTTGAAACAAAAATCTTCTGAGAAATGTCCTGCGTTAGATAAAAATTTCCAAAGAAACCATTTCTCAAAGCAAGACAGAACCATTTTTTGGCATGGGTTTTGGCATGCAGAATGAGCAATTTTGTTTTATCCAAGATATTTAAACAAGGTCAGTTCATCAGCATTTATCTTGCTTCTTTGAAATTACTACTTTGAAAGAACTCCTAGCTTTGGGAGGCTGGGCCAGATAGGACCTGTTTTCCTAGGGCTGTGTGACCAGTTCTATCCTTGTTTTGTTGGTATCTGCCATAAATAGAAATGAAACAAGGAAAAAGAGGAAAAGAGCTGGTGTAGGTACATTGAGAACTAGATCAAAATTCAGGAATTATGTAGGTAATGGGGAGTTCAAGCTGAAATTAAATGCATACAAGTAAAACTGCACTCAGGTACCACACAACTTGAAACTCTCAAATGCCATTAAAAAGTCACTCTGTGACTTTGATGTTTCCAGCTACACTCAGGTTTGCTCTATTTTCAGCAGAGCTGAGTGTCTGAGCCTGAGTTGCAATCTGGATAATGAATATTCTTTTGCCTGTGTTCCCTTATAGGCCCAATACACCTAATGTATTCTGGACGTGTGTAACACACACTGACAGGTTTGGCTGACACTTGTTTTTGTTTTTTTAAATGACAGCCCGGGGCTTTATAATTATGCTTTTTACACGACAGCTCAATGGGTTTTGGCACCATCTGCCAGGACTTTTGCTGTGTTTAATTTCATGCAGTCACTGAATAAACTGGAAACAGGGATGGGAAATTTTGCCTCTTCTTCTCACATTGTTTCTGGCAATTTAACTAGACCATCATGCTCCTCAGCATGCTTTTCCTTTCTGGCCTGAATATTTGTCTTCACAGAGTAAAAGCATTATTTTTATAGATCACTTTTTTTTTTTTTTTTGGTAGGAGTCCAAGTAGCAGAAAGAAAAATTTAATCTTAGAAGCTCTGAATGCACACAGTCATGACGACACAGCAGGTACCTTGATTTATACTGTGCTTTGTTGTCTTGCTTAGACCCCATTCTAATAATGACCAAAATATAGAAGTGGCATGCCAATTCTCAAATGTATTGTCCATGCCCAAAGCTGGGAAATTTTTGTAAGGATATTGTAACTCCCTGTCCAAAGCAGAGGACAACCCATTGCCCACCACTGGACTCTTTTAACTGGTGCTTTTCAGAAGAAATGTCATATTTCTGGTTTAAATAGGCCTTTTGATTTTATTATTTTAGTTCAGAAGATTTCAGACATATTACAAATGGGTTTAGCCTGTCATCTTAGGGAAATTATTCTTTTTAAGTGCTAACTGCTGGGATAGGAATTTGAAAACAGTCATGAAAAAGAAATGTTTTGTACCTGTCAGAACTGACTGTGATTGTTTTATTTTGGGATTTTTTTCTGTTTTTTTTTTTTATTATTATTTTTTTATTTCAAATTGTCACACAGCTTGCCAAGTCTTGCTTTAAGATGCAAGTACACAATTATTTTACTATTATTACTATTACACATTGCTATTATTATTATTACTAATATTATTATTCCAAACAAGCCTAGACCCATCAGAGAAAACAAAGCTGTACCTAACTGGTGTTTTCTTTTGTGTGTTTTGTAATTTTGCATCCTTGTGATTTTAAAAGCATTCTCAACAAAAGTATTAAAAAAAGGTTGTTGGAATGTTGTTTTTTTTTTTTCCATATTAAGGAAGATGTGAAGAGCAGGAAGGAATGAGAAAAAGGAAAACGGGAGAGAGGCAGAGAAGGGGGAAAGCCCCAGGGGAGTGAAGGAACATAATATGGAGTATTACATATGATTATAATAGAGACATGTTGATGTGTGATGTGAAAGTCTAAAAAGGACCATCTGAAAGCTCTGCAGTGTTTGTGATGCCAGGTTTCAGTGAGAACTCTTGTGTATTGCAAACACATACTGAATAAAATAACCTTTAAAAGCAATGCTCCCACTCAAATTTTGTTCTCAGCCACATGCACAGAAGATGTGATTGTTCAGAACTTAAGAATCATCCAGTGGAAGGCCACCAGAATGCTCAGGAGGATGAACACACTTGCACTTTGGGAAAAGACTGAGGAATGTAGGCTTGTTCAGCCTGGATAGGGGGTAGTTTTGGGGGGATATAACAGCAGTGCCCATGTACAAGGCACTCATCAGGAGATGGAGATAGGTCCTTTAAGGAGATGCATGGCCAGTGAACAAGAAACTACAGTAGTATTTCGGAACAGAAGAGCTACAAAGCAAAAATAAACCAACACCCAGATGTCTTGAGGACTGTCAAGCAGTGTAGTAGGTTGCACACAGAGGCTGTGCTATCTATGTCAGGTTTTCAAACCCCACAATAGCCAGCCTTGAGCAATCTGATCTGATCTCAGAGCTACCCAGAGCAACAGCTTGGACTAGAGAACTGCCAAGGTTCCTTTCCAAGTGAATAGTACTGTGATCATGTTACACTATGGCTGCTTCCCAAATGCCAATGCCACTGTTACAAGAGAAATATAATTTTTTACATTTAATCGGAAAGTTGTCTGAAAATGTGACTGTTAAACTAAATGGAAGCTGAGATACTGTGTCACGTATAATTTCTAGGACTTCCTTCCTCCATTTCTCAGTAGGTGTTTTATTTTCTAAATTGCAGACACATCCAGTGGTTGGATTCTACACACCACAGATTATAACTTCTCCTACAATAAAGCCTCAGAATGTTGTCACAGACAAAGGCAGTTGTACCACTTGACCTGAGCACCAGTCCCAGCTGTTTTATGATCTAGTATAGATTTAGCCTCTGGGCATCATCGTTCACTGCATGGTAGTGTTCTCAGGGCAAGGGCATGCATAGGTGGGCTCTTCACCCACGTGGCAGGGATACGAGCATGGGATGTTCTGAAAGTGAAGCATATTCCCATGCTGCTTTGAAGATGTTTATATTAAAGACAGTTATTGCACCAAGGGCTGAAATCCTTGACAGCCCTTTATCAGCTTTCTAAAAATCAGGAAAAAGTACAGGCTTCAGGGAAAAAGACAACCATGTTCTTGGACCTTTGTGAAATCAAGCCATTTTATTTTACCAATTTCTAGTTAGTTTCCTCTCTTTCAGACTACTCTGAGAAAGCATATGCTGCTAACACTGTGAAATACCTATGCAATACATTTTCTGTGGAAGAACAGAATATGTACAAAAGAAATCTGTAATTCTCAACATTTTTTACGAGCAGGGCCCCTTTATGGCCTCATTTGTCTCTGTGTAACCTTTCATTGCCTAACTAGCTTTAATTGCTGGCTCTATTTGAAGTCCTGCTGGGCTGGAGAGTTAAGTAACAAATTTAGTAGCTGTCTCCCAGTAACTAAATAGTCTCTCTCATGCCATAGATTACTTGAGTTGCTGCTGACTGTGTGTTGGCATATATTATTTGATTTCTTGAGAATTTTAATTTTTTTTTTAAATCTATGATGGTAATTTGATCCACTTATTTTTTTAATGCAACTAAAGCTGTTGTGCATGATTTGGGGAAAACAGAATTCAATTCTTGCTTTTTTCATTAAAGCAAGATTTAATTTTCATTTCACATTAAGCAAAGCAATATAAATGCTATAGTTTTAGAGTCATATGTTTATAAGCCATTCCCTGGTAACAGAAGCACTCATTTCATTATAATGTCTCACTAATCATTTGTGTATGCTCAAGGTTTATTTTGGAATAGAATGGTTCACAAAAGAAGCCTTTTTTTTTTTAATAACAGCAGCATCCTTGTCAAATGAAATGGATGAGCAATTAGCATTTCATTTAGTCTGACTGTTAAACCAGACATAGGTTGTCAGGAATGTGAGGTTAAAGAGACTTTTATGTGTTGCCATGTCTTGCTAAAGAAAAAAAGTCTCTCTAGGTTCACCAGTCGCTGTCTTTGCATCTTCTAGGTACATTTTTTGTATCCTGTAAATCCTGCTTCAGATTTGAATTTAACTTTGGGTTAATAGTGCAATTTTATATTCCTGGTTGTTGCTTATGTGCTTCTCCTTTTCCTCTTAAAAAAAACAGTGGTAAAATAGAGATGCAGCATTCTTCAAAATAAAAAGAAAGTCAGAAAATGAAAAAGCCTATTCCTCCTAGAAAATGTTCTAGAAAATTTTCTTCCATGACAATTTCTAAATTCTCTAAAATATATTTATAAAACAAAAGAAGCTAAATTGAGTTATTGAATCCTTCTGCACATTTTCCAGGAACATTACACTTGTACATATTACTGTAGTAAACTCCATGTAACTACTAGGCTGAGCTGGGCTTATATTGCTTTGCTCAAACTGTGCCAAGCAGCCCAGAGAACCCCACAGAGAATCAGTAGAATAATTTCATCTACATGCTAGAAAGTTAGTAAATGTGCTGTAACTCTTCCCTGGGTGTCTTGGAATGTTATTACTTGGCACAGCTTAAAAATACCACTTGAAAAAGAAAAAAAAAAGAAGTGTGATTTAGGGCCAGATTCACTGACACATTCCAGTTGCTTTGTGCTTGTCTGGTGATAGAAAACAGCAGTAAACTAACAAGCTAAAGTGGATTTATGATTGCTTTGCATATCTGACATGGCATGGGTCTATTACAGCATACCAGATGGAGTGCTCTCTTCCTTAGTGATGGGCTGGAGATAAAGGGAAAGAGTGTTTATACATTGCTTTATAAGAGAATTCCTGGTGATAGGAAATAAAATCATAAATCCAGTCATATATTCATGGTAATTTAGTATTATTGATTTATTATTGATTAAATTGTCTTCGCCTGCTAATTGTTGGCAGATATTCAGACAGCAGAAATGTCCCTTTAAGACTGAAATGGCAATGAACCCACTTATACAAGAGATATTTGAAAGCTTTTTTAAGCAAAGACTGTGCATGCATCACGTAGTAAACTGCACGTGGTATGGGTTTCATATCATTCCTGTCCACATAACTCTAACTGATCCAGCCTAAATGAGAAAGTCTCCATTGCTATCAAGAAGGAATGTCACCAATGTCATGCAGAGCAAATACATTTGAGTATGTCTGTCTGACATGTGGCATAAAAGGTTTCACTGAGCCCCAGCAGCGAGAATTGAGCAGTGGAGGGCCTTTGTCATCTCAGCTGAGGAATGCCTTAGACATCCAACTGACACATTGATAAGTGTTCACAAATATTTTACCAACCACCAATTATTTAGAAAATGAAGCACTTGTATGCTTTGCCAGGCAATGACTTTGGTGTGCATGTTCTAACAAATGCTGTTGGAATTTCCTTGTTAAGGTTTTTCTTCCCAGCATTTGGAGTGTTTTCCTTGAGACGGTGTCAGTATTAATTGAGAACCTTAGATTTATGTATTAAGAATCTTATAGTCTGTAATTTGGCTTTCGCGTGATGCTTGGATAGTCCCCTATGAAACAATCACGTTGTAGGACTCTGTTGAGATATGGAGAGCTATTTTTCTGGCAGCTGGATGGAGTGAATATTTCAGCTGGGAAGGAATTAAATTGAAATATTTCTCATAGTAGAGGGGTCTGTAAGTCATTCTGTGAGGGGACAAGCTGAACTAGCCACATAAGGAGCCATATGTACCCAGGAGAAGTGTGAGCATGAATGATGCCTGCGTGAGAATGATGCTGGGTAAGAGCTGCACTCACAGCAAGAAGGAGAAGAGGGTGTGACTACAGGCTCAGGTGTATTTGCTTGGGTCACTCAGCTCCTTTTGTGTCTATATACTGGCAGACGCCAAGATATATTTTTCTGACATTGGTGCAAGTCACATAATTCCTGGCTGGATGGCATGCCCAGCTTTTCTCCCCTAACATGTTGTTCAAGCAAGGGCTATGCACATGAGCCGATATCTCTAGATGAAGTGCAGAAAAGCTGTATTTTTCTGGTCTCCACCAGTAACTAAAATCAAATCAACTTTAAACCCTGAGACTACAGCTTGAGCACAGCTATCCTTAGAAATGCCTCAGCTGTCAGACTGTGGTTTTTCTGGCATTTTACAAGAAAGTCTAATTCAACATTTAAAAAGCTAATTCTCAGATTATTCATTGAAAACAGTTCAAACTTCAGGTTTAGTTGACAAATATTATTTAATCAACAGTTCTTGGGGGAAAATATAAATACCTCTTATCTCTGATGAAAATAGAAATATCTCAACATTGTGAAATAGCTGAACGGTATGATGCACATAAACATCCACAGCATTTTTTGGCCTGTTTTTCAAGACCTTCTCTGTCTTGTCAGAATGCTTAGGGTGATATATCAGCAGTCTGAATGAGAATAGATTGCTGTTGCAGGTCATAAAATTTCATTATGGTAGAACTTTAATCTGAGATAAAGTTGAATGTCTCTGATGGGAAAATTAGTGACCACCAAAGCAGCCTGGCCACCCAAGCCAGGGTTGATGTGGTTACAGATACTTTGTTGAAAGCCAGATGTAATGAAACAGTCTTAATTCTCCTTGTGTCAGATAACCATGTTGGGGAAAATATTTTCAGACTCGGATATTCAACAGATATTCTACACATTTTCCAGATATGCTATCTATTGTGGTCTCTTTCTTCATCTTCCTCCCTTTTTGCTCATGTGAAAACATGTATCTTTACACAGTTTTCATGATTTATGCATGAGTTTTGCCTTTCCTGTTCACTGATTTGTCACCATATCAATTTTTTCTTTGTGTCCATAGTATTTAGTGGACAACTGACTGCAAAGTAGCTACTAAAGATGATATTGGTGGCTGATAGCATAATTCTGTCTGTAAGTCCAGCATGTGCTGGCTTTTATGAGACATGTATTCCGATGCTGCATATTAGCAAGGGTTGCAAACAAAGCAGGATTGCAGCTCAAAGCTATGGCTATTTCAAATCTGGTCCTGAATCTGGGAAATCATGTACTGCTTTGTTCCCTTTAAACATATGATATTTAATTTGCAGTAGAAAAACACAAGAAATATTGTGGTCTGGATCCTTGGAGGAAGAAGGTCTAAGTGGGTCATGAAAGCAGTGAAAACCTGGCTGGAGTAGATTTCAGATTCAAAACATAATGTGCAATTCTGACCCAAATACCTGGAAGACCCATTGCTTTAAATGAAATTCAATAGGGAAAGTGGCAAAGTCATGCATAAATGAATTTTTTGAGTGAGATTCAAAATGTGGAAGATGATGGGCCAGTTATACCTATCTCATCTAAAGTGGATAATCCTGACTGTTTAACTGGGGCTGGTCATGTGTGTGAGGATAACTAGGAAGAATAAAAGCTTCTAGGATCATGTTCAACTCTGGTTTCAAGTCTCTAGAGATATTGACTGTGCTGCATATTTTAATTGACAATCCACCCACCTTTTTGCTGGAACAAAAAAGACTTTAAATGGTATGTTGGGTATTGAAAATAAAAAAAAACAAAAACCTGCAAATTAGGATCCATGAGACTGATTAGAAATCAAAGGTATAAAACCTCAAAATTTTCATTTTTAAAAGATTCTGTATTTCATATGGCTGCTTAGAGTTTAGAATGTAACCAAAACACTACAGTTTTCTAAATAATCTTTTTTGTTTGCTAGAGAAGGGCGAAACATTTCCTTGAGAATAGCACCACAAGACATGCAACTAGCTCTTTATGAGCAAGACCAGGTTCTGTAAATGCAGCCACTGATAGATGGTGTTGCAAGTTATGGCCTGAGTAAAGTGTGGGGAGAAGGACAGGGGAGACACAAGTGGCTTGAAAAGGGATAGGTAATCTGCAGGACCAGGCTTCCCTCTTCCTTCTTCTCAGTTTAAGGCACAGGCTTGAGACTTGCTCAGCCCATACATTCAAGGCCATAGAGATAAAGAAGTTTATCCAAGCTCTCATTGAGTAAACCACATCATTCTGGGAACATTTTTGTTTCCCTGAATCTCCCAGTACTCAGCCTGGGGCAAATTAACTCACACCACGCATAGCAAGTGCTGCCCTTAATCATGCATTTGAGACCATGGAGGAAGAGAACACAGGAAACCTTTATTTTTCCACAGAACTGATACAGTACAGGCAGACTCTGCACAATAATGCTTCTTTTACTGCCTTTCTCTTGTTATTTACCTCCTGATGACCTGGTAGAAGCAGAGGTCACTTAGCTGTATGGTTGCTCTGAGCTCTGAAACAACTGTAGGAGACTGCCAGTTTTTCATTGTTTTCCCATGGTTTATCATGGCTCTGGAATATCAATCTCTGCAGTGTTCTGAGAGAGAGATTGTCTAGTGGAACTGCCACTGCCCTCCCTCATCATCACACAGATTGGCTCTTTTCACATCTGCAACTACATAAGGGAAGACAGAAATGATAAAAATCTTCCAGGGAAGATTGACACCATGCAAAATAGTTACAGAGTTTCTGCCCACATCAGAATCACTTTAATGCTGAATCATTAATCCTGATTGGAGGATACCTGCAACATGGCATTGGTTCACAACATTTTTATTTCTTATTATCCTCTGAAAAGTCTACCTCAGGAAACATAAAAAAGATTTTTCTTCATAAAAGCTTCTATAGGAAGTTACAATCTTTTGTGAGTTTTCTGAGGGCATGGATGATTAAGTCAGGCTGACTAAGAAAACATATTTATGTTTCAGTTTTCTTTCTTTCCAGAGTGTGTTTAGGCTGAATGTTATCTGTGGATGACATTTACTGTACATTATCAGCCATCTCTATTTGTTCTGGTGGTTTCTCAAAGGGCACCTGATGAGTCAGACTGATTTTTTCTAGCGGGCCCTTCACCTGCTAGGGACAATAATCTTTAATCCAGGCAAAGGAAAATCTCTGTGTTCTGCTTCTGGTTTTTTTACCCCCATACCATTTTGCGTTTTATTTTACATTTGTAACTTCTCAATTTGGATTTCTTTTCAGAACACACTTTCATGCTTTGCAGTCTCTATTTCCATGGAATAGCTACTGCAGTCTTAACCATGACGCAAGTGAAGTTTACATTGCCAAGAACATAACTTCCCAAGAAACCCTGGATCTTGGCCACAAGGATGAATAAGTGCTTCTGTTTAGTGTGAACAAAGCAAGCATTTCCATGTAAGACCTAGGTGCAGTTTAGGAGATATTTGTCTCCAGGTATTGCTCCCTGTGTGGGGGTGCCATGCTTGACTCCCCACATAATCACAGGTCCTCACATATTCCCCAGGAATCCCCCCAGCCTAGAGGTCCTTGACAACTCTTGTGCACTCCAGGACATGTAAAATGCACACTCAGTTCCTTGTTACCTAATGGTCATTGTGGCAGGCTGCAATTCAGGAATTGCATTGGGATGAAAGAATGGCAAAAGATACCAGTCCTCAGGATCTTCTGATGCTGAACTCGGTAAAATACATTGCATTTTTTAAATTATTATTTTACAATACTACTAATTTCACACTGATTGCTGCTGAAGACATACTCATGTCCCGTGCCAGCAAAAGTACTAGACCCTAAGTAGCCTCATTCATTATGCTCTTATTAACCTAAGCTTTTTTCCAGGTTGACATGAAAACATCTAATTCTCTGCATGGTTGACATATAAACATCTGGTCCTCTGCATGGCTGGATTTGGCTGGAGCCTTTAACAGAGCTCCACTCATTTAAATGTACTTAGGATTCAAAATCACCTTGGAATACTTTTCATTGTGATCCTTTTATTCAGACTGTCATATAAGTTCTTATTTAGTCTCAACAATCTCACTTGGAAGGTGATTATTTTGGAAATGTATGTTTCTTAGATCTGTGTCCTTCTCATTTTAAGTACATTGAGCTTGATTCACTTCTCAGATACATAAATATATCATTAATGTAAAGGTGCTGCCTTCCCTAGTCCTTGTTTTGGAAGCATTTTGGGACAAATGACTGCAAAATCTGACCTTCTGGTGGTTGATTCCATAGTATTCAACCTCAGGCCTGCAAAAATGAAAAAGAAAGTATCAAAAACATAATAAAGACTTATAATGCTAGATGTGTTTCAGGTGAAAAATTATTCCAAATTAAAATCATCTTGCTTAAAGGCCTAAATGTTAATTAAGCCATTTATTTTTATTTGGCAGAAGGGCAGAGTTAAGTCAGCTCAGTGTTTCAAGGATTTGGCTGTGTTATGTGAGCATACAACACTATAAAACATTGTGTAAACTAGTTATTTGCAACAGACCAAATATTTATTTGTCTGTCATGTAAGTATTTGTCTGGTTTTTGGGGCACATTAAATAGAGGGATAAAGACTACTCATGATAGGAAAGAAATGCAAATAATTTTTACGTTTGCATTTTGCAAATTGAAACTCAATGCAACAAAGATTTAAGAGTGTTTCTGTGTCTTTTGTATGTCTTTTAAAGCTGTTTTTCTCAGTCCCATTTTCCATGATTATAAAGCAGAGCGGGCTGATTTCCCTGATTTCCAAGTTTCATAGCACTTCAGTTGTGCTACTCCTATCCAGCCATCTATCAACAATTCAGATGCACTGGAAATTCTGATATTAAGTTAATGAGCAAAGTTAATGAATTGGTTTAATTTCAACTCCCCATTCAATTGCTCAAATATATGTGCCTACATTATAAAAAAACACATACAATGCAACCTCCCACTATAATCAGTAAAGTCCATAAAGCCCGTATTGAGGTTTTCAGCACATCTAACATAAGAGGTTGTTGCTTGCTGATAGGTGATTAATGTAATTTTAGACTTGCTGATGGGTGATTAATATAATTTAAAACTGCTGTCTCAGAGAAGTATTAGTCTCTCAGATGTCCTCACATACTTTTCCTGGCTTGTGAAATTTTCTAGCATACCTGAAAGAATCTTAAATGTCATACTTATTTTTAGCCAAATGAATCTCCCTCAGGTGCCTACTCTAGGATGAATCCAGCAGCTCTCCAGACCACATCTGACACAATTCTTAAATATTGCTTAAATACCTATACTTGATGCCATTTCAGACTACCTAGAGTCAGTCTCCCATGTGGTCTCCAGCTGCTTTTGTGGAAAATCACAGATTTCCCATCGATCTCAAGCCACATCCATCAGACCTGTACAGATATTTTAGCATCCTTGAAATGTTAAATGGGACTTGATGCTTCTGTTCATGGAAGCATATTATGTCTGTGTGTTGGCCAAGGCCTCGACACAGTTGTCCAGAATATTCCACTTGTCATTTTCCTGTTACTTAGGGTCTAGGTGCCACGTAGGTCCTGTCTCATATCTCTCAGCCCCATCATAGCTGGGATCTTAGCTACCCTTGGATGTTATAGAAGATACTGCCCTTTTATGCTCAGGCAATTAAGTTGAACACCTTGTCTATAACTTGAGATTAGTCATATTTCACAGGTGCACTGTGATATTCACCTTATTTTGCATGCTTGAATATGCAACACAATCCTACCCAAAAACATGTTCATATCAATTGTATGATCCTAAGGGCTGCACAAACAGCTGTAAATCTTCCAACATACAGCATCAATTATACCTTCGGTGTATTTCTTTACTGAGAGTTAGTCTAGGTGTTCTTGATAAAGAATACTTAACATTGTGTTGTGTATTGTGTTTGTAACAGTATTGCTAAGCACTTCTTAGCTTCTTTCTATTATTAGCTGGTGGAGCAGAACAGGAAATTAATTATTAGAATCCTTAGTGTCTTGTGACCCTGCTTTTCAATTACTTATATCAGTATACATTATTTCCTGCATTTTGCCTCATGGTTCTTCTGCTGTTCTGCTGTGCGTTCTGTTTTGACTTGGAAATTTGCAAAAACACTGTCCCCAGTATAACAAGTAGTGTAATAGGACTCACTGCTTACTCTGAAATGGTTTATAAAAGAGAAAGTAATGAATCCAAATATCTGTATAATGTGATTTGCATGACTTGTTGAACTTGTTAAACTTCTGGCTGCACCTGAAGAGCAAGTTTTTTTAATGTGATATGATTGCAAATTTTAAGCCAAACTATCTTCTCTGGCACCTAAGATCAGGGGAAACCTGTGGGAGTTATGTACATGTATCCAAGTGTAAAATCTGACTCCAGAATTTGGTAATTATTTTCTCATTTTAACAACCTGTTTGGAAATTTGATTCCATCGTGGTAGTGGCTCTTAATTTTACTTTTCTCTTGCATCCTCTTTCTGGAGTTTATTCTATTTACATTACTATAGAAATGATTTTGAAAACTGGTCAGTGTTTCCTAAGAAAATTGAGTCTATGGATTTGGGTTTAGCAAGAAGAGTTTGGAGAACACAGATTACACCAATTAGGGAGCATCTGTAGGTAAAAAGAAAATTGTTCTATGAATATAAATGATTTCACTGGGCACCAGGCATAAAATAAGACTTTATCTCATTGTTGCTGGGTTGAAATCTCACTCTTTTTCTTACTCTTGTGGGGCATTATTTCTATTTCATGCTCTGACTGGTCTCAGCAATAAGTGCCTGAATTATTAAATGTGCAACTATGCAACTGAGAGATGAGAAAGGAAATATTCTTTGGTACACTGGCAAATTCTTGCCTAAAAGCTTTGGATCATTCATGACATAAAATGATTTATTTTATTTTCTGAAGGGCTTGCTTTTGTTGCAACACCCAAGAATATATTTTTGTGTGCTCCAGTATACCTGTATGAAATCTCTAAAGCTGTTAGGATATACACACTCTAATTTGAGTTCATATGTGTACACTCATGTTCCCCCATGTGTTCACACGTATGGACATGTACAAAGACTAAATATACACATAAATATACACATGTATTATGTATGTTATGTATTGAACTTACAAGTATATTATATGGGTGATTTGACCTACCTTGCCTGCATTGAACTGAAATTAAACATCTAATCTAAAGTGAGAATCTAGGCTTCTTTATAGTCAGTAGGAAAGTTATTTGCAGAATTGTCCAAGATTATTTATAAAATTGTCCTTTTGATGATTTTTACTGATGATAGAGGGAGCTTTCTTCATGTCTAAGGCATGCCATGCACCTAGATAGAATAAGCTGAGAAGGATCCTGTTAAATATACCTAATAAAATAAAAAAAAATAAGAGGGACCGTTCTATTATTTTAATTTAAAAAATGGAAAACATCCAATTTGTATGTAATAATATTTTTTTACTAAGTTCATTCTGATCTTATATGAATTACTGCAGTTTGGTGCTCAGCTTGACTGTGCTTATTTCTTCATAAAATGAAGGATTAGCAGATGTACTTGCAGGAACAACAGAAGCTGCCAGAATTTCTCTCCATTGGAGTATAAATTTTTTTTCATTCCCTAGTTCAGTCATTGGCCAGATGTGCACCAGTTCTGGAGTTAAGATTAAAAATTATCTCCGTTGCACTGTATGTTTTCTAAGAGATTGACACTGACATGGATAATTTGACCTTTCCATTATAAATGTCTCTTAGAAATCAGAGGTGGCATAGGTGTCTCTGGACTCTTCTGTGCTTGTGGAATAATAGAAGCAAATTAATATAAAGGAGAAACCAGATAATTCCCTCACCTTCCAAGACTAAAAGCAGAGACAAAACAACCCCTCCTTTGTCATGAAATCTTCTAGTTGAAGTGTATTAAAGAGTTCTATTAGCATTCAGGACAGAGACTACTGAAGGAGTAAACAATTAAAAGAATGTTTTTACTTGACACCAAAATCATTAATTTAAGAGCTGCAACATATTTTTTCCCTCCTTAGTCCTCACCTTTCAATGAGCTGCAGGGAATTTATTAATCTCTGATTAGTAATTGTTTCAAAGGAGAAATAATGGGTGTTGGGGATATGCTATATTGAATATCTAGTGAGATCCTCACTCTTTTCCGTTGTGGGTACTTTAAAACACTTGTCTGAACAGACTGACTGAATGATTACTCTTCGTATAGTAGCTACAGAAAGAAATAAAAAGAATTATTTTGGTCTGGTTTGATTTGATATTTGCATTAATGGAGCAACAAATCACAGTCCATTTATTTGTTCCCATTTCTGCCAGAACTACTATTTAGTTGTTTTAAATTTTCTGTATCCTAGTCCACACTTCAAAGTAGAAGGATAATTTCTTATACTTTATGAATGCATAAACTAAAAAGAGCTGCTAGCTTCTTTTGATATATTTACCTATCTTTACAATTCCCTTAATCAAATAAAGCTTGAGCCTCCAACTAATGGGTTCATTGCCTAAATTGTCTGTGAAAGGATAATCTTTCCGGTGTACATCATGCAAGCATGTGCAGAGTTTTCTGGTGTTTTTTGGTCCTCATAAATATTTGAACTTGCAATGAGTTTCTTATTTTGATTTGTGATGTGTCAGGTCCAGTGTTAAAAGTTTTTGCTAAACAGTATGATTATATTTTCTGTATTCCAAGAGGAACATTATAGACACATGACTTGTCAGAGCAGATGTTAGAGATATCTTGGAATTTTTCCAATATCCTTTGCTGGGTTTCTAAATGTGAAAGAAAAAATATCAATATTTTAAGACTGTAAATATAAAGAGAGAAAACCGATAATGTTAGGAAGGTAATAGAAGACACAGATATTCAGTGGACCTTTTCCACCACCCTCTTATTTCATCATCTTGTTACGCTCATTTTCAGGGAAACCACTGATGGTTAACATGAAGGAAACGATCTTTAGTGCTGCATACATGTTATTCATCTAAAAACACACATACAGTCTTCAGATACATTTATTTGTACGTGGCTGTGTGTTTATATATTTGTATACATATTTGTAGTCATCTCACTGCTGCAAACATGACCAAAATTATTTAGTTTTTAGCTAGTTAATTAGTTAGTGCCTATGCACACCAGGCATTGACTTGAAGGAAGTTATCATGAAGTAGGTGGTCCTCTGATTTCCTTTAACTGGGATGGATTCACTCTTCAAAAAATCTCAGCCCAGTCCTAGGGAGTGAAGGTGAATCAGCTCCATGCAAACACTCTTGCACAAGGATGACTCTTGATGACTCCCGTCCAGATGGATACAACTGAAGTAGGTGATGGGGTTTGGACCAGATGATCTCCAGAGTTCCTTTCTAACCTCAACCATTCTCTGATTCTGTGTAGTGATAGTTTACATTCTGCACTGAAAACTACCAGCTAGAATACTTTTTACCTAGAAAATAGAAGATATTGGTTATTACTCATGCAGTACTTTCAGACCTATAACAGAATTTTCCAGCAAAACTTGATTACTATATTAAAATTATATTATGTTGTAGGACTTAATTTTAATTATATTACATTATATTGCAATGCTCTCTTATCAATACTATATGATATGAAGTGGTGAATTCTGTACTAAGTATTTCAGAGACTGATTTTAGCAAATCAAGTAAAAAAAATCTAGATTTTATCCAGAATCTAGTAGAGGATATTCTTGAGGCTCCTGAAGGGAGCTAGGAGGCTCTTGGAAACACTCATGAAGGCAAGAGTAAGTCTTTATCAAATGTTCTTTATTCATCCTAGATATCTCTGTGTTCCTAAATTCAGTTTAAGATCTTAGAGTGAAAAATGCAATTGCCAGAGTGCATTACTATTAATACCTGTAGACTTAGATACCTCTCTTTGAAACCAGTTAATATTTAGCTGCAGTTCAGCAGAAAAATGATAGAAATTAGAAATATCACTGGAAAAACTAAGAATCACTTAG
The DNA here is from genome assembly GCF_963662255.1 of Cinclus cinclus. Taxonomy (NCBI): domain Eukaryota; kingdom Metazoa; phylum Chordata; class Aves; order Passeriformes; family Cinclidae; genus Cinclus; species Cinclus cinclus. The sequence goes on from NC_085047.1 coordinate 69,668,358, forward strand.
TAGGAAAGAGAAGGAGGAACTATGAAATTTAAAACCAATAGGTATCTTAGCAAAAGAGAAAAAGTTAGTCTTTTTAAAATATATGTACATGTTTTTTATGTCAAGCTATGAAATACATATCTAATTTGATATCACATCCTGCCCTGTTCAACCTTGACCTTGAGTGTCTCCAGGGATGGGGAATCACCTCTCTGGGCAACCTGTTCCAGTGTTTCACCACTTAGTTTTTAATTGCTAAAAAATTTCTTTCTTATATGCAATCTAAATTGACCCTCCTTCAGTTTAAAACCATTATCCCTGCTCCTATTGCAGAGGCCCTGTTATGAAACATATGAAAAAATTTAAAATCATTCCTACCTGAAGCCCCCCTCCCAAAAAAATTAAGTTGAAATTTAAGTGCTGTTGACCATGTGAGGCATGTATAGACCATGTAATGATCACACAGGAATTTCTGCTTTGGCTCTGAATGTGTTGGTAGTTCTCCCTGACAGCCCAGTTCAAAGGAAAACTGGTATCTTAAGTCCTGGGAGCAGTCTGCATGACGTTGTCCCCCCAGCTAGCCAAAGCTGTGGACTCTGCAGTTAATTATCTCTGCAGATCTTCTGGCTGGCATAGCCCATGGTGTTTTCAGTCCTGACACTTCTTGGCCAGAGTTTACAAAATATAAAACTCTCCTTCAGTGATTTTTATTATCATTGCTATTCTTATTGGTAAGAGAATCTGCTGCTTTGAATTTTTTGCCAGAAATTGTACAAAGTATGAAGCATTTTGCAGGCCATAAAATAATGTATGTGACTTTTAAAGAAAACTTAAAATTACTTTTTTCCTTTATTTCTTTTCTTTTAGATCTTTGTTTAGCATGACTGGAATGTTTTACTTCACTAAAGCTCTCATTCCCTCACAATTGAGGAAACTGATGAATGTGGTCCAGAAATATGAGTGAATATTTTTTTCCTTTTATGTGATAAATTAAGCTCGTACAATCTTTTACTTTGTCTTTCATTCTTGAAGTGTTTCAAGATAGTACTTTTGCCAAGTTACCCGATAAGAACTTAGATTATTTAGTGGCTGAAAGAATTGATAAAATGTGAACTGCAGTTTTATGTGCCTCAAACTCCTTGCAGTTGCAAAGGCAGCAGTAATAAAAGAAATCTGAACTGAAATTTTTTTTCTTGTTTGTCCTTTGTTTGCCAGCACTTCAATGAAGGTGCAGTGGTCAGGGGTACAAGTAAAGGCCATAGACTGACTGAACACTCTGGCAAGAGACTATAGAAAAGGAAATGCCAAAACAACATCAGCACAGAAAATAGTGACAGGAGAATTGATATGTTTTCCTGAATTACTTGCAGGTTTAGTAGTGGGTTAGAAAATATCAAAACACAGGAAGAAGAACCTGTATAAACAAGTGTGGAGTCAATTATCAAGACATGACAGAAGTCTCAATGAGCCACCAACATTTAAATGTTTACTTAAAATTTAAATGTTCAAGAAGCTATTAAATTTAAATTTAGTAGACTTGTACTCAGGAAGGTCCAGGGATCACAGAGGACACTTACATAACCAGATTTAGCTATCTAGCAAGACACTGTGGGACAGCAACATACAGACTTGACAGATGTGTTGTGTTTGTTACTAGTTTAGATGTATTTTTCCTGTGGATAAATATATCTTGCATTTTAATAGTTCATTTCCAAACAGGAATAATAATATGTATTCAATGTCCAGATGTTTCACAGGGAAAAAAATCCCCAAACCCCTCAAATTGTGAAAGCCACTGGAATGCAAAACAGCTGTAGATGGTATCTAGTTGGTTCAGAGTACACAGTCACCTGATTTCCATTTCAGCTATAGTCAACAGTCTATAGTCAATAGTCTTTTTAAAGACTGCTTCATTTTTTATATAAAAACTTTCACTACATGCCTTCCTACAAGGGTGGAATATCTCTATGATGCTTAAAGGAAGTCAGTGACGACTGCTTAAAATTTTTGAGGGATGCCCTTTAAGCACTGCCAACAAATGAATTGTGATCCAGGAACAGGTATACAGGTAACTGAACTCTGAAAATGTTCTAAAATGATAATACTGTTTTATGGAAAGGGTGTGTAATAATTAAGAAGTCTGAACAGTAATAAAGGAATTAGATAGCCTTTGACTTGATTTAGTCTGAGCAGGGTATTAACTCTTCATCTCCAAAATGATGGAGAGTGTCCTAATTAACAGGCCATAAAGGTATAGCAGGTGACTCCTTGAAGCAGAATTGCTTCGCTTCAGTAAATATACATTGCTGTTTGGTAGCCTAGTGCTAAGAGGAGACAATGACCTTACTGATGTTTCTGTGCTCCTTGGTATTTTGGGCACTGGCTTATAACATGGGGAATGTTTTTCTCTCCAGGTGGAGTTCCAGACATATTCACCACACTGAAAAAAAGTAGAAATTACAGTCCTCTGATGGCCTGCTGTTATGAGAATGAGAAAGAGGCACCTACACTGAACATTGCAGCTCTCTGACAGAAGCAGAGTCTTAATTGAAGTGGAGGGCAATATCATCACCTGGAAGCACCTGTGTTCAGGCAAAAGAAATGCCTCTATTGGGAAAACAGTTTTGCTTTATGCTGATCTTCATATGTACTTTAAAATCTCCAGTAACTATTGTAGGAAATTCAGACAGGTGTGTTAGGTAACTGGGATCATTCTCTGAAGCTATGCACCTGCAATTTCTGTTAACTATTATTAAACTGATTAGGATAGCTTCCACTAGCAATTTAACCTGCAACAGATTGTGGAGTAGGCAAATGTCCAAGACATTTAAAAGAATTGGTGTGGACTGCAGCACAGTAATTCTGATACTCCTTATACCCACTGTCTTCATAATGTTTCATCAAAGTCCTCCTAAGAACACTAATCTGAACATAAGTTTTTCTTGCTTAGATCTCAGCTCTGGATTTTCAGCCTTTGATTACAGCTTCCACAGAAACTTCTATTACTTGTATGTCTTGATTTAGTTCTTAAGGCTGCCAGGCTTTTCATGGTTAGAATGCAGAAGTATATGGTCCACCTATATGAACAAATCTGACTTTCTTCCATATTACCTTAATAGGGAGTGCAGGTGGGGCAATGTGAGCTTTTATTGTGTTATCTCTTTCCAGTTAAAGGTTTGGGGGAGTCTAAGCTTCTTCAAAAATTAACAAGTATCAGAACTTTACCATCTTCTCAGACAAAGGGTTTGACAGGATATATGATCAGATTTTGACTTGATTGTTTTACTATTTCGTGAATTTTGATCTCTTTAGTGAATGCTAGAAAACACTCCAAATCCATCTCAGCAGAATCCACTCCTGGAGAAGCAGTTGCTATATGGAAGACCAGCAAGTTTGACTTTCTTTCCTTTCTAATTACAGTTTTATTTGTTCATATATAGAATTTCTGTGCTATCCTAATAAAGGATACTTTTATGTTTAGGTTGAGTTTCATAGTTAATTTATTTTTCAGAAGTACATTTCAGTGGGAAATATGTCTTGTGGATTGGATTTTATACAAAACATGCTGCTATTAATGCTCTTAATTTTGTGTGTTTTTGCAGTGTTCAACCATGTATTTTCATCAGTGCTTCATAAAGCTATGCAGAATTTGTGAGCCATCATATATTAACACATTTGTAAGGCAAAAAGACAATGCAGTAACAAGGATCAGCAAATGTGTCATCTATCAGAAGAGAAAACTTCTGGCAATTTTTTTCTCATTTTTGAGTATAGGAAAATGAAACCAAACTTTTCAAATACAAACCAGACTCTATTTCCTGAAAATATGCATTTGTTCTACTTCTTAACAGGAAAGTTGTTCTTTTGGGTGACAAGGAGACCCTAAACCTTGTGCCAAATTCAATATAAAACAAGAAAATTTAAAAATCATAAAAAAATTTGTGGCTAAGTGCAAAAAGCATATGATTTGCAAGAAAAATATATGGGAAGAAAGTAGCAGTCAAAAGTGTGGAAGATAAGGACACTTCCCATATACCCAGACTTTTATTAACAATTTTTTTTCCTTCCTTTCTTTATTTTCCAGTCTCAGATAATTCTGAATTTTCCTACCCACTGCTTGCCAGGTTCACCACAAATCCACTGATCAGTTTGTTCCTTAGTTGTACTACACATGGCTTGCACCATTTATTATATTATTGCTGATAAGTAATGTTTTCTGAAAGATATTACATTACACACAATTACCCAGAAGTCATTGCTGTAGAGAGATACCTAGATTTATTATCTAATTGTCTAATCATAAGGAGTAGCACCAGACTTTTATTAATAGCGCCATCTGAACTTTAACTTACTTGGCCAACATCTGTGTAATAAAGGTCAGAATCAGGGCAGAAGCTACAATATAATGTTGCAAATGCTGTTTATGTGGTTTTTGGCTCCAAGTTCTGTGCACTGTTGGAAGGTTCCCTCTCAGTCCTTCTGTTTGAGGGATCTTCAGGTGTGAAATGACAAATTTAGCAACTAGTTATGAAGAGAATGCTGAATTTCTGCTCAAGAGATTGCATTCTCCCATTAGTCCTTTTTGCAGAAAATATCCAAAGCCAAGACAATGATTTAAAGAGCATACCTGGGAACTGGCAGGCAGTGAATTAACACCTAAGTCTTTTGCCAGCCTGAAAATTTGTGGTTCTCAGCATGCTAGAGCAGTACCAAACACTGCATAGATGTTAAATTGGATTAAATGTATAATAATTTCATGGAGAGATAAAGCTGATTAATCCTTTCACTGAATCAGGGGATTCAAATAGCTTACTCTATTCTCATAGTATTTGAGATTATCCTAACAGACTGTTACAGCAAAAGCACTTTTCAAAATATGAGTTAGATTTGGAGGAAAATTTTATAGCACAGCATGAATATTGTTTTTTCCTGTGTGAGGTTTTGTGCTTCTGAGTGTGTTGTGCACTAGGGAAAACTCTTCTCTTATGCTAAGTCTGGAAACACTGAAACAATAGAAAAAGAATATGAAATGGAAGAGCTTAAACTGGGATCTGGATAATGTATGACTTTTATTGCAATTTACACTGTTTGGAGATTTTGAATGCATTTATTTAGGGATTTATTTTTGATTGAAGGGTTGATATAGGAAATCCTGAGGAAAGTAACCTATTTCAGGGGGTTATTATAAATTTCAATATTTTAATTTTATAACTTTGAATTTCAATGTGTTGCAAAACAATGGGTTTTTTCAAGTTAAAAAGAGGTGCATTTTAATCACTTCTTCATCTATTTGAAACATGTTTTCAACCAAAGTATACCTAAGCAGAGATCATGCTTTTGAAAAGTCTGTTTCAGGCTCCTCTTTGCATCCAAACTACCAGCCTGGTATGTGACACTGGGGATTTGCTTGGTAAGTGTTTAACAATCATCAGCCATTATGTTTGCTTGGTGAACAATGCATTTAGTTAAAAACCCCCACTGCTTATTTTAACCCTTCTCTGGATCTTGGCTGGCCTGGGACCAGGTCTGCGTAAAAAAGTCTGTTTTACAATTTAATGTGCAGATCCAAATCTTGTAAATTCAGCTTTTAAAAGTAAATTTATTTAGTTCATTACAGTAGATTAGAAGATGTCAAAAGAATGTCATTAATTTATTTTTTTACCATTTCTCCTTTTGATAGGGGATACTTTATTGAATACATGATGGTATCTATCATCACTGTTGCATACTATTAACCTCAAAGCCTGAGGCAAAGTCAAAGAAATAAAATGCACAAGCACATTTATGATTTGGAATTAAAAACACAGAGGGAACAATAAAACATTAAATTACCTATTCTCAGTCACATGACAGTCACAATCCTTGGTTATGCAAAACCTTGACCAGCTGATTTTTGCAACATACCTTTTCATGCATTCCTAATCGCAACACAAAGATAACTTTAATAGTTTGTATTTTTGTCTGCATATCAGATTTTATCTTCAAATCTGTTGTAGTAGAAAATTACATCTAAGCTTGTAAGTGTTCTTCATTCTCTTTGTAATAGCAAAAGAGAACATAAATTTTGTAGGGCTGCTGCAAAGCAAAAATGTAAGTCTTCCTAGAATTAGTTTCACACTATCAGCATTTTTTCAGACTCTTACATTTTTATCCAATTTAAAAAGATTTTAATGCAAATTATCAGTGTAGTTATGGAGCCAACAAGCTGAAAGCCTTTATAACTTCTTATATCCTTTTCCCAGGCTCTGTTTTATAAATGTCATATATTTGCTGGGTGCATAAGACATTTGTCCATTGCCACACTGATGCACCTTAAAACCAGTGCATTGTTACATTTCAAAGACAAAATTGACATCACTGTAAGTCCCAATGATCCCTCTAAGACTTTGAGCTCAGTAATGTATTTTATGGGGTGCTAGACCAGATATGCTCCACTAAAAAGTTCAGATATCTTACTTCAGACATAAATTCTCCTGTCCAACTGTTGAAAGACCCAATCTAACGAAGAATTAAGGAAAATTTTCTTCATAAAAAAGGGTGTTGAAGCTTTGGAATAAGCTGCTCAAGGAGGTGGTGAAATCACCTTCCCTAGAACTGTTAAAAAAGACAGGAATGTTTTATTAATAAATAATTGATCAAAATGTAAATAAGAAGTTTTGTCCATATGTTTTCAAGTATGCATGCTCCTTTCTTTAGAAGACTTCTGGGTCACAGCATCCAGTGTTCTGCATTTAGTGCCTTTGACTTTTATTCAATTAAACATGGCTTTAAAAGAATCACTGAATAGTCATGTATGATCATAAACACGGCTTAATGAGAATCATATTTCCTTTAAAAGAAATCAGTTGTGAAAATATCAGAAAATTCATTAGCTGAACAGACTTCATGTACTTTATCATATATCTGAAAGTACAGACAAAGAAAATGTGATTCAAACTGGAAGAAGCAACAGAACTAGATAAGGAATCATTTTCATTTAAAAAGATAACCTCTAGAATTAAATAAAAAAAATAGAAGCCTTTTTTTTTATAAATGGGATGAAAACATTTATCTATAGTGGAATTTTGGGGATAAGCTATAGTAATCCTGTAGCCTGTTATTTATGATATTCTACTCAAAGTACTTGACTAGGAGTTCATGCAAGATTTCCCACAAAACTGTAGATTCAGATTTTTGTGTTATATGACACAAGGGACTTTTTAAACTTGTGTAAACAGGGGGTACAAAAACCAACAAAGGAAATCAAATGTTTACATCTTAAGGAATATATTTCAGATGTAAGGTATCTAAATTGAAGCCACACCAAGTCAGTAAAAGTAGAGCGTCATACCTACACTGGTGACATCCTAATCCATGGTTTATATTTGGATGGGAACATCTTTTCTGCAACTTACTTAGACTTAAAAATAGATTTTTCTGAATCTCTCCACCGCTGTGCAGGAGGACAGAGCAAAAAGGTGTTCCAAGATTAAAGCTTTTTGAATGACAAAGCCTTTTGTCTTTCAAAGGAACACTTAACATTGTAATAAAATTTTAAGCGTAATAAAAATAAAATTAAGTTTAATAAGTTAATAAAATAAAATTAAAATATAATTTAAAATAATTTGATGTTTTAAAAAATGTTATTATGTGAAAAACAGAATACAAAAAACCCCCTAAACTCAAATATGAGCAACATGGTTTTTTCCTGGAATTGAAAGAATTTGCCTGAAAATACCAGGTTTAAAGCCTCAATACCTAGGTAGATCTTGGGGTGGGTTAAATATATCCTCTTTCTTGGTTACAAGAAGAGCTGTAGAATGTCACTGACAAGAGTTCACGGTTTCATGAAGCTGGCTGGAGGTGACTGGCTCTGTGCTCCTGTTTCTTTTGCTGTCCATCTCAATCAAATTTTTAGCAACTACAAACGTGAACTTGGTGAACTTGGGCTCTCATATAAGGTTGTCTTTTTTCCTGTGGAAAAAAAACCACATTTACACTTAGAAAGAGTTATGGCAGAATCATTTGGTCTCTGCTCTTAAAATTAAATTCCAGCTTCCCATGCTTACATTGGCCTGTGTCTGCACCTGATGGGGCTTTTATGATTTTTCAATTTTCTGGCCTTCACAGCTTGCCTTACAGAAGTTTAGGACATCAAATGTGCTTGGGCTTTCCGTTTTTTGAATGTGCAGACGTCTTTTATGTACCTGTGCCTGTAATTTGTGTCTGGCGAGAATTATTAGTATAGGCATGTTGCAAACTCTGCCACAGTTCTTAGAACTGGTTAAGAAAACACATATTGTTGGACAGCTGTTACCAATATATCAGAAAAAATGTCTTAAATATTAGTTGTAATTTCTTGGCAAGCAAGAAAGGACTGAGGTGAAGAAAATGGGTAATTTGTTTTATGGTGATGTTGTACAGGAGATGATAGGCTTACTCAGATGTTAACACTTATTAAAGTGACAATGAAATTGCAAGGAATCTAGCCCATTTTACATCTAAATAAAAATATCCTCAAAAAAACCCCAAAAAACCAAAAAAAACACAAAAAACATACAAACAAAAAAACGAACAAAAAAACCCAAAACACACAAAAAAACCACCTTGAATTCCCTTGAGTACAGTATATTGTGCCTTTAAACTTTTTAATTTGAACTTATCTGCAAGTCTTCCTGTGACCAGCTAAAGAGATGAATTAATGACCTGTGAATTAATGAAATGTGCCCTGACAGGGTGGTTTGGTGCAGCCCTCTTTCATATAGATTTGACCCAAATACATTTCAAACTTCTGCTGATTAGAAACCAGTTATTAAGCACTAAGTTTCAGGACAGTGCCTGGTAGTTAGGGAGCCTTTTTGGTGTTTCATTTTACATATAAAGCTCACATTGTCTTTAGGATAGAGTATCAAAAAGAGGGTTTGTCTCATGACTCCTTGACATCTCTTGTTCCCTTCTGCCCTGTACCAGTTTCTGTGTTGTGCACGTTTAATTGACCACTGTTCTCTGAACAGCAATTAAAGCCCAATTTGACTTGTTGCTCAGCAAGATGATAAGAGCTCTGGCTGTCAGCACGGTCAAAGATCAAACTTTACCCCATACAGAGCTTACTGCAGCTTCATAATTTATTCTGCTGAAAGCTCCTCTGAGAACACGGCAGACTCCGCAGCTGTTGGCGAGGCTCCCCAGTTGTAACTGTTGTGAAGGAAAGACAAAAATGTTGTTATGTTATAGCTGTTCCTGGAGTTCTTAGTCCTATGTGGCAAAACAAGTGTTTAATTTTTTAAAATTTTAATTTTTTTTTTTTTTAGCACTTAAGCTGGTATATGATATCATGTACACATGTTGAAAAGTTTTTATGTGCAGTCAAGGAAATCAAAGAAATATCACTTCTGTTAAACCCTCCACTGGAAAACTCTACTTTCTCTCAATTGCATATAATAAGGTCTGAAAGACCATTTACATTATGGCACTAAGAGAGAACAAGAAATAAAGCATCTGTGTGCAAAGAATGTCTACAGTATAATGTGCAGTCAATAACTGTGAATTCATTCCTAGCAAAATGCCTTGAGTCTAGAATTCTCTAAAAATAAAGGAGCTATAGAATCCATCACAGATAAAAAACTATATTAAGTCATCAGTGGCACATGCTGAAATTGACCTTTGCTTCAGCTTTTCCAGAACTTTGCCCTAACACATTCTACTATCTTAGTCCTTCAACTTTAGCCATTTTTCTCAAGACACAGTCCCAGAAAATAAGATATTCACTCTAACCAAGAGCCAGTAACTTCCTACTAACAACCTGAATGCTTATTTTCATTGCCTTCCTGAGTTACCGAGCGAGCACTGAAAATTATCCACTGATATAAATATGTCAAGCTTCCCTGGTTATATTTGAGTCATTTTCATCTTCAGTGGATGACTGAAGTCCAGGTCACACCATCAGCTTTACCTGTTTGTGTGTTATGTCTGAGGAGCCTTGTGATACAGCTCTGAGTAACAGCATCTGCACCAAAAGAAATTCTAACCTAGGGAAACCAGAATGGTTACTCAAAGTTGGTTCTACTGCCCAAAAAACAAAGGCTCAGAATTTGGTTTTAGCTAGATCAAAGCTTCCCATAAACACTTAGTTATTTTTCATTTTTTGGTTTGGTTTCCAGTCAAAACAGCAACAGAGCATCAAAACTGAATCTTATGAAGTAACCTGATCTATAATTTCTGCATTTAAGTATTCATAATTGTTCACATTGCAGTTTTTATTGGTTTCACCATTGATTTAAAGAAAAGTAAAATGATGTTATAGGTCAAGGTTGTTATACGATTTAGAGAACATAATTTTCTTGTGAGAAGTAAGTTTTGGTATTTAGCTTTAACATTTTGTTTTGTGCGCTCATTTTAATGCAAAATGCATTAGTTCATGTTTTCCTTTTTACTCTTCTCTGTTAAAATATTAGTGCCAGCAGCAGCAGAGCATTGCAAACGAAGTCTTTCCTTCCTTCCTTTGGGCCTGATGTAGCTGATACTAGATAGTGCAGTGCCAAATAAATACAACTAAAGGAAGAAAGAATAAAACTAAGTGGATTTTTATTTTTTGGCTAAACTTTAGTGTCCTTTTATATATGATGGAGGGATTGGTATGTACTACAAAGGAAAAAAAAAACCTGTGGGCATTTTCATTGCAGTAAAAATAGGTACTACATACTAGGATAAAAAAACAAAACTGGTATTTCTGCCTGTCTTTATATACCATCTGGTATATAAAAGAAGTTCAATAAGGAGACAACTGGAGCTTCAAAGCTCTGTAATTTCCAGAAAAATTAGCTTCCTGGCTTTAGAATTAATTTGAAATAGAATGCTTGACTATAATGGAATGTTGCCTTTTATTCTTTAATATAGAAAATCCAATCTTTCTGGAGCATTTTTATATGTAACTGTTTACATAAAGCCTTAAAAATAGATTCTGCATCTATCTTGCATAGCTTTGTGTGTTATAATGCCTCATTTATACAATTTTTTTTTTTTTTGCCATTGCCATTGCCATTGTGGCCATTTCAAAGAAGATCTAAAATTTGTTCTTCAGTACCAACCTGTAAAAGTTTCAGGACAACTTTCCTGGAGTAGGGTTTTCACTCAGTATTCTGAACCAGATTTTCCATTTCTGTGTGATTTGGTCAAATTAACCTATGTCCTTGCTCTCTACTGCTTTATGTCAATTGTCTGCCACAGAACTCCATCAACCTCAAAGGCTGCGCTGCTTTTGTCCAGTGTTTAGTTCTGAACAACCATGTCAGTGTGAAAATTATTGTGCCTCATTCCAATTAAATGCTTTAGTCATAGAAATGTACTCTAAAACATATTTTTTATCTTTTCAGGTATGCTAGTCATCTCCCTGCACCATTAGGATTCAATGCTGCACTCCAAGAAAAAGCTTTATTTCTTCTACTGAAAAGTAGTTATGAGATTCATAAAGCTGTTATTCATGCTCAAGCCCTGTGCAAATGGAGACAGAAGAGAAGAAACCTCTTTGTTGGGGCTATTCATCATGGTCTGGGGAATTTTCCCCCAAGCAGTCCTCTAATAATTCTGCTCAAATTGTGGGTATTTCTGTGTAACCAGGTTGCAGGCTACACAGTGAGTCTCTAATCTCTGAAACAAAGTGAGGTCAATCATGTCCCTGCACACAAAGTAAGCATGAGACAGTGCAGAGCATTCTAAAAACTACTGTGGGCTGTTGTTAGTGATTAACATGGAGAATATATAAAGAAATAATACCTTATATCATGTTTAAAATATTGCTATGAATGGAAGATAGTGGCCCCAGTATGACACCGTATTTCAACATATGCATTTGGAGATGGGGGACTTATTTAATTCTTCACCAAAGATTAATTGGTCTGTCACAATTCTGTTCTGTGGATTAAAGACCTTTGTAAGTTGTTGTACAGCTAAATATATCCTTCAACTCTACTTTTTATAAAATAAAGTTTTATAAAGAGTTTAAAAAGTGATAATAAACTCAATATAAAGATAGGTTTTGGAAGAGCAGAAAACACAGAACAGACTTTATCTTAGTATGTAAATGATAGAAAAGGTAAATCTAAAAATAGACTATGTAGGTATTAAAATTGTAAAGAATTGGGATTTATCATAGTTTTGGCCAATAAGAGAACCAAATTAGTTTTGTATATTGACAATTGAAATGGTTTTATTAATTAAAAAATATTCTTAGAAAAAGTGATCACTGTTTAAATAGTTCAGATTAGAGAACTGTCTCAATTATATAATGTGCAAAAAATGATCCTGGTATTGGATCTAAAATATTATTACTGTAAAATATTCTTACTGGATAATTTCTTAAAATTATCCTAATAAGAAAGTAATAATGATTTTCTTCAAAGTCTGCTATTATTTTTGTTACTATTTGACAAATTCTTTCACTGTGTCTAGAACTACACAAATAATTTAATAAAGATGTCATATTCATTTCTATTTTTCAGGACTAAATTAGTTGAGGATGAACTTATGTCCCCTCTTCCTTTACTGTTTGGCATTTAGAAGATACCTATCTACTGGATTCTCATCTTGATACTTTTCAGTACATTATGGTGAAATTCAGGAAGATTGACATTGGAAGAAAGCAGATGCAGTGAAATATGTCATGGTTTCACATTGTCCAGTCCTTCAGACTCTTCACCCCTTAACAGTATCAAAAATGCTGCTGTAGTAGTTTTGACTGTTCTATTATAATATTATATTTTATACTTTATACCTGAAACTGAACACATATCTGATGTGTTTTATTTCTCCAGCTATTATAGAAAAACTTCTGTAATCTACCTCTTTCAAAGACTGGATATGAGAAAACAGTCTAATGGGAGACGCAATTTTTGTTTGTAATTATCTGGCCTCTGCTGACGTGATAACATCTTCACTTTCATGTTTTCATTTTTGAACATCAGATCTTGTGTAGCACCATGAAGTCATAAAGGCATATGAGGTTTGTTTTTCTGGAGTGTTTTATGTTTTTGGTTAGGCTTCAGTTTTTCATGTGAAAAATTGGACCACCAAAAGGAAACACCTGCCTTTGTCTTTAAAACTCACGCTTCTTCAGGTCTGTAACATTGTTCCACCCTTTCCCATATTTCCAGCTTGTAGAACACCCAGCTGCACTCCAAGGTCAAGACTTTGCTTGGACTCAGAACACAACTTCTTGTTTAAAATAATTAAGACATGGATGGGAAGGCAAAGCAACATCTAACATCACATAAAAAGAAAATGACAGCATGTGTGAAAATGTCACTTCAATAGGATGAAGAAAGAGCTGTAAACAGATAAATTCAATTTTAAGTGCATTATTTGTAGACACGCAAACCAGAACTACTTGAGTTATTCTCACAGTTAAATAATACAGAGTAAATAATCTTCAGATGCTCAAAATTTCTTTGGAAAGTTATAACTGTAGGTAAGACAATAAATCTGTTATCTGTGTTTCCACAAGCACTTCACAAAGGGAAGCTATTCTTTTTCCTACATGTAAAAGAAACTTGTCTTTGCATGCAGTAATCTACATTAAGTAAAGAGGTGTCAAAAATTACATGGAATTAATACAGAACAAATGTTGATATAATGCCAGAGTGAAAGAAATGAAACCCAACAACTGATCTAAAGTAAATATCTGCCTTAGAGTTTCGTACTGCTGCCCAATTATCAGAATGCCTGAAACATAAAATCAACAAGAAAAGTAAAGTCCCCTGAAAGTTTCCTAGTGATCCTGTCACAGTCACACAACCTGCTTGGGCAGGTTTTTTCTTTCTGTTTTCCTTTTATGGGGGCATTGATGTGGAAAACTTTATTGAATATTGGAGAAGGAAAAGACTTTGTGCAGATTCCTGTATTACAGGTTTACCCTTAAGCAAAATAATTCTGGGTTTTTTGTGAAGTTTCACTATAATAAGTTAGTCAGATAATCAAATTCTACAGAAACTTTAGATTTTAGTCAACATATTTTCCATAGTAAAAAAGTATGGCTAAAATATTCTATGTAATAGTCAGTTGACCTCTGGTTTAGAGTTATGTTATGTATAGCACATGGGTTTTATGTACTTTTCAATCACACTACTTCTGTTACTCTCTACAGCTGTCTACACTAGCTTAGGTTAAAAGTTCTTTAAAGCATTATTATAATGAGTATTTTTTCAAGTTTCTTTACTCAGAGAAAGGTGAGAAATTCCAATGAACTTATCAGTATGTGAGACCATACACTTACATACATATATATAAATATATATATATAATATTTTGAATTTATATTATTTTTCTTCTGTCTTAAATACATAAAAGTCTGATTTATGCTACTTGCAGTTATTCTGGACCTGCAAATTTCAGTGTTAATTCTTAAATTAAAAGATTGATATAGCTAGGTAATTTCTAATAAAGGTTTGTTTATCTGTTTATCAGAGGAAAACTATGAACAGAAGTTTTTGTAAACATCTTGTCCTACAAAATGTTCAATATGTTGCTATTGTTAGGTTGCTTACACCTATAATTTTCTACTGGGTTATGTTTCCCCATCCTTCTTCGTCTCTCCTTCTAAAAATCTGTTCACCATTAGACATACACTGGATGTAGAAAAATAATGAAAATATCAGCAATAAAATATTTCCTATTAAATCTTATCTCCTGAGAATAGTGTTAGCAGCCTATGCAATCTATTATAGAAGTATTTTCAAAATCAGCTAAGGATCATGTCAGAGACTTTTTTTTTAGGGTCTAGCCTGTGCTGTATTAGAAAGCTAGCCTGCATTAGCTCTCTGTAGACATTTTGGCTACGGAAGAGAAGGACAATGTGTGACCAAACAAGATCTCTACAGTGGTGCCTTGTTCAGTGCAGGAGAATCACACTTGTGTATTTCTCTTGCTGTCCATAAAGAAACTTAATGTGACAAGCTCTGCTCTAGGTATCTAGTGCATTGGTGGTTTAAGTTAGGTAAACTAATCCTACTTCTAGTAACACCCAATGTGCTTGCTCTCCTCAAGCACAGACTCCAGAATTTGGTATTCTTGGCTCCTCAATTACTCTGAGCGTAGAGGAAGAAGTGGATCCTCCACTAAACTATTTTGTAGTTAGCTGCTACTGCTGTAACATCTAAAACCGAGAGAAGCAGGTGTATTTTCCTCTCTGAAACAGGAGGGGAGGAATGTTCCTTCATTTCTTTCTTCCTGGTGAGCACCTCAGGCAGAAAAGTTTCTTGTGTAAGTCCTTTGTCTTTCAGAAAAAAACCCTCTCATCTAATTCCTCACACTTAAAAGGAGGAATACAGAGTCTAAACACAAGGAAGGGTTTCAAGGCTGGGGAAGCCAAGATTCATGGTATTCTTTATACTAACTCAGACATGATGTCTCTGGGAGAGATTTCTGATGCATCTCTACTTTATGTTTTGAAATGGTTATTTTAGAACAAAGTTTATTGTGAAACCCATTACAAAAGTTAACCTTTCCTTCCTTGGGAGAAGCACTTAGGATGATGCATTTGGCTGTGAGATCTTGTGCCTTATGTTTCTGTTGGATATGTCTTGGTTCCAACCACGGTACCCAAAACCCAGCAAGAACGTGTCTAAACAAAGATATCACATTGGTTGCTTGGAGAGAAACAGGAAACCTAACTGATGAATTGCTATGTCCTAGGCTGTGATCTGAAATCATTAAAAAAAAAACATAGAATGGTTTGGGTTGGAAGGGACCTTAGAGATCATCTGCTTCCAACCCTTGCTTTCACTAGACCAGTCTGCTCAAAGCCTCATCCAACCCAGCCTTGAACACTGCCAGGCATGGGGCATCCACAACTTCTGTGAATAACCTGTTCCTGTGCCTCACCACCCTCACAGCAAAGAATTTCTTCCTAATATCTCATCTAAATCTATTCCCTTCCTGTTTAAAGCCATTACCTCATGTACTAACACTATGTGTCCTTGTCAGAAGTCCCTCTTCAGTCTTCTTGTAGGCCCCCTTTAGGTATTTTTCTTCAAGTTCTTTCTTCTCCCAACAATATTTTTTCCAGAGTATCGGGGTGGTTGAAGCACACCTGTAATTTTTTAGGCAGAGTAGGAATTAGCATATCCTCATGACAGTATGCCATGTACACCAAATAATTTAACTGTAACATAGCTCAGGGATATGTATTCAAAGGAAGCCTGAAATATTTGTTGGTCAGTGAATTTCTTTTTACCGGGATGGAAATCGTTATTAGCTCATCTCTAATATAAATACTTGCAACCTGTAGCAGAGTTCTGTTATGGTAGTGTGCTAGTTAATGTCATTCAGGTAAATAAAGAAATTTCAGACCAAATATTTATGACAGAAATTATGGTGCCATTTTTATCCCTATTTTTAGCACACAGGAAACAATAATAAAACCCAGGATTTAATAGTCTTTAGTAGGCAAAGTCAGAAGAAGGAAAGAAGGATTTTCATAAGAGGCCCTAATTTCCTTAAGGGAACCATTTTTTTCCCATCTCACCAGTATAACTTCAGTAGCAGTATAGCCTATAGGCTTGCAGAAAGCTTGACCTTTGATTTCTGCAATCAAAGGCTGCCCCACCTAATATTGCAGTAACCACTACCTTATGCCAGGTGGTGAGCTGCCCCGTTCACTGCTGTCTCCTTTATGGGTAGTTACAGACGCCTTTACAACAGAACTGTTATTGCTTAATTTGCAGAAAGCTTCAGATTGCAGTATTCACTTCTTTGGTCATCTCCATTGAGTATCTGCAACAATGAAGTCAATGAAACTGATTTAATTAGATACAATTATTAGATACAAATCAAACTGCTTACAGATTCTTTTATACATAAAAGGGAAAGAAATAGGTATTCTGCACATTAAGATATTTACCGAAAGTGAGGAGAAAATTGCTTATTTCAATACTCTCTGTGATAATGAAAGTCTTTCATCTTTCTGATGTGTATGAAAAATATTTTGAAATTGGTCCCTTTACATATGCTGCAATTAAATTCAAAAGGAGCTATAGTTCAGATTCACACGTTTGAAAGCATCTAACAAAAGTGGGTGATTTCATTAGTTCAGAGAAGATGTGCATGGTGAAGTGTCAGTTTGAAGTTAATTTCATATTAATTTGGGTACACATAAGAGAATTTCAGAGAAGATTTTATAAACAAGGTAATGCATCGATTTAAAATAAATTTTGCTTTCGAAGACATGTGCTGCTGATTTTTGAAGGAGTAGAAACTCTATTCTCAAAATAGCTTGAAATCCTTATCAAGAAAGGATACTAGCAGCCTTCAATTTTAGCAAGTCTTTCCTCTCTCTTCTCCAGGTTTCCTTTATCATCTAACATTTGACCCATACTTATCAATATGTATTGTAATCTTTTAAAGCTTGTCAACAGAGAAAATACAGTTCTAATGTAGGTAGAGATAAATATAACCTCACAACTTGTTTCCCATGATCCACCCATGAGCAACTTGTTTGAGGTTTGTGGTTTCTTCCTCAGAGAAAGCTCCCACATTGTCTTCAAAGAATGATTGATTCTGTGAGCTGAACTAAGGACAAGAAGTCACGGGAGAGGTCTCTGCCCCAGTATCATGGCCTGGAAGAATGATGATAGGTTATCATTTCCCTTTTGTTGCAATGAATTCAGTTCATGGATATGCTACGGATAAACATCTAACAGGAACCAATCCCTTTTAGAATTGCTCTCAGACCTGGCAGGCAGAGCAGTCCTTGATATTGTTGTGAACCATACAACAGAAAGTCTGGTACATTTTAACATCTTAGGTAATAGTTGGAGAATATGCTGAAATGTCATTTAATCAGAGAGTTGTAGAATAGATGAACATCTTAGTTTCGATCTAGACTTTAATTAGTGAGCACTAATTGCCAGGAAAACATTGTATTTAGGGGGAGTTGAATAAATATAAACCACAACTCCTTTATCTCTTTTCTTTTAGTTCTCAGAAAGTATTGCTTTCTGCACTAAAAAAAATCCATCAAGCTTAGTGAGTACTACAATATCTATACAAATACACAAAAATGTATTGACATTGTTATAATCAAATTATAATTTCTGGATATCTGATCAGACAGAC
Organism: Cinclus cinclus; assembly: GCF_963662255.1. Lineage (NCBI taxonomy): Eukaryota > Metazoa > Chordata > Aves > Passeriformes > Cinclidae > Cinclus > Cinclus cinclus. The sequence goes on from NC_085047.1 coordinate 69,686,421, forward strand.
TTTTCCCACCTTGTCCCTTTTTCTGTTTATTTTGTTTTTCCTGTTTGTTACCAGGCTGGAAAATTGATATTTCTTTCTGTTTCCCCCACACTAAGCTGCTCAGAACTGATTTGCAGTTCAGTACAGATGTGTTTTGAACCCATGATGAAATAGTGCTTTCTCAAAAGTAGTTTAACATCTACATTAAGGCTAGTGGCTGAGCTACAAATGAAAAAAAAAAAGTACATGACTTAATGCAGCCTCCTGATCTTTGCCTTTACAATGCCCTTTTGTTCTATAAGTTTCCATGTGGGAAGATTAGGGAAGGTCAGTAAACAAAAATGTCTTTGCATGTCTTAAGAGATCTAAGTGTTCTGCCTGTAGAGTCAGCAACTTCCCATTGAGTTTCAAATAATCTGAAAGAGATGAGTTCCTTTCACAGCATGAGAATTCTGGCTTGGGCAAGGGGTATTGTCTTCTGATTCCTTACAATCTCAGACTCACAGTAATTTGACTGGGCCACCTGGCTAGTGGGTGTTTTAGCCACTTTTGCTTAATCAAAGCCAATCATCAAGTGCACTCACTATCTCTCCTCATTCCAGGCAACACATTTCCTTAATAATACATATTTCCTTTGTAACTTCTGAAACAAAGAAAATGCTTTGTAACAGATTCAACGGCAGAAGAACTGTAGAACTGTGGAGAAAAAAAAGTAGAATTTGAAGGGTTGTGGAAGAGACATAAGATGTCAGGGATGCTGTCCACAGACTGTAATTTGGTTTTCTGGCTTTAAATTTTAAGGACGACAGAGGCTATGGAAGAACATGCCACGGTTACATGGCTCACCCATTCTGTTCTTAGGAAATTATGTTATGAAGCAGTTTCTGAAACATGAAACTTTGTGCAGAAGCAAATTCATAAGTCTGATGCTGCATCTTAGCCTTTGGCTGATAAGAGAATTTTAGGATTAGGCCTTGGAAAGATAATTTTGGTTTATGATATATTGATAAAAATAAGGGGTTAATTTGCTACCTGTACAGTCACACACTACACACACTGCTAAGACAAGCAACTCTAAATAAAACACAAGTCCAAAACCCACAGGCTGTTAAGGTCACTGAGATGAGCTATAACATACACAGTGATGTTCAGTTCATAACACAGAAGCTTTGCGAGGAATTTGGATCCTAATAACCGAGCTATTGATGTGACTGTTTATTCCAACCATTTACAAACATAGGGGATTATGCAATGCTCTGACATAATTTCTGCTAGCAGCTGGAAACCTCTGCCGAACATCTGCCTGAAATACTGTTCTCATAATTCATCTGCCTAAACTAGCTGAGTAAATTGAAATGAAATTCCAGTTTTTATTTCTTTATCAAAACTTGTGTAGTCTTTCAAGGCAAAACACTTTTGGGAAAACTCTTTCAACAATTCTTTGTGTCAATTCTATAGCCTTTAGTTATATTTTGTCTCATAAAAATGTAGAGCACTGGAATACATGTCACTGCTTCTGAAGATTCATGAAATCCATTTTCTCTAGCTGTTATTTGTATGTTGGCAGCTTGCCTTGAAATTATTGTTTGCTCTTCTCGAAAGTATGGACAATTTTAACCAGAGGCCTCAGTACTGAAAAGGCAGAAAAATGGTGTGGGGACTAGTATATAAGTTTAACTTCCATTAATTATGAGGGTGAAATGGTGAAATGGTTTATCCCTTTCATTATACCTACAAGTGTAAGTAGAAAACCAAGGTAACTAAATGAAGGAAAGAGTCCCTTTCCTGTAATGTGAATTTGTTCTGACTAGGTGTACTTTTAGATGTTCTCCATTGATCTTGACCTGTATACTGAGTACAACATGAAATAATATGAGAGGCCATTTAATTTTCCAGATGGAGAATGAAGACCTCTGGTTCTAAACTATTTTTAACTATGTCCTTAGCTCTTAGCTTTGGGTTTATTTCTTCTAACTTATGTCAAAATAGGTTAAGAGAGTTGAACTCTGGAACTGTGTGTTTCTGCTCAGTGACTTGAGCAGCTTGGACTGACTACTTTGGATTTGCACATGTTCCTTTCATGTACGTTCCTAAACTTGAAGCATCATATTCCCACATTTAATCTCTTTATATTTTAGTTAAGTTGTAAAATATGGATTATTAGGGTATAATATAAGTGCATTTTTGTGTGTGAAATTGTATGTCAAAAAGTTACAGAAAGTCATTCTAGAAGTGGCAAGTCCCACAAGAAACCATTACCACTCAGATGAGAAGACATGCAGTGGGCAAAAGACTCAGGTCTTTACACCACCTTCTTACTTTCTTTTGAAGTAAATAATAATAAAGAAAACATCTATAAGGCTTTTTGTGGTGGGAATGATTAATTTTCTTACAACTAAATAAGGTAGAATTGTCTATTTTTTACTTCTAAATGCTATTTGCAGATTCAGTGAAATCTGTCTTTTGGAATTGATTTTATCTTCATTTATCCTACCATTAACAGAGAAGCTAGAGAATTTAAACTATTTTAAATGGATATAAGTGACATCAGAACTGGGATTGAGATTAGCTCTGTGGTTCTGTGATTTGAAATACACCTCTCCCTCCACTGGTGACAAATGACACTTTCGGTCACAGGAAAAGAAACATATCTGGTATATCAGAAAATAACACGTCATTCTTAACTGATAAGAATGTCCAGCTCTGTGCAATTGATTTTATATACATCCTGACCCAGTTTCTTTTTTAAGTAAGTCCTTAATTTATAGGTCTTGTAAAGTCTACTCTGTCTCCCAAATAAGCCATTAGGTCATCAGGATCCATAATTTATTATAGTGCATTTTGTGAACAGGGAGTTCATCTGTGAGGATATTGTGTTTCCCAAGGAAGTTAGGAAGAAATTTGCCAAAAAGGAACTAAGGTTAAAAACTTAACAGATCCATCTGTTTCTTTGAGTTCCTCTAATAGATATTTCTGAACAGATGTGAGAGGGAAATAAAAAGAAAACTTCCAGTGAAATGCTGAAGTGAAGGTTACCAATAGTAGTATCAGTACCAGTAGTGAGCTGCATCACTAAAATGAAAACCACTTCAACTAGAATGTAAAAAGCCCCAAATCGTAGGACCTAGTAGGCTAATCCACTAAAATGCAAAAGCCAGATGCAAAAGAGTATTCAGACCTTACACCTATTTCATGTTCAAGATTCTCAGTTTTCATTCCTCAGCAGTTACCTCATTCTCCTATTATACAAAAGCCATTCTGAACTTGCTGGACTGTTGTTTTGTGAATGCTAGGCATCTCTCAGGGTATACCCTGAGTATTTCCTACAGCTGTCCTTGATGGGTAGGTTGCTCCTATTAGCTGCTCATATTTATACGTCATGCTTAGTACAGAAATTGGTTTGTGCAAAAGCATTCAGTCTTCATTCTCTTCTTTACTCAATAACTGACTCATTGTAGTGTTTACTTGAGAGGTGTTTCTTACAGCTTCTGCATGAGTCAATCTGGACACAGCATCTCTAAAATTTGGAATTAAAAAAGGCTTGTGAGTGCTGATGGGTGGGGAAGGAACAGGGTCTCTTTAGCTCTTCTGCTGGATCTATTTTTCTTCACATGGCAGTATTAAGCATGCATTGGGGCAAAGAAGCACTGAGAACTACTTTGGAACCTAATGATGGGAAAACTCAGCTGGCAGTGGGAGGGCCTGGTTAAGAGTGCCTAGTCCAGCGAGACAGTTTTTACTAAGTGGAATATGTTCAACTGAGATGAACTTGAGTTTTGGGTCTCCAACAGCACCAGGACCAAATCTTCTGTGTGAGATATATCAGAGCTGGCAGGAAACACAAAAGAAAGTTTCAATTTTATTTCTTCATGTATCACATTCTTCATATGTATCTTGTGAATATTTGGCTTTTGAGAGAATTGGAGAAGGCATCATAATTTATTTCTACAATGCTGAATAGGTTTATTAGAGAGGGCCATATCAGCCATATGTCTTGGAAGGACAACACAAAATCCCAAACACATGAAATTGTTTAACTTAATAAGAATCTGTTTTGTAGAATCTGTTTTGCCTTTCATCCTAGTATTTGTTATTGGCCGATATGATAGCTTAGACTGCTGTCTTCTCTGGGAAATCACCTTGTGTTGCAACCTAGGCAAATGTTAGAGCTCTGGGTCATGCTAAGCAGCAAGATGCCTAGAACAGTGGGGCTGCAGTCCCTTTGGGGCATGGTTCCTGAGTGATTAAAAGCTGGGAAATGCTGTTATCCCATTTCTCAGAGCTACTTTCAGAGAGGTTTTGAGCTTGCACTTTTAGGGCACCATGCTATGAGCTCAAAGTTCTGTCTCACTTGAGCAGCTGTAGTACTGCTGCAATCCTGCAGGTAGTAGTTGCTATTCAGTGAAAAACCCAGGGTTAGAGCAACCACTACCTGCACCATAATAATTACATGTAATTACATGCTTAATGAGGCCTTAAATCCCCTATTGTATTACAGCTGAGATGTTTTAATGGGTAATGTCTCCAACTGCCTCCAAACAGCTGACTATAGGGTGTAATTTTACAATTAGCCTAAGTTAATACATGTCCCCACTGCAGCTGTGATGACTAGCACTGCCTTTCCCTTAATGCTAGCCACATATTGTCACTCTTCTGTGCCAGCAACTGTGTGACTTCATGGACAGTTTAATAGCTCCCTGATTTAACCTTGGGGTAGATTTCAATCAGATAAACTTCCTTATCCAGCTGGCAAAAGCTTATTCAATCATTTGGGCAGTATGGTGGAAGGGGATGAGATGAACATCTGGAGTGACAAGGTATGCAAAGGCTGGTTTCCCACCAGATGTATTCTCTTATGTAAAAGCTTTTGCTTCTGCAGTGAGGATAAAATGATGATACAGCAGAGATGACAATTCTCTGCAGTAGAAAAAAATTCTTGTTTTGCTTATCTGACCTTAGAGCCTATGTCTGCAGGCACTCTCAATGTCAAACTCTGACTCAGCAGAAATCGCATGTGTGACACCCAAAATCTGTATTTCTTGAGATGAGAATACTACATAAAGGAAACCTCAAAGAATCTTAACAGTTTCTCAAAGTATTTGATATGATAGCCCTTGGAATAGAAGAAAAATAGCTTTTGGTTATCTTTCAACCTCAGTAAATTCAAACAAAAAGACAGAATATCAAATACACTTTATCTTGTATACACAGTGGAACATGCCAGCTAATAACAAGAAACAGATCATGACCCTAGAGTAACTCACTTCATTTAGAGATAATGGAATACAGTCAAATGTAAACAGTTTGAAATTCAAGTGCAATGCAGACTTTGTCTGTGATGCTTAAGAGCAGACTAGATTTATAAAGCCATTTGGAGCAACCTTTGCTGCATATAACTTGCAACAGCTCAGCAGCATTAGAAATGCTTGATAGTGTAAGTACTAAAATATTATTGCTACTTGTAACCAAGCACCTTGTCTGAATTTTATAACAACTTCCTAGTTGTCCAAATGTTTATTAAGGTTGGATTTGACAACCATTCATTATGAAGCTGCTAAGATAAGGGTAGTTCAAGAAATTACAAGTTAAGATTCTTTGCCCATCTTACTTCCTATAGCTAAAATGCTGCGCACTCATTACTTGAAATTGATTCATTTTAGGATCACAGGATGAAAGATACACCAAATCCGTGGGGATTTTGTTGTAAGCAAAATCAGTGTCATTCCTTGGCATAGAGAGTTTTGAATGGCAGAACAGGGGTAAGAGTGGGAAGTTCTGAAAAGTGAACTGTACTGCAGATGTACCTTCGCAGCACTGCAACTAGATTAGCTTGGAAATTGTTTTAAAAATAATGTAATGATAACCACTTGTTTGGAAAATAAATTCTCTATTCTTTGAGTGCCTTGTTTTCACTACGCTGACATATTTCCTACATGCTTTTTATGCTAACCTTATTTGTCTCCTGAGTGGTTCAATCTTACTTGGATTACTAATGATTCAGGAAGGGAGTGGAATCTATTTGACAGTTTATCAGAAACTAAATTAACTGATTATTCAAAAATCAGGTATTTGGACTATGGATTCTTCATCACCTCTGGATGTCAGTTCTATGACCATGTATTTCTCTAGTGCACTCTGAACTCCAGTCTTCATATTAATATATTAATAGCAATGGCAGAAGTGATGTCTTTGTCACAGGCTACTACTGTTCTTCTTCCTGTCTGTCCCCAGGTAAAGTTGACTCTGTAGCAGCAGTACCAAAGCAAAATCATTATTCAGAATTATCTAAGAATGTACAAGTTTCGTCACTGTATAGAGAGAGAACTGTATTGCTAGGAAGAGAATAAGTTGATTAAAATAATGTTTCCACTACTATACAAGTATCTAAATGATATAAAAATAGTAGAGACAGAATTCTGGGTAAAAAATGTAGGTGGAAAATAAATAGTTTTACACCTTTTCAAAAAAAATATGGACAGTGTCAAAGTATTGATGTTAATTCCAGCCTGACTTTAATGATCGATAATCATGAAAAGGGTAAAGGAAAAGAAAAAGGAAGGACAACTTCCCAGCAATTGTGGAAGAACTGCTAACCACCTAGCAGCTACTGGCCTTTTGAGTACCTGCTGAATGCAGTGATATGCATAAGCTGTAATATATACATACTATGTATATGTATCTATCTATAGCTTGGGTCATGTTGAAAAAGTGTGCACCTACTTTCCTGTGTTTATGTGTGTAGGAAAAAGGAAGACAAAAGAGAAAGAGAGAGAAAAACTGAGGAGAATTCATTCATAAACTCATAAACTTTCATTACTCATTTGCCCTTCAAAACAAAGGGTAAACTATCCTTCAAATGTTTTAGGTACATCTTATGGAAAGGTATTATCTAGGCTATCAGTTTCTCTATGGCCATCCAGTTTATTCTATTTTTACTGACATGTTAGGTCATAACAAAAACAATCTAACAAATGAGAATACTCTTGCAGTACCAGCTGAATCCCTTTACACAAATTTCTTTTGTCATAGTGGTTCTAATTGGCACATGAACAGAAAGCAGGTATGACCCCGAGCTTACATTGTACACAGTGTAGTGTAACCCACCCAAATTAGTTGACATGGTGCAACAGAAAAATTAACTGACGAAAAGGCATTTTAAAAAGATGTTTAAAGAACACTGATTTTATTGCACAGGATTTGCAATACTTAATAAGCTTGTTTACATGCTCTGCTTCTGGAGCATTTGACTTCCAGAGGAATATGAGTTGCTTCAGGAGGAAGAGAGCCTGAGTTCCTGTATAGTGCCAGTGCTTTGGTCTGTGTGGTAACACTGTCAACATATGAAGCAAATAAGGTCGATTAATGACTTCTGCTAAGATGTGGAGACCAAGGCACTGCCTCCTTGATTAAAGACTGTAGGAAAATCACATCTGGAAGTCTGCAATAAGAAAGGAACTGGACACTATTTGCTCTGAGAGCTGTCAGGCACTTTTCCTGTCTTTCCCTTCTCTTACGTTGTTTTTGTCTGAGTTGCCAGTTGGATGAGCAGGGTAATTAGGAGTGACACGCAGCCTGTGAATGTAGCCAAGTCCTGAAATCTGCTGCTGTTCGTGTCATGTAGAGACGATACAGTCAGACAAGGAAAGTTATTTCCTGCACTTAATATCTGATCAGTCATTTGAAATGTAAACATGATGAAGGAATAACAACTGCGAGAAATAAATGTACCAGAAGAGAATGGCCCTGCTTCTTGTTTGGTAAACAGCTACTATTCTTAGAAGCTTTAAAGGTTAAAAAAAATCCTAATAATACATTTATAATAATTAACTTGAGTGTACATGAGGTTTGAAAATTCTCTATAAACACTGAAAGTAATGTAAATTGTCATGATTATTAGCACCTGCAATTTTGCGAGCTTATCTGGCTACAAATTCTATCCAGGTCCTTATCAATGGCTTGCTCTTTGATATATCACCAAATAATTTATATCAACCACAACTTTGGGCATTCTCTGCTGAAGAATAAAGGTATGATTTATGTGAAATCTTCTGGCAAGGCATCCAGAAAAATCCTCATTCAGCCCTTAATGAAAACTAACAAAAAATAACTGAAAGTATGGAATTTGTTTCACTGGCATGGGATGTTCAACCATGAACTAGTTACCATTAACTTTTTGCTTTATTTTTTTTTTCAGTAGATGTGGGAAAGAAGTGCTTTTAAAGTGATTTTTCTGATCTTAGATGTTTATTTTGGAATACGATTAATTGCTCTCATGAGGTTTCTTTCTAATGAATTGTAAGAATTCAGTCTAACCATGAGGTATTTTGAGCTGCTTGAAAAGAACCTGACTCAAATCAGTCTTGTCAGAAAAGGGAACTAGGAATCAACTTTCTCCATTCTTAAATCCCCCTTAAAATCCCTTAAAAGTTATAGAATCACAATAATAGAGTTCACCATTTCAGCAGAAGAGCAATATTAGAAAATTCCATTATCCTCTTGCCATGCACTCTTGTGCTGTGTAATCCCTATCTTGAACTGATTAAACTTCTTAAAAAAAGATGAAAGGGAAGAATGAGAAGATTCCCATACAAGGGAATCTCAGAAGGCTTAACAAGAACAACTGCAAGGTTCTGCAACTCCTGTTATCAACACAGGCTGGAGGTTGAACAAATGGAGAGCAGCCTTGCCAAAGAGGACTTGTTGATGCTGGTGGGTGGAGGCTGGATGTGAGTCCAATCTTAATCAGTTCTGAATGTGTCTTAAAGATCCATGGAGAGAGAGAGTATTCTCAGTTTATTGCCTGCTCATTGGCACAAAGTTTGGAGACAAAATATGATTTTCTGTTAAACCTGAGGAAAGACCTGTAGTCTCAAGAAAAGCTAAAGATGTGTGCTATGAAGAGACAAGAAAACCAGGATTTTACAAGCTGGCCTCAGGAATCAATAACACTAATACTTGATATTTTTTTCTCTCTCTGTTTTCACTGAAACCCAAGATTATATATTTTCAGGGGCTGAGAAGAAAACAAAAGAATTCTACTGTTAAAAAGGGACTCCTTCATAAACAGAGATTGGTTCCATCAGTGTGCAATTTTTTTCCCCTGGTAAAATCTGAATTCCTTGTGAAACTTTGAGCATTCTTTATAGAAAAATCACATCAATTTTATTTAGTCGTGATTATATAAAAAGATCTGGTGGCTTTGAATGTCAGTAAGAAAAGTCAATATCTGGGGACTTGCCAGATGTATTATTCAAACAAAGGATTATTCTTTAATAAAGTACCATGAACAGGAGTGTCCAATTAATCCACAGAAGCAATGTTAACAACATAATTGAGCGCAGTAAGACACAAAATCTGACAGCACACAGGTACATGGCAGCTGCACAGTTGTTTTAAATTATCCTAGCTCACTTTTCTGCTGATGCCACTCATCTGCAGGTGGAACTAGTGTGTAGGATTCTCATTCCATAAAAGACAAAAATCAAAGAGCAAAATACAAATTGATTATGAAAGACTAGATTCTCCTTGATTCTGCTATTAATATTGACTCTATTTTCCCAGGATTTCTCACTGGGTGAGTTTTAAGGCTGTAGAATAATAAACCAGATGCACACCTGACTACACAGAACACCAAAAGGTCCACTTAGTCCTGTGGCTAACTGAGATAACCACTCAGATCTCACAAGGGATATTTTTTGCTTCATGTATGAGATGTAGTCAAGTTTATGATCAGATTCTTCATGTCTGGCCAGAAAGACCTGTCTATTTTTCTTTTCTTCTCACTTTCTTCATGGTCTTTATTAACTCCCTGTTAAATATTTTAACCCAAGTTTTCATCTATCACCTTCACTTATAGCACAACAGCATGTCATATTCTGCTTACTGAAGGTTATAGAAATCTGTGGAAAAGCACTTAGATCTTTCAGATCTAATCTGTTTTCTACTGAAGCTTGAGGCAACAACTTCCATAGATTTGGTGTAGCTAGGTCAAATGCAGATTTAGATGACTTTATTTCACACCCTTGAAAAGGTTGCAAGCAGTCTCTGTAGAAGCAGTAGAAAACACAGGTTTCTCCATTGGATAAAAGCAAATGGATGGCTGGTTGCTACCATATTGGAGTTCTTGTGCAATTAGATGGAGAGAAGAGGAAAGAATTCACACCTATGCCAGAAAAGAGAAAGGTGGGGGTGGAAGAAGAGAAATAAAGAACAACAATGGTGAAAGTGCAGGGAAAATAAAGACAAAAGTGATTGCAAGGAAGAAAGAATAATATTGACAGTGCTGCTAAGGTGCCCAGGACAGGTGGGAATTGTGCAAGTGAGCTTCATACAAGAAAACTGTGCAAAGAGGAAGTAGGCCCATTTTGGATAATGAGAGACAGATCGACTGAGATCGTCCAGCTGCTTCTCACCATATCACTGATGCAAAGCAGATGCACCTTTAACTGGAGCAGGTGGTTATGGCAGGTTTAGAGCACCTTTGTGTCACTGGTGCAAATCAACCCTTAGCTTCTTTGCATGACTTTTGAGGATGACATAAACCATCCAAGCTTCGATGTTACCATCCAAAAATAACCAAAAAAGACTTCATAATATTGCAACTGCTTAATACATGGTAGACTCTTTTTTTGTGTTTCATTTTTATCTTTCACCACATGACCACAGATCTCAAGTGAGAAAGGTAGAGAAGGAGTGAGATATGAACAATTTAAGAACAATTAGAGATGTACTATTTTATAAAACAATAACATAAAGGGGAGCTTTAGGTGAAATTTTATCTAAGAATTATCAGCAGTGTATGGAATGTGGAGCACTTAGAAGGAAGCAATTCAAGTAACTGGCCTTTAGAAAGATTTCTTTTTGTTGCTTTATTGAATTACTGTTGGAAATATTCTAGTTTAAATACTTGCTATTTATTTAACTAGATTTATTTTAAACTTCCAATCTAGAATCATATTCTCAAGCCAAGGTCCTTGTGAGGTAATTTCCGTGTCAGGAAGTCCTGAGCTAATCCTAATCATCAAACAAACTACAGTACTGAGAGCCTGGAGAAGAGAATGCAACTTTGGAAAATGTTTCCTTGAGCAATTAGCTGAGAAACTGCCATGGAAAGTTCTCATCTCTGTTAAGTTTCCTTGACCCCATCTTCTCACTCCAGATGTTCTGTCATGTTTGCTCTGACTGCATCTGCACTGCTAAGTACAAGAGGGCCAGGAAATGAGTTCAAGCACTTTACTCCACTGTGCATCTGCTGGGCTGCACTCTGCTCTGCACAAAGCAAGGCAGATCTTGCCAACTTTCCAGGATGAATCTGCTGTGCCAGGATCTGCTCCTAAGCAGGGGATGTGCGTCAGTTGATGCCACTTAGATCAGAACACAGGCTTGGTCTCTGTATGTTATTTATTTAGCTGTACAGCTATAACTTGGGGAATCAAGATGCACCCAGAGAAGTATGATGGAGATAAATATATCAGAACAGAAAGACGGAACATGATTCTTTCTTGCATCATCTACCATCCAAGATAAGCATAAAATAACATATCTGACAGCACTTGATTCAGACTCCAACACTTTAAGCACTTTCACCTCCATCTGGGCTGGAACTTTTTTGGAGAGAGAGAGAGAAAGATAGAAAGACAGTGAAAGAGAACATGTACTGTATCAGTGAGGTAATTGAAGCTAAAAGCAACAAACAGGAAAAAGACCCTTTTCCAGAAACCATGGTTGATTTTTTTGGCCCTGATCCAATCAACAGACAGCAATTTCTTTAAATTTTTGCTTTTACTTCTAAAAATGAATAGAATTTAAAAAAAAAATGAAGTGGGATTCCTACAGGATTCACCATCAAAGTCATCAAGTTATAATTGTAATCCATTCAATTCTACTAATACATCAAGGCAGCTGAGGAGTTTTTCTAATACATTCAGATTGCTTATTCTCCCATTTCAGGGAAAGCTGATGGGTCCGAAATACTTTAAACATTAACTCATTTTATGGCCATTTTCCAAAAGTTACATATCTAATGTATCAAATCAGGGATCATTTTTTGATAACACAATGCCACAGCCTTGGAAGAAAGGAGAGAAATGCAGTTTCTCTACCTTTTAACTTTCATCAGTAGCTGTCTCCATACTTGCTCTGCAGTTAACTCGTGTCTTTGTTGCAGTCAGCAGGAACTGGTACCAATATTTTGCTGAGAAGGCTGTAAATCTATGGGGATGCAGTTATATGAGACAGGCTGAGCCTGTGTAACAACTTACTGCTGCTGAGAGGAACTGTCCTGTTTCTCTTCAACAGCTTTTTCACCTGTTTCTCATCATCTGCTGACTCCTTCCCTCCTCTTTCACCATCTTTCAGCCCTGGGGCTCCATGTCTTCTAGCAAATTATGTTTGCCCAGGACTGTAGTCCAGCACAGAGGCAAGCAGGAAAGAAACAGCACCCTCCCCATCCATCACATTCTTGAAACTTCCAGCAGTTGGTGGCCATATACAAGCTGCCTATGGAGAATGTCCATGATGGTTTTGCAGCTGTTCCTAGGAATTTCTGGAAGAGGGGTAGTTAACCTGGGCCAAAACCATACTGGGGTCATTAAAATAATATACTGTAGACAACGTAATCCAGTTCCAGTGCCTTGGAGTGGTACTATTCGCTGTCTAATATACTGTAACTCAGGGATATGGTTCCTCTTAGTGACTTAGTATGAAACCAGCTCAACCAAAATGGAAGAAAAAACTTTTTGCCATCAACAATTTAGGTATCACACCACAGAAATGGGACAGGGAACAAGAGTATAATTCCAGGAATAGAGAGGGAGAGATGGAAAGAAAAGACAGACTTCTTCAGAGTTAATTTTATACATCTTGTCTAACTCTACTCTCTTTAACAGTATCATTAGAAATGTATCCATATAATTAGAGATGTGTACATACAAATGTGTATAGAGGAGGACTCTGCAATGATGCTGACTAGAGAGATTTGCAGTACAGTGCCAACAATCCACTGCCATTTCTCCTCATGTTTCTACCCCTTTGGATCTGCCATCTAATTTGAATTTGTTAGAAATTCCGAAGTTCTTTTTCCAAGGAGTCCAACTGCTAAGACAATAATCTAATGCATATTGGTTTAAATGGATCAGCAAGAGCTCAAACACACAGTTTAAATGGCAGATTGGAAGAGGTGATAGCATTCACTAAGACGGGCAAAAGGAGATGACCCTCCTTTAACCTCTTACTGTGACATATCTGCACCCAAAAGAGAGTGGTACACAGCTTTCAGAAAGGTTTGTACTCTTCTCTCTGAGTCAACACTTCGGCATTCAGCAGCAGTGCCATTGCATTAGCACAGGCAGCCCCTATCCTGGGACACAGATGTTCAGCTGGACTGAGGAAAGGCTGCAAAAACAATCTTTCATACCTGCATAAAAACTGTTGTTTGGGCTTTTAAAATATCTTCCTCCCCCTTGCATCCTCAGTTTTTTAAGTCTAGGTCACCATACGTGAGAAAAACAATCTCAAGTCAAAATTTCTGAATCTGGCATTGCTTATGGGTCTGTGGGTAGGTCTTTGTCATGCTGCAGGGTGATCCAAACACCCCTTATAAAACTGTTCCCAATTATGGATATAGTCCATGTGTTTTAAAATAAACTTTCTGTCCTCATAGAAATATGACTAATAAGAAAAAAAAGATAAAACAAAAACTTTTGATGTTCTCAGTGTTCTGGGGAAGCACTTCTTAAGGATTATTTTATAGCATGTACGGTTTAACATTTCTTGCCAGCTGGTTTTTACTGGAAGCTCTGTGTTTAGAGCTTCCATTTCATGTTTAATATTTCATCTAGTATATGAATATAAAGATTCTCGCTCCATAACTACTCTCTATTTTTTTTTCTCCTGTAAGAGTTTTTGTTTTTTCCAAGGTTGATGTTGAGTGGTTTGGTTTTTTTTTAGGGCTTTTTTTTTCCTCCTTTCATGACAGATTGAAGATCTAAGGCTCGTAAATTAATTTCTGGAAATCTAGAGTATAGAAGTCTTGGGATTTGACAGTTTCGGATTAACCTGTGGAAAAGATTTTGCTTAGCAGGATTGGTCATGCAAGTCTCAGCAGAATTAAAAGAATCTTTCAGGTAAACATGCTCAAGTCTCATTAAAGCAGTACCCTCATGCCATTTCGAAGAACCTCTTAATTTCCATTCATAAGATCTGACTCTTCTGCCTTTGCTTAACCAACTGCTCTAGCTCAAAGTTTGCTAGTAATTGTTATTGCAGGTAGAAGTTCTCCTGAGTTGCAAATTTGCAGAAGTTTGGGGGAATTCTGTTTTGCGTTGTACAGTTGTAAAAAAGCAGGAAGCTTCCTTTATGTGCATGTTCAAAGTACAAAGAATGATTTTTGCTAATGGAAAATGGTTAAAAAATCAGAAAAATAAGATTCAACATTCATCACATTTTCTATTGTAAATAATAGAATCTATTTTAGGTTTATACTTTGCTGCTTTCACAAATCATTTAGTGTAAGTTTTCTCCATACAGGTCTGAAACTAGTTTAACAGTCTTCATTTCTTGTGAATTAATGGCAATCTAGTGTTTAAATGAAATCATTTCTGGAGATTGTCTCTGACTTCAGCCTTGGAACTCCTTCTTTGAACTAATATGTCGCAAAAAAGTAACCAGGCAAATGTACGGATCTTGTGGTCTGGGAGCATTCTGTTTTAGTGGCCCCAGTTGTGAATAAAACAATAAGCAGATGTTTTATGCTACTATTCTAAGCAATGCATCTGTTGGGGTGTGGCACAGAAGTGCATCAGTGTTTAATGCAGTTTGATTCCTTCCTAACTCTCATATATCCATCAGCTTCCTTGCTCCACTGGCTGGTAATTCTGTTGCTTTTGCTATTTCACTGCTCTTTCTTACTAGGGTATCTGTGTTGGAAAATTCTCAGTTACAAAACATGTGTGAATGTCTTTATCCTGGCAGTGAGTGGCCTAAGGGAAAATAATATTTTAGATGCTTTGATTATGCTAGTAATGTAACCCCCCAAATATATTGCTAGATCCTCCAGGTTGTTTGCTGTCCTACTACACCTATGGCACTTGCAGCCAAGTATAGTGCAACCCTGTCCTTGAGAGCTGTGGGGCACATTAGTGTCCTGAAAAATGAAGGCAGGTATTGAGAAAGCAGTGGGGAATGCCAGCATCCTCTGGTTTGGTGTCTCCTTGTCTTCCAGGAACTTCTATCTGTAATGGACCAGTTAGCACAGGTTTAATGTAATGTTACTTTGGAGTGAGGCAATTTTGGATGTGCTTGGGAGGTGGGTTTAAAAGGACACAGCTGTAGTGCTGGGGGTAAAAAAAATAACGGAAGGAAGGGAAGGAAGGGAAGGAAGGGAAGGAAGGAAGTCCCTACCCTGCTCTGAATCAGATTCCAAAGTCATTGATGTTGTATTTCTAGTGGAATGATACAGTTAATCGAATAATTTGAAATCATGACATTAAAATATTTTTACTTCATTGAAGTGGAAGGTTTTAGCAATTTTAAAGGCATTTTCCTTTTCAAATTGTAAGGGAAATCAGCATAACCTTATACAAAAATCTATTCTGACAGAGATGCTCTTCGATGGTTTCTAGATCTCAGTGAAACAAGCTTTTAATATACCATTCCTTCTGGTCTAGTAAAGCATCTATTTCTCAGAAGATGCTAAGCAAGCTAGAGTTCTCTTGGAGTGTGGTCCTAGGACCATTGTTTTCCTGATGGATTTGGACGATAAAAGCTCTAAATGCCGCCTGCTTAGCTTCCTAAATTAGCAAAGATGCATGGCTATTGTTATGCAAAACGACCTCAGTTTACCACTTTGAATTGTTTGGGTTAACTGACAAGAAGAAGCTGAGGTCTTCAATTAAGGGAATAATTTCTGTGCACTTCAAGGGGCAGCAAGAAAAGAGAGGAGTAAATAGTAGTTAATGGCACGACAAGCTTGGAGCCATGGAGCCCCTGGTGTGAAAAGAAAGGGAAAACAAGCCCGCCGAATAGGGAATACCTTTAATAGGTGAACCTTAGAGGAATAGACTATTCAACCACCTACTAAAGAGACAGACAAGGCAATGACAGACAGATTAGGTGGTGTCACCTGTGGGGTTTAGGGAAACAAGGCTGGAGGAAGTGGAAATGAATTTGAATTTGTGCGTATGGAAGACATGTGCAAATTTATGAGGATCTTATTTTGTTATGCTGATGATGCAAAGAGAAGACATTTTATTAGCATAAGACTCCTCAAAGAGAATCAAAGTGATTTAAATAGCCATTAGCCCACTAAGTTCCTATTTATATTCAAAAGGAAGCATCTCATCTAGCTTTATTTCAAAACAGGACGTTTCACACTTCTTAATTATGTGTGAATTATAAAGCACCCACGTCCTCTTCCTCTGCAACATGCACAGCAGCAGGTGTATTCCATCAGAATTAATAACATACTGCTGAGTGGATGTCCTCCTTGCAAACATCTGCACAGCAAGAATGATACTTTATCAAGGATTGATGTTGTGGCAGACTTTTTATTAATCATTGAGTCTGACTGGCATCTTTATAATGACGCATGAATCAGCTCTAGTGGGTGGCCTTTCATTTGTTGGAATAAGGCAGGCCAGATTTCAAATGTTGCTCATGTCTTAGGTCAAGGCCGTAAGAACTTGGTTCTGACTTCTAACAGTCATTGCTAAATTTGGATTTGTGTTTTTACTCATTGCCTAAATGTAGAATCTAAGGTATGAAAATCAGAATCTAACAAGAAAAGAGTAAAGCATTTATTGGTCCTTCTAAACCCAAATTTCAACGCAAAACTAATTAAAAAATCTAAAGTTATTGTCATATCAACAGCTATTATATAGCAAACATATAATATGTGGTGGTCAATTAAAATACAAGTTTTAGAGCATGTACATGTTAAGAGAGCAACCTCCTATTTCTGAAATCAAGTTGTGATTTTTTCTTTCCCCCTCACCATCTGACTCGTGTACATTCATACCCCTGTTAGAGTATTTCAGTTTAAGCAGTTAACTTTTATCAGACAGGCAAGTCTGATTAAAACTGGAATTTGATTCCATTTACAGAAGTCAAGGCTTCTGGAAAATGAATGCTTGGCAACATGTGTTAATTGATATCATCAATTCATAAACAACATTGGAATTTTAGATATGTCAGACCCCTGGTTTGAAAAGCAACGTGCTTTTCTAAATGCTGGAAAATACAGTTCAACAACCACAGGGACATGCTTAATTTTAGTGGAAGATTCTTATTGCTGTGTTATCTTTCAGCATAAACTAATGTTGAAATTCTGAAAGATATACTATCTTTAGGAAAAATGAAATTTAATTCCTGCATTACATGACACAATGCAGAACATAAGCAGCTCAATTAAAATGGCAATTGTTTTTTAAAGGGCTTCAACTTAAAATGTAATAGGTTGCATTTCTTTTTTTTCTAGTACATTTTTTTCCTTGAAAAAACTGAACACGTTTCAGCTTGCTTTATTTGCAGATGCTTTCATGGGACCTTACGTACATAATACTTCATTATCAAGAACTACAGTAAATCTTGGGCAGAATTCTGAGCATGAGAATGGGGAATCATGATGAGATGCAAGAGTCACAAGGAGCAGAGCAGCAGAAAAAATGAGATATTTTAGTTGTGTTAGTCTATTTCTATTCCTGGTCTGACAAAGAAAACAAAGATAGTTTCAGAAAGTCTGTCCTCTAAGGAGTGAGCACGCATGGGGGAAAGTGGGAGTTCAGGTAATGTAGGCTGGAGATAAACTGAATTAGTAGAAGGTAAAAGCAGGAAAGATCATTGAGGAGAGGCTATATTTAGGATCCATGACAGTGGGCTCTGATCAGCAGTTTTCACCCTCCCTGATATCTTGTAGAAAGAGATGGGATTTGCTCAGGTTTTGTCTGTCACCTTCTTTTCTCTGAAGTTTTGCATTTGTGACAGATTAGCTGAGGCAGAAAGAATATTTTCCCTTCCCAGCTGAATGTCCATTTGCAGAGAGGCAGTCCAGTTAGTTTAGTCAAATTCATAGAGCTTCACGGTACATCAATTTGGAATTGGGAAGGGGTTAAAGAAAAGCAGGGAAAAGACGTCAGCTTATGAATCCCTATTATAGAACGTTGGACTTTTCTACCTGTGTTGTGATGACAGAAATCTCTCACAGGACTTCACTTGACCATCATGGTGAAAAGGGTGACTGGGTGCCAGGAACAGCCTGGGATCAATGTGGGAGAGAGATTTATTGGAAGAGCAAGGGTGAGTTAGAGTAGAGATAAGTTTTGTCAGACATGCTGCCCAGTGATTCCAAGAGGGTTAATAAAAAAATACAGGTTATTTAAATGATGATTTGTGCATCATGTTGTTCCTCATGCAGGCTTGTGACAGCACACTTCACTTCTCCACAGAGAGACTGTGCAGGACACTTGAGGGCAGTGGAGAAGCAGCCTGTGCTGTTCTATTGCTTTTAGAATAACGCACTTAACTACTGGTGTAGAGTTTGGAGCACTGAGAATGACTTAATTTGGATAATGAAAGAAAGTTCTTGGTCCCTGCTTTGCAAATTCATCCTTTATACTCAAGCTTTAGAAAATAAGACCGAAAGTGATGAGAGCTGTACATATCCATTATCTAAACAAAGAGATACTCAACTAAAATTTCTATTAGGCTTTTTACAAAAATTGATTAATGATAGTAATTTTGAGTGGATATACAAAACTAGTTGTTTTTTTTTTCCTGTAAGAACTCTTAAATTTGCAACTCTGATGGGTTTCTTGCTGAAGAAAAGCCAAACGAAAACCAACAAACTGCCCCCCTTTTTAGTGTGTGTGTGTGTGTGTGTGTGTGTTTGTGTCTGTGTGTCTGTCTATGTTTCCCTGCAGTTTCCCTTTCATTTCCCTTTTTATTTGTAATTTTCTTTGACTGGAGAGGAATGGGCAGCTTTTCATTTAATTTTCCCTGTTTAGTGACTGACTGCATTTGTGTGGCTAATTTTGTCATCAGGAGGATGGCATGAAACACCTTCTGGTTGCTTGAAGCTGAGGTTGCTGCAGAGTTCACTAATGTTTCCCAATTATACTGCACTTAAGGCACACTCAGTAGGCCAACCTTGTATAAAACAGTTTTTAGTAATCTATATAGTGGACACCTATAAAGTCTAAATTTTTTAGGGAATTTGGGTGTGTGTATTATCTATTTCTTTAACTAAGTAATGGAATTTCAGATGTGTCTGTCTCTTAAAGGACCATTCAGCATTGAAATTTAGTTCTTGCCTACCAGCGCCCAATTTTTTTCTTATTGTTCTGTTTCCGTAGGGTAATTTGGTTTGGTTTGATCTGTTTTACAAATTTGTGGTTATTTTAGGACCTCAGATCTATGTAAGAGTCCATTATATGCTAAACCAGAGTTTATCACACGCTGATTAAAATTGTAATATGCTTGTTTACTGCCTCTGTGGTGGTATATAGCATTTGCTGTTTGTATTTATCTATTAACCTCTTCTAAATGTCTCTGCTTCCTAGGTCTTAGGGAACTGTAGCTGTAAGCCTAAGAAGGAAGCTGTAATACCTCAAATTTAGGAAAGCATGTCAGTACAATTTAAATTTTTGTTCTGAACTCCTTCTACAATTATACCTTATTCAAATCTGTCCACATTTGACAGTTAAGCTAAAACTGAACTAGACACATTAAAAACAAAAGAAGCCTTTGAGAAAGCTCTTGGTGGGTTTTCCTTTGAAATCGCACTTCTGTTCCATACTGATGTTATGAATTTTGAGCATAATTGAAAATTTCTAAATAAATCAACTAGATGGCTGCATGTATACTTCGAGTGAAGTTATTTGTTTGTGAAGGTGAAATACCTGCATTTTGTTGGAGAGGATCATGAAGTAATCCTTCAACTGAATTTTTTTGCATCTGAATTTATGAGGAAAGGAATGCAAAAGAAAGCAAAATATGACAAGGATACAGAAAGATTTTCATATGAAGATAAAAACATATCTCCTGGACAGATAGGAGAAAAATAATCAAAGAATTCTCATGAGATTCTTATTTTCAGTTCTCATCAACATTAATCGGGATTTTATTAATATGTCAATGGATTCAACTCACATACATAATTCTAATTGCTGGTACATGCATACTTTAAGAAACTGGATGAATTAAGGTGATAAGTAATGTTTGTGCCTTAATAGCATTTCCTATTTTGCAATCACTGGACAAGATAAGAAGGGAGATAAAATCTGTCATCCAAAGAAAAACCCTTTCCTTATGAAAAAAACCCACAAAATATTCCAATAGAGAAGTCCCATTCTGCCTTCTACACTTATTTTGTGGGGTTTTGGGTCTTCTTTTATAGTTTTTATTTTAATGTGTTTTGGGAGAGTAGGGTGTGGCTTGTTTGAAATTCAGTAAAACCATGAAGATGTGATCAGGACATCTTCCATGAAACAAGTTTATTACTGTTTTAGCTTGATTTATAAGGCCCTTCTGAGGAATTAGCAGAGGGTAAGAGATACTGAGCTGGGTTTGGGAATCTAACATTCTTTTATCAGTGTTTATATTCAGGGCTGAAAAACAAACAGAAGAAAATTGTTGGAATTTGCTCTGTTTTCTGATACACCAACCTGACAAGAGATTGAATGCGAGCAGTCACAACAGAACCCTCTGTTCATTTATTCTAATCACTGAAGATGAACAGATGTAGAAAACTTTCAAGCTGTGCAGAACCATTACTTCTGAGGTGGTGACAATTACATGAAAGCATTTCTAGGGAATATGCAACTTGTAAGTATTTTTTGTGCATGGGTAGGGAATGAGTTTTAGTGTAGGAATTGGGGAAATGTAGTATGTGGACTGTTGTATCCTGACTGTTCAAAAGTAATTTTAGTGGCCTAATTAGAAAATAATTATATTCTAGAAGCTTGACTGATTTGAATGTTTCCTAATTGCTATAATATAAATGGGAAATTAGAAAGAAATTAACGTTGGCAGAGTAAAAGTTGTTTAATTCATGGGACTTTTCTTTATTAAAAAATCTTTTTACTTCTGGGTGAAGGAGACATTCTAAAGGGATCTTTGGGATGCTGGGCTGCTCCGAGGGTAATCATTTTGATAGAATACTGGCAAGGACACTAATGATATTGTCAATCATACATAATGTGAACATAAAATAATAGCTAAGCAGCGCAAAAAATTAGACTAAATTCATTGTGGTCCTTATGACTACTTATGACCATGTCAATTTGAAAAGAATATGCAAGTTAAATAGTTTTGATTAGAAAAAGACAAGTTTAAAAAAAGTTTTTTTGATCCTTCTCAAAGACAAAACACTAATCAAGCTACCATAACCTTTCAGGCCAAGAGGTGCTAAGTGGAAGAAGAATAACAAATAGTTGGCATGACATTGTTTTGTAAGAATGCATCTTCAAGCCTAGAAATACAGCAAAGCAACTTTTCTCTCTGACTTCTTCTTGAACAAAACTTTTACTTCCTAGAATATTTTTAGCATGACAGATCACAAGGAACTTCAGGGAAAGTAGCAAATTCTAATTAGAATTGATCTAGTCTGACAACTGAACAATGGTAAATTGGATAGGAGAACAGAGTTTTGCACAGTTTACTGACCAAAATTAATTGCACAGCCCACTGCAAGAGTTCTTTTTCTCTTCGAAGTACTTATTTCAACACCTTTTTACTTTATTTTCTAACAGAATTTGTCTGTTTTATACTTTGTTAAATAAGAGAATTACTGTTGTGGGATATCCTTGCTCTACTCAGTTTTATGCTGTTTTACCAAGTGAAGCAATAAATTTGGTGCTATGGTGCTGTTTGGGTGCTGTTTAGTCTGTGGCTCAACGAAATAGAATCTGTTTCTATACTTGTCGGATTATCACAAGATAAATATGTACTGATATTTTATTCTGAAAGGGTTAACAATCCCCATCACGTTGCCATTTATGAATGAAATTGGTTACAGAGGATTGTTCTTTGCTGTCCATCTCAACCAAAGGTACTCTGGCTACATCTTCTGGCAGTCAAATTGTTGCAACTATCCCTTGGTGACCACTTTATTTTATTAATTGTTCTGGAGCTCCAAAAATGGTCTTGACTTCAATGTCCCTTTGAGTTCCTGTGTATGCCGTGATAAACTAGGAGGGAAAAACAAGAAGCAGAAGTTTTCATAGCTTTTTAAATTTTTCTCTTGCTTGCTGTGTGAGGCTGCAAGTTGCAAAGGAAGCACTTGTTTATCAGAGCAGTAAGCAGATCACTGTTTATATTCACATGAGAAGAGCAAGACTGTGGTATTAAGGTAATGGAGGAGATTTGAGTGCCTGTCCTAATTTTGGTTCAAGGAAATTATATTCTAAATTTGAGCTTGTCTTATGAGCAGTAAAATAAACCCTCAAGCTTTGTCTTTAATTGTACAGTGTTGCTGCCCACTGGATTGTTTCCATGGGCTACAGCTGAGGGAAGCTTAGCCTAAGACAGACTGTTAACACTTACAGCTTGCCAAAACACAGCCATCAAGTGTCATTTGAAATCTCCAAAGGTGCTAGGAATTTCACCACAGGGCAGGCAGGTCTGATGTGAAGCTCATGGGAACTCAAGCTTTTCTGCAGTGGCAGCTGAGGGCCATGTGGGATCTGGGATGGATCGGGATGATAATGTGCGCAAATCAGTCCTATACCCAGTCTGGTGAAAGCATCTCCATGTTCAGAAATAACATATGCAGAAAAACTGTGTCAATGGGAAATTTGTACATGCAGCTTTCACCTTCAATATAATATATTCATGCAGCCTTAAAACAGTATTTACAAGAAGCACAAAATTAAATGCATAATACGTATATACATATTGTTCTGTATCCTTAGAAAATATTTTGTTTTTTGAAGCTTAAAGGACATAACATTTTCTACAATTTTGATTAATCTTGCATACTCTTATGAAGTTAAACAAAGGAAAAAGCCAAGAAGAAACATAATTTATTTCCTCCATCCTGCTTTCCTTGTCATATTGAGGTAAACTTCTGTAGCTATTGCAATCAGCATCAACAGAATGAAAATGTCCATAGCATAATATTATCTACTTTCTGGCTAATCTTTTGTTTCTTCAAAAACAAAGCTGTTTTCATTTTTGTAAACAGTCACACCAAAAGAGCCCCAAAGACATATATTATCTATGTATCTTTTCCTAGGTTAAATTTAGCTGCAGTTACCTGTAGCAATCATTGAATTATTGAGTTGCCCAAACTAGAAACTTATTATTGTTTGCTTTGTGTGGAAAAAGCATGCAATCTATGTGCCACACATTGCTGGGAATTCCTAAAAAGTTTGTGGAAAATGAGCACAAAGACTGTGTTGTTAATTTGAAATTGGTCAGTACTGGAGTACTGATTCCTCTTGTAACCGAGAGAATTGAAACTTTCTAAGGAAGAAGTAGAGATACCTTTTTTTTTTAATTCAGAATAAATGTATTCATTGATTTAGTTGTGATAGTAAAATGGTTATATTTGAATTCTGGACAATTGTGTATATGAGAAGCAACTGATTAAAACTGAGCAGTTTCTTCCATGCTTCTATTATTCCATGCATCTCATATAACCAAAGAAATATTTCAGCTCAGCAGTAATTGTCTCTGTTATCAGCTTTCTATATAAGAAGGTGCTTAAGGAAAATGAAAAAATGTTAAAATTAACACATGTAGAAAAAATGTGTTCAGTATTGTGTATACAGTCAACTGTAAGTAGCTTGGTGATGGTTTATATTTCATTTTGAGGAACTACACAGAGATTGCTTTATTAGGAGCTGCATCTACTTGCATTGTGTAAACTCCCAGATGTTGATGTTTTAGTGTTTTAAAATATTGTGAATACAAAACAGTGTTTATCTCCTGGTATCAGTTTTTATCTTTTTTACAACTGAAGGATCTTAAAATTAGAAAAAGTAGTTTGTGGGGGTTTTTTGTTTGTTTTTTATGACAGAGTATTAATTTATTATTCTAGGCTCATTTTTTAATGGCAGTCATAATTACTTGCCTGTGCTACAGCTAGGCTGCTATAATCTCAACTCTTTTGTTAATGCCCTCAAAACTTTTGATATTAATACAGATCAAAACTGGCCCTGTCTCTTGTCTCTTTTTTTTTCCAACATGAGCACTTTCTTCCCTGGTTCTAGTGCTATTTGTGTCCATTATACTTTGCCTACAAAATAGATAGCATTTCTTGAAACCAGCAAGGCACTGATTCAAACCAGGAAAACAGGAGCTGTTTCTTCAGGTGGTGTTCTTCATGATCCTTTCATGAGGCTGCTGTAGATGCTGAAAGTTTGGAAGGGTTGGAAAAAAGGTTGTCTGAGTGGCTAAAAGAAAAATACTTCAGAGACAGCACCTCTGGCTTAAACATCATGAGTCAAAAATTGTTGCTCTGTCAAAGTATCCAGGGAAGAATTTACACTGGCTGCTGTCAGTTGGGATAGATGGATTTTCAGTATAAGTGATTTCAGACCATAGTCTTCCTAAAGCTGTTTTCTGGATGAGTGCTGTTGTACAAATATGGGTGTGTGCTACTGCAACCAGCAAGTGCACTTTCAAATTATATATCCTGTTCACCCAGGTGCCTATGCTCTGAAAAGCGTTTTTGTCTGACAGATAACAGCTGGGGGACCCAAGAGAGTTTCATGCAGCTCAGCCCAAGACATTAGGCACTTACTCAGATTTTCTTACCAGCAAGTCAAACTCATGACTGGGTGTGTAGATATTGCTTTATTTTTTTTTTTTATCCCCATTAGCTGTGCAGGAGGCTTCCAGCTCTCTTCTCTGACTAGTACTCCACAGCCCAACTCCCTTGCTTTTATACTGGATGAAGCTAAATTTGGAAATGACTGACTGAATTTTCTTGGTTATGCCTTGATCATCAGAAAGTATGCATGCTCCTCAGAGAACCACATGTTTATCCTCAGCACAACTTTTTGTCACACAGATGATAGTCTCCATTTTTTTGGTCAGGAACCTGAGAGCAGAATTTTGGGCAGCAAGCCCAGGGTCCTGCACAAAGTCTGCGTCAGAGCCAGGATACTTTGTACTGAACTTGTTATAATTTAGGGGTTATATCAATAGTGATGGTGATCCTGAGAGTTAACACAAAAGTACAACCTGGGAGTCAGGTCTGAGTTTGAGCTGATAAGAACATGAAGCAGCCTGGCCCATGTGCTGTGTATTTTGGGAAGACTCTTCCCGTAACTGCTCGAGTGATTATTCTGAACAATGTGCTACCATCCATTACTATTCTTATCTCTGCTACCACTTATCCTAAACCTGAGTCATCTATTGTATCTCAAGTGGATTTTATTAAGTGTTCCATATTTTATATTCTACGTGATGGCATTGGCTCATTTTCTATAATCTTTTATTGGAGTCTCCTGGACTGCAAACCACAGCCAAAACTTTCTCAGGCTGGGAAATCAAATATAAACTGACATAGTGTTAGAAAGAAACAATTATTCCTAATAGGAATTCTTAATCAGAAATGAGGAAAAATAAATCACAAAAATAATACCATTTTTTGAGTGGCTCTATCCTAATGTAATTTAAATAAAGTCCTGTTCCCAATACCACTCCAAACTTAATCCACAGGTTTTTAATGCAGTTGGATACTTTGTATATAGATTTTTTTGAGCCAAGTACATCCTCACCTTGTTTTCAGATTAAAGAAAAATACTGTAAGCATTAAGTGCAAAAACTTAGACTATTTGTAAAGACTCTCAGGAAGTTATTTTAAAAATACTTTTGTCTTCTTCTTCTTCTAACAGGAATTACTGTATTTTTTGTTGTTGGTAGTAGACTTTTCTTCCTTGGAACAAAATAATGTGAATCTCATAAAAATTCCTCTTTTCAAGTATTTTGAGACACAAGGTCAGTGAGTAGCTTAATTTAGGAGGTAAATGAGCTGTGTAGCATTTCAACTGCTATGTAAATTGTTCTTGCCATGATTCTCCCTTTTGAAATAGTTTGGACAGCCATAATGTTAAAATTCTGCCATCTAATTCTCTACTTGCTATTTAGGCTTTATTTTAAGGCAGTTCATTGCATCATAAAGTCAGAACTAAACTAATGCTTTAGAGATCTGCAGGTGGTATTAATCTTGCCACACTCTATGTAGGAAGACAGCAGGGTCTAGAGGTAAGACAACCGTTTAAGTTTACACTAGATCTAATGGAGGGCATCTAATGCATCAAGTTAGAGAGATTAGAGAGTGATTAATTTAACCATGTTGCTCTTATTCCTTCATTTCTGCCAGGATGGGAATGTGCTCTGTTGGGAAATCAATAAGGTCCAACATGGTAGCAAGCAGGGCATTACAGTAACCAGATTTTTCTGTTATCACTAAAACAATGAATTTAACCTACACTGATTATAAATGCAAAATTTTCACAGCAAAATATCTGTATACACTGCTTCCTAAATATGACAAATCTAATGGATTGACTAAAAAGAGAATGTTCTCCATCCTTGCCAATATTTCACTAGAGGAAGGTTTAGAGTTTAGTTTAAAGAGTTTAGACTAAAATCCAGCTTACTTCAGTCCTGGAAACTTAGCTATAACATTTTTTCTAAAAGATAAGCATATTCTCTGTCTTTCTTCTGTGGTAGACTGAAATTAATTTCCAGTTGTAAAAGCCATTATAAACAACCTGCAAATACGTAATGTGTGGTGATAGCCATATTTATCTCAATGTTAAATTCAGGAATAATATTTCTAATTTCTGTAGATGTGGGAGATTAAAAGATAAAACAGTCCTGGCTAAGTTCTAGAACCACCTGGATGTTTCATGTTAATTTGTTCCTTTTATTATGGTTGTTGTTTGTTAAATGATTATTTCCTCCACCAAAATTTATCATAATAGGTTTAGAAATCTAGCTTCATTGCTCATCTCCTTTTCTACATACCCGTGAGGAACAAATGGACAGGTGGAGGAAAAAATGTAAAAACAAATGGTGTTGCATTAAGTCATAATGCCCAAGAAGTATAAATTTCTCCCAACTTCCTGCTCCCAAATCTAGGCTGATTGAGATGAAAAAATATGAGGAAGCTGATTCTTAACATGAGACTGAAGAATAATTCCTGGTTTGTTTGCATTTTTTGGTGTGTGATGTTTTATTGGCCAAACATCTAGGACAAAAGAAGAAGACAAAATTCAGATTTATGGCTTATTGGAGCCTCAAACTGTTGGTTTGATTGAGTTAAAACACCTATGCTTCCTATATTTAGAATGAAAGTACAGCCTTAAGATATCTGAGTCTGGCAGACTCAGTTGTATTGCTCTGAGGATCAGTATTGGTCCAGTTCTATTATGTGAGGTCTTGTAGCACTGAAAAGGGAGTGCTCGTTTCAAACATGAAGACTGTGATACTCCTAGAGTTCATGAAAGATAATGTATTTCTAAACAAAACCTTCCCCTTGGGTATTTATATACATTGATGGAATCACCCTTGAGATGTCTCTTCCTCAGGCTGAATAGTCCAGGCTCTCACAGCCTGTCCTCACAGAAGTGGCCCAGGACCTTCAGTATCTTGGTGGTCCTTTGTATACCTGTACCCCTCTTGTACTGGGGAGTTCAGACCTGGACACTGCCACAGTGCTCCAGGAAAATCCATGCATGTTCCTCTCACAGAAAAATAATAGCAAGGTGAAAGTTTTATAGCTTAGCTTATAAAAAAGCAAACTGAGCATTCAGAGAGTCTGTGGGGTTTTATTGCATGGGAGGCCTCTGCTCTTATCCCTGGTGGACCAAGCTACCACACTGTTCACAGTGAGAGACACAGACATTCAGTTTTCAAAAGAATTCTTCTTTCTTAGTTGTTTATAGAGCCTACATGCCTATGTTAATCTTCTGAACCACCCTGCCAATCTTGGGGAATCTGGATTACCCTGACAACTCTATTAAAGCACTCCATTGCCTAAATGGAGGACACAGAAAGATAACACTGCTTTAAAATTTTATCAGTGATTTAAATATTGCACTTCATTTGGATCATCCATATTAGAAAAAATCAAATCAAGCCAGAAGAAGTGCAAATATAGTGCGTGGGTTCTTTGGCAGAGTGGGACTAGCAAGATGTGGTTCTTTCTGCTTAATGAAATAAGAGCTGAGAGGAGATAATACTTCTGATAGCAAAATTTGAGGTGAGAAGAAGAAATATTTACATGCCTGGCATGTAAGTTCAATAAATAAATATAGACTGGCTATGAGTAATTTAGGAGTAGAAGTTAGAAGATTTTTCTCAACCTGGAAAGAAATAATTAAAAAAAAATTAGAGAAGCTGGGTGGGTTAAAGATGGAAGGTGCTGCATTTACAGAAAATAAATGAAAATCTTGCTTCCCTTGGTAGAAGAGGAAAAGGCTTGATTATCTAGGAATATCTTTCACTTTGATGTTCCCATCTCTACTTTCCATCATCCTTTTTAATGCTTCAAATTTTCCCATGAACAAACTGGATGGAATTTTCCATAGCCTAGCAAGGCACAGAAGTGAATTTTGCATAATTATTGATGATGTCTATTCTCAAGAATATGTCTGTTTACTTAATTTGGATAGTAAGAATACAGGCACCACATTCTTGGCCACAGTTCAGTAACAACCTATGATTTTTCATTGTGGTACATTACTTTTGCCTTTAATTTTTCCCTCATGTGAGGAAAGGAAAGACAGAATCTAAAAATTTCCCTTCAGCTCCATGCATGTATTTCAGTTTCTAATAAAATGCATTTTTTCTTCAGTTGACTTAAGTGAGGCCAAAGTTTTAGCAGCTGTTTTTGAAGTGCACCTCCACTGAAGATGAAATGTATTCACTTGTTCTCACTAATACATATATAGTTCAGTATTGATAATCTGCTTTCTGTACTGCTTTGTGCCTTATTACTACTTCTGTCCTGGATCTCAAAAGCCACGTATTTGCAAATATAATTCTTACTTGGCTAATTTATAAAAGCAGAGGTTTTCTGGAAACATGATAAAATCCATATCTGCTTACTTAGGGTGGAGGACTTTTCTCAAAGACTTCTATCTCTTCTAAAGGGCTTTTTCTTCCTTTTAAAGATTTTCATATCAGCAGAGGCCAATAACCCCTAGATCTTTTTATGATTGAAAGGATGTTTGTTTTTGGAAAACTTTTCTGCAAACCAGTGATTTTCTGGTTTCACGATGTCCAGGTTCCTGTTTTTTTCCAGATTATGATGCCCCAGAGTCACACTGTGCTTTTTCTCTCAATGAAATATTGTGAAAAATAGAAATGTTGCATGTATATCTAGCAGCCTGGGAAAGGTGTAGAAAAAAAGCATTCTTGAGGCATTTGTGGCATGAGAAAGGAGATGTTTTTTCAAGAATCATGGCCTGGACTCATTGAGGTATTTTTATGAAGTGTCTTTTCACTACAGTTGACTGAAACAAGACACAGCTGTTTAGTCATGGTCTTTCTAAATTCTTGTAAGCTGTTTCCATATTTACATTGTTACAGGCATATTGAGATGCACAGGCAGGTTATACAGGAGTACACACATGTGAAATAAGGAAACAAGACATTTTTAAAAGTAGCATTCATAGAACCACAGTATCACATGATCACATGATCACATGTTGAAAAAGACACTTGAGATCACTGAGTCCAACCCTAAAAGATATAAAATCATTCAAACAATGTAAAACTCAGGGGTTTGTGTTGCTGCAGCCAAAAGAAGGGAGGACAATACTGAAGGAGAAGAATGTGGTAATTCTGAATTAGCTAACAAGACTCAGTTCAGTAGCTGCATATACTCTTTCAGTTGTGATAACTGAAAATGTGCCTGGTATGGCCTCTAATTTTTATTTTAAGATAAGATCCTACCTGAAAGAAGAAAAATCCTGGTTTTATTTCTGTGGAAACAAGTTCCTTATAAATGATCTGTTTCACATTTGTGCCAGGAGCTGAGATTGAAGCCACATTGTGCAGTACCACCAATCTTTCCCCAGCCTTGTCTAAGCTGAATGGTCCTGTTTCTTGAGGCATCTCTGGGGCTGGCTTCAGTAGATTCAAAAGTAACTTCCTGCCACAAAAGAGTTCACTTCTAAATGAATTTTAATGAAAATTTAACAAAGTAGATTGTCTCTGTGGGTCCAGTGGGGGCTGGAGTGAACTCAAAACAAGGACTGAGGGCAAAGTCCGGAGCTGAGGTGTGAATGGAAAGAGTAGGTTATTATTTTGTCTAATTTTTAGTGGAATGTTAAATCAGCTCAAAATGTGATAGATAGCTTCATCTGGAAAAAAAAGAGTAGTCTCTCAGAAAACCAACATGCTCGAATTAGTCTAGTTCTATGTGTTCCCAAGTTTTTATGACAGGTTTTCACAAAACAACTCTGGGGCAGTAATTGCAGTTTTACCATTCAGACCCTTGCATCCAGCTTGCACAACAAGTACTTAAACAACAAGCAATTTGCCTGTGTTTCAGTCTGAGTGGTTCTTGCTGCTCCATTGTCATTTGATAACATATGTTTTTCCTGGTTTATCATTCCAAATTGCTTTGCACATTTTTGTTTCTGTTATAAAAATGTAGTCCCTTTGTCATAGTTACAGAATGGACAGATTTTCAGTGTATTTTTGTAATGCTCCATTACACTTAGAGCATATGCTGAATAAATAATAAATCATCTGTAATGATATTAATATGTGCCAAAAGGCAGCATTATGCAGCAAAGCTTATTTTTCCTTAATCTTGGCAAAGTTAAGACAGACAGCTCAAGTTTAAGAGATGAGTGAACACAGGGAAATAACAACTTTACATTTTTATAGACATCCACTTCTATTTTCCTGCGTTTTGGATATTCTTTGAGGGGTTAAAAAGGAACTTTTTTTTCTTTATTAAGTGTAAGTGAATTGATGAATGACCAAAAAAAATTTAATTATTTATGAACGCTAAGCTTCATGCAACTAGTGTGTTGCAGTATGGGCATTGTAGTTATCTTTTGAAACCAGGAAGATTTCACCACTGCCTCAAGGAGGCAAAATGCAGTTATTACTGAAGAACAGAAGTTTATTAGTCACAATGAAAATGTGCCCAAAAAAGATAAACCACAAAAGGATAACCTAGACACTTAATCAGAATGTGTTATCACCTGAAGGTTTTCAATCTTCCTTTTATTCAGTTATTGCTATGTGATTGAAAGTTAGGAAATTTCCACAAGACAGTTTTGTCTTCTTGTGAAAGGAGTTTCAGCCTTTATCACTGATGTATGTGAAGAATTATGGAATAAACCATTATGTGGAAAAAATATTTTATGTATGAACAAGCTAATTGGACACATTCATTGCAGTGATAATACTCCAATTCATGTTACCGTTTCCCACTAGTCATTGGGATGTAGCAGATTGAAGGGCTTAAGAGCTCCCTTTGCTGGCAACAAACAAGAAATGCAGGTTGTGTGCACTGTCCCCGGTTCCCTTGGTCGTATCAGGTTTCAGTCAGCATCACAGGCAGCATGTCCTGGCTCCTGCTTTCAGTTACGAGATAGTAGAACTTTTCAACAATTCACGAACTTCAGTGAAAAGTATAAATAGACCATCAAAAGAATCAAGAAAACAAATTAAACTAGTATAAAAAATACTAGATGCAATTAAGATTGAACCAAAATACAAATAGAAAAGCAAACAATTACTCTGTATGACACAGGCAATAAAAGAATGACTGAGAAATGTAGTTTCTCTAATGTATACTAAACAACTAAAAGCTAGCCTATATTTTACCCCCTTACCAGGAGCCTTAACCAGGCCCAGAACATTCCTCTGAAGCCTTTCCTGAATCCCAAAGGTTAAATCTCTAAGCCTCAAAGCTGAGTTCAATCCCCAGCCCTGGCTTGAATGAAAGTCGCTAAGCAGAAGTCCTAATGAGATGCCTGAAGCCCTAGTCAACCTAACCCAAGGTCTTCAGACCTTTGCTCTAAGCCTGAAGTCCAAGAGTCTTTTCTAAACCTTAGCTCACATGTGTTCAGTCCACCAGGAGAGCAGGGATTGTGAGGTTATGGAGGAAAGGCCAAGGGGCATTGTAATGGTATTGTAATGGGCAAAGCCCAAAGCTTCTGCCAGAAAATTTGGTTTAGTGAAAATTGACAAAACTTTTTATTACTGATCCTAGTATTAACTGCCTCTGCCCATCGCCCCCCCCGCAAAAAAAAAAAAAAAAAAAAACCACAAAAAACCACCAAACCCAAACCCAAACCAAACAAACCAAAAATGCCCCTAAAACAAACAAACAAACAAACAACCAAAAACCCCCCAAACCAAACAAACATAAAAACCCCAAGAAGCAGGGAAAATATCTTGGTTACCCTCTGGGCATTTCTACTCTCCCCTTTCCTGACTCTAGTTCATTTGCTGTGCATTGTGCTCAGATCTTTTGGTGAGACAATGGGTGATGCAGGAGACTGGGGTTGGTGTGTAGCAGGTCCTTTTATCTTCATGTTCCTTGTTTCTTAAGTGGTCCAACATAGTCTCCTCCACCAACCATAGCCCTTTAGAATCACACCTCCGCCTGATTCTTCTCTCTCACCCTGTCCAGTCCGATATTTCTGTACAGCCCTTGCTCAGGCTGCTGGTTTTTTTCCCTCCAGCACTCAGGCTGCCAATTTTTGGCATTTTCCCTTCTTTTTCACCCTTCTTCTCCTGTCATTTTTGTTGTGTCTTTTGCTCTAGCATAATCGTCTCTTTTCTTGTCCCTTTGCCCCAGCACCTCCTACCTAAGCTCTCTTTGCAGAGGCTGCAGAATTCTGTGGTTCTGTTTGGCTGCAGAATCCTCTGTCATACAGTGCATTCACTGTGGAGCTGGCACAGCTGTGTCTGGCACAGCACAGTCCATGACCTCCTCCCACACAGCTCAACCTTACAGGCCATCATGGACACAAAATCCAACCACTCACCCTCTGCCCCACCAAAGCCCCTTATGGAGTCAGAGGAGCAGGGAGGTTATGGGATAGGAGAGGGAGATGCACATTAGAGGGAAAGCATTAGTTGTTTACTGTGAGGTGCCCTCTGTAAGAGCAGCTGAATGTCCATGGGATGGAGGCTGGGGCAGGAGGGAGCTCAGCCAGCTGAGCAGTGAGAAGAGATGGGGATATGTGTGGAACAGAGATGGAGACATGCCCTGTGCTCAGCCCTCACCCTAGATCCAAGCACAATCCCTCAGAGCTTGTAAAGCCCTCAGCCCTACTCCTTAGCCCAGTGACTTTTTCTAGTCCATAACCTCAAAGCATATACGCAAATCCTGAGACTCAATTCCTCCCTCTATTCTTCACCCTAGGTTGTACTTTTGCCGTCATCTGCAGACATTAACACTAAAAGTTTCATTGTTTTTTTTCTAGATATTTTTGAAAGGTTTTCTCAGGAAAAAAATATTGCTCTTGAGTACAGAGACAGAAGTGTTATTATTCAAGTGATGCCACCTATGACTTTCATACGATTCTAAGTAAAGAAAACCTATTTCACATTAATTTTTTCTCAAGGTGCAGAAAGCTGTTAAAAACCATATAATAAAATTTAGCCAAAAATTTTATAAGGGTTTTTTTTGAGGAAAAATATTTCCTAAAATATCATAGAGGGTAGGAAAATCAAAGCACTTGTTCTGTGTAAATCCATCATACTGTTATAAGTTAGGAAGATAATTACAGGTATAACACACCCAAATGGTGAAAAGTTGTGTAGTTATACCAAGTTCTGTGATTACAGAGCACTCATTCTTTTCACTAGGCTGTCATTTTACAATTTGGTGGATTTGAATTTGTAATTGGAGCTCTGTATCGCAAGTTCTACTGTAACAGAAGGGTGATTCGTCTTCATCCTTTGAGGAAGAGAAAGCCAGAGAGGGCTGTAAAATAACTGTGGTTCAAGAAGGCCCTAAGCTGCAGAGCTCTGGAAGGTAGCTGAGTACTCTGGGAGGTATATTGCTGCTCCCTCCTTAATTCTGATGTAAATCCGTTCTTTTTCCCAGTGTTGGACAGAAGATACTGGTCTAGAAGGACTTTTGGCATGATCTATAGCAAGCATTTATCTTCCCTTGTGACCTTTGAAAGTGGGGTGTATAAGGGGCTTTACAGTTTTTGTGCTGTCAGGTTCCAAGCAGTTTGTGCTATGCCAAATGCTTTTTCTACCCACACACTTCCTTTCAGTGCTGATAAAAATCTTTCAGGATCATTTTATGGTTGAAAATTAGTCTGACAGCTTTGGATGGAAAACAGACTTGAAATACAAAATACTGGCTGATAATCATTTTACACATGCCTTATTAGCTGACATTTCAAGTTATATAATATGTATGGACTCATAATCTAAAATGAAGTAAAAATGTCTAAAAATGACATCTTCTCCACTTTCCCATTATTTAAACAAAAACAAATGATCTTCCATTTCCTTACTGACCTAACCTGAGATCCTTCAACCTCTGTATCTTCCTATATAATCACTAATTTTTCTTTCTTTACGGTAAAAGTTCCCTCAGTGTATTGTCTTCCCACTGAGTTTTTCTGGTGGCTATAGGTTGCATCTTTAAATGTTTCTGCATAACTGAAGTGGAAGCTGTAGAGTTGGGTGAGGACACTCAGCAGTGTCCAGGTGACCCTGAGTCAAACATGCCCAAATGTCTGCACCTGGTGCGCTCACCAGTGCATTCTCTCTCTAGACAGTGAAGAGAACTCAGGACCTGCTCTCAGTGGTTCAGTTCATTGCAGCTGAAGCGTACATATTCAAGGTGACCAAAATTTTTCCCTCCTTGCTGATCATTAAACTGGTGGGTACATCAGGCACACAAGAGTTTATTTTGGCACTTACCAAATGTTGTTCACACAGGAAGCCCCATAGCATGTTCTGAATGCCTGGTGACTACCTAACAGGTAAATAATTTATTGTTTTTTGACTTTCCTCCAGTTTTGGCATCACCCTTACATTGCAAGGCATATTTCATTTTTTTTGAAAATGAGAAAAAAACAGGGAAAAGCTTTAACTATTGAGAACCAAGTATTAAGTTCAATGATTGCAAATTCAGGCTATGCATTTAGGCAACTGTAGAATTCTACGTTAGTAAATTTTGCACTTGAGATTTTCCTGAGTTTGTTCATGGCTGCCTGCAGTGAGATCAGCTGAGGTTGGTGTTAATATAAGCTGATCTCCTTAGGCTCCTTTCATAATCCCTGAAGACAAATAGACATCTTCAGGCATACCTTGGCTGCAGATTTAGGGTAGGATAAATTGCCTATGGCAGTAATTATTTTTCCTTGATGACTGACAAGGGAATGGAAGATGATAAAGTCAGACTAACTGTGAGACACCTAAGCTGGATCTGAGGAACATTTATGTTACTTTTAAGCTTTCCCTCCTTAAGCCATTCATCATGTTTTCAGGCTAAGGGACAGATGTTTCTGATGGAGCTTTCCTAACCATCAAGATCAGTGTACATTTTGCGTTAAGCTTAGTGGAGGTGGTGATCAGTGTTATGTCAATTGCCATATCATAATTGGTAGGATGTTTATTATTTTACAGCTATTATTATTATTTATCAGCTAGAAGCTGTTAGTTTGTGTGTGTGTTGCACATTTCTTGCCTGGCATGTCCTGTCTGTGACTTTTCCCAGTATTTCAGTGTTCCATTGGTTTTGTTCATGCACTCACAATTAACTGAATATTTGGGGCATGTGTTTTCCTGTCGACTAGGTTCCTTTTTCTAGTGTGCTGCTGCTGGCACTGTATTTTCATTAACTCTTTTTTGCAATAGTGTATATATATACCTGTTGTAACAGTACCTTCCTTCCAAAGAAGATTGTTTTGGATTTGACCATTGTGCCACTAGATGGCAATATTAGGTAAACCACAATTTTAAGTTACACAAACCCTACCCTAAAGGCACTTCTGTATCAAGACAAAGGGAAACATGTTTCAAGAGAAATATTGCTTTATTTCTACTCAGCATGTACTGCTGGAGATCTGTCACGTCATGAGATGGCGCTTAAGCATAAGAGATTCACTTTTCCTTGGGGAAGTGGGATTCCTTGTGATCATGATTTTATTAGGCGCAAATTATCCTTCTGTGTTTTGTCTTCTCTTTCTGGCTTGTCAGCTATGTTTTGTGTGTAACTCTTTTTAACCTCTCCATATGTGGAAGCTCTTGTATTCAACTTACTGTATTTTTGTTTATTCTGGGTTTGATCTCTGCTTCTATTTTACATATGAATTAAAATCCTGCAGAGAAAATTCAGTTGCCCAGTGTGGCCTGATGGTTGTTGATCTTTGAAAAGTATTTATGGAATTGTGGAAGAAGACACAAATGACCTTTCCAAATAGTCTGTCTGTGTTGTACTGTAGAAAATAATTCAACAGTGTTATTTTTCTGCTGCTATTTTGGATTTTTTGTTTTTTGTTTGTTAGTTTGGTTGTTTGTTTTGTTTTGTTTTTTTGCTTGAAATGCTGCAGTTTAAGAAAGCTTAACAGTGAGGAGGTGTCATTTTTTATGTTTTGTTGCTGTTCTCTGATCTTGATCTAATTTTTGTAGGGATATATATGTCCATTTTTTTCTTCTTTTTTGTTTGTCAGTTTTATATAAATTCCGTTCTCCATCTGTGTCTCTTGTCTGCCCTTTCTCATGGGCTTCTGCCTACCAAAACCTTGACTCTTGAATACTAGACAAATTTACAAGAATCTCCTCAGGCTCTCCACCTCTTTATAGACACCTTCTCCCACGTATATGTATATACAGGCATAGGGAAGCTAAGAAATAAGCAGATAAACTATTCTGTGAAGAAGGAAAGTGGATGAGCAGGAGAGCTTTAAAGTGTGCCTGCTTGAGCTGGTAGCAGTTAGGGGACATTGAGGAAGGCTGGAGAGCAGTCAGAAAATAGTGATTAGGGTCTAAAAGGAATCACCAGTCCTGGAGGGAGTATTCAAAAGGTCAACAAAGATTAGGGAACACCAAAGAGGCTAATAAAACTGAAAGGAAGAAACAGAAATGCAGCCTAACCAAGGAAAGTAGGTAGGACACTTTAAATCCTGTGGAGAGTCCTAGACTGTCCAAGCATCAAAATCCACTTCTTACAGTGCTTGCAAAATCAATGAGACCAGTATGAAAATGAAAAGCATGTCCGTCCTACTAGAGAATGCAAGAATGAAAACACCAGCACTTTTCTCTGGAGATTCAAAAAAGTCTCTTGCATAACAGAATCAGTTTGTCCCAAGCTAAGAGTGATACATGGAGGAAAAGTCATGTATAGTGACTCTTCTGATTCCACTACTGCCATTCGTCATGACTGGTATAGACTTTTGCATCCTCACTTATGCCTTTTACCTGGAAAATACAAAGCTATGAATTCTTAGGGGCTGTTTCAGTGTCTGTTCTTAATGCTGCTAGATCCTTATCTTACGTGTAGAATACTTACAAATTAACGTCTCCTTAAATAATGGATACTGACCATAAACAACATTGGTCAAAGCATCTGTTCTTCAGAGATGAATTCTAAACATTCCCTCTGTGCCCCACCTCCACCCCATACCATAATTTTTTGGGGGAAATACTGCAGAAAAAATATCTTTTGATTACGTTTTTCAAAGGGCAAAGAATAAATGGATTGTTTTCCCTCTCATTTTGTTGCAATAGTGTAAAACTATTTTCCTTGAGCTTTGTTAGATATTTCATTTAAAGGATAAAAAATTCTTTCAGCTTCATAACTTACTTTAATCTATTTTTTATATTCTATCATGCAGTGTGAAATTATATTTTCATATGATCTATTTAGTATTTCAGCCAATAGCTTTTCCAATCTTATCAAAACCAGAACATATAAAAAATCGTAATGTTTCTAAAGGAAAAAACCCTGCATTTTAATTAAAACAACAACAAAAACAACAACCACCTTGAATTTCAGCCTTTAAAAAAAGGGACAAACTTTATTTCTACCTAGAGACCATTTGAACAATTACATTTTCATGCATTGAGTTATATATATAGCCTACTTCTCTGTTTTCATTTTTCCCCCTGAGTCTACATTGAATTGAAACCTTCCATGAATGTCCCTTATATAATACAAAACAATTATCAGCCTAGATAAGAAAATAAAATATCATCTGTGGGTAGGACTTTAAAATTAGGCAGCGAACTGATGAAGGTGGGAAGGTTGATGCAAATCATTATTAGTCTATTAGACTAAAGGAGTCACTGTGGAAATAAGGTGTAATACCACATTGTAAATTGCTGGAGTGCATGCAGATTGTGGTTCCACCAATTCTACAGTTAAAAAACCCTTCATGGAGAGGTGTTCTTTTTAAGCTGAATTACAGCTAGAGTTGCTATCAAAATACACCACAAATCAGCTGGATCAGCAAGGCTGAAGGAATAGAAGAGTATCAGCCTTTGAGATGGGAAACTTTGTCATTATCAAACTCTAGTGTGGACCTGCAGGCAGAGGGGAATACATCTGCAAGGCTTTCTGCTGTGTTATTTCTGCATTAATTGTAAACCAGAACAATCGCTGCAGTTACAGGTATGGAAAAAGTACATAAGATACAACAACAACAACAACAACAACAAATTGACAACATATTTGTCTATTTCTCTAACTTATTGTTCTCGTCAAGTCCTTTATTGCTCTATTTTTTTCCTGGCCTTTGCCTGGATATTGTGTGGTTTGTTTCATAAATACTGATGAATCACCTGTGATTAGGAGCAGCCATTGATACCCAGTCTCCTGTTCTTTTTTTATCTACAAGGCCCAGGAGCAAAAGAAGTGTTTTATTCCAGCAATCAATGGGTGAACACATGTTGTATACAGTTTTAGGTTATGGACACCTGAACTTTGGGTCACAGACTCAGCTCCTGGGTTGTGACTTAGCTCTGGAAAAGATCCATAATGGGCATTTACTAGGTAATAATCTATCAGGGGTAGCTCAGAGAGCTCCATCATGGTTTTGGTGAAGCAAAAATTTATTTTCTTCTTTTTTCTCCTTTATGATTTACCTGGTATAAAGAAGTATAACAGATATTACCACATCAGAAATGTTCATTCCCTGAACTAGTGAAATTTAGGTAACTTATTTAAATTTGGCCGGATCATATATGATAATCAAACTTGATATCAGCTTAGTGCATATATAAAAAGTGTATTGGTCAGATATACTCACTGAAAATGTCAAATATGCTTCGTGGTAGAATTCATGAGAATCCTGAAAGACTATTTGTCAACAAACTAACCTATCTGGAAAATGATCTGAGAAGGAAATCAAGATTTCTTTTACTGTTTTTCTTTTCACTAAAGACTTATCATTTTTCTCAGTATTTCTTTATCTTACGTCTTGGTAAGTAGATTTTTCCTTCTGACTCAGGAAGCAGTGTATGTAAGGACTGTTTTGCACTGAGGAATACAAGACAGAGGGAGGCAGTGTTTTAGTGAAAGGCCTTGATTTGCTGGGAGCATACATATTTCAGGAGTTACACAAGGAAGACTGAGGTGCTATCAACCCTCTTTGGGTTTGTACTTCCACCAACTCTGATACCATTTTAAAAACAGTGTCTCACTTTCTGCTTATTCTATTTGATCATCTGCACCTGCAGGTGTGCACACCAAGTCTGGTGAGCTCAGACAGTGCATTTGCTCTTTGGACACCCCCCAAATCAAAATTCCTGTAGCTGTCCTAGAGATTATCTCTTTTTACTTGCTTTCTATTGCACTTGTAGGAGATTTCCTGGTCTTTCAAGTCTTTTAGGGGGCTTCTGATTTGAGAAGCCATATTGGGCTGGTAGGTTAGAACACACAAAACACTGTGCTACCTCAGAGGCTGCCGCTTCTCTAATAAGTGGTATATTTTTACAGTAAAGGTCAGAAAATGTGAATAAATGTGATAAAATATTACTCCATTGCCTATCATTTTGCCCTCTCACAATGTTTTCACCATGCTTAGCTTTCATGGGAGGAATACTGTCTTTTGGATAACATAATTTTAAAAATAATTCAGCAAATAATGACTGATTTTAAATGTTTATTTTACTAGAAAATCTCTCACCTTGGTTTTCTCTTTTTTCTTTCACCTTAAAAATCCTATGAAGCCAACTATAACCATCTACAAAAATATATAAAACTCTCTTTTTTTTGTGGTGAATCCTTGAAGCAAAAATAAAATTTCATTATTCATAGTGTTCTATATCCTAATTTAAAAAAAAAAGAAAAAAAAAAGAAAATACATTTACTTGTGTCATTCTTAGAAAAACTCATACGTGAACTGACTTCTGTTACTTCAAACATATTGAAGCAAATCCTTCCCCAGAAGTGTGCAGTTAAGGAGAGAGTATGGGAGGTGGAGGATGGTATTTGCAGCCGAGTGACCATATTTTATTACTGCAAAGCCATCAGCACATCTCGTTCTATCTGCAAAGCAGCCCATTAAAAACAAATGCTTGGTGCAGTTAAAGTGTGCATTTTGGTGTGAGACAAATGCATGTTTAAAAAATACGCATATGAAAAGATAAAAAAATTGGGATAATCAAGTATATTTCATATAGTTTCTTTGTGAGTACAAATAATCACTTCATTTTTTTCCCTGTGTATTTTTTTAATCAGCCTGAGGCACAGTGGGAGGTATTTTCTTCAGCTTTCCAATAAGGAAGGGGCGAGGATTAAAAGGGGGGGTCTGCCTTCAAAGCCACAGTAGGTCCAGAGGGAGTCTCCTCCTGGGATTTTGGTATTGGAGGGTCTTTGAAGTTTTTTGGATTTTACTTACCAGGTGGTCTTGACTCATAGCAGCATCTCCTCCGAGCTGCAGTCACACAGCACTGCAGGGAACCTACCTACTTCACTTTCTGGAGCAAAGAAGCCACAGGAAAAATTACATTTTTGCGGGATGGTTATATCTCTTATGGGAGCACAGCAATCCCTGCTACAGAACCTGAGATGGAGCAGAAATATATGCCAGACAGCAGAAAGTCTGGTTCAGTTAGAAACTAGCATGTAGCAGTAATGGAAAACACTGTCTGAATGCAGTCATTAGATGGCAGAATTGATCAAGCAATAACCTGAAGTTTGGCTCTGTAGGGTATGCTCCAACCAGATGGTTTAAAAAGTAGATAGGAAGGAGCAGCTGGTGCTTGTATATATTCCCAAAATACTGTACCTGCCTTACCTGTCTGCACTTTGAGCTAACACAGACCACGGTATTTGTATATCATTTGCAGAAGCAGCACTTCAGGGACTGGGGATCAGAGCATCAGTCAATCAGGATTGTTAGATCATTTCTAGGCATGTGCTTTTGAAGAACTGTACCTGTGTAAATATTGACCATCACGATGCTGTCTGGGTATACATTTTTGGCAGTAGCACAGGTCCAATCTACTTGTATTTCCCTAAATACCATTGCTCTGAGAGGATTCTTTTCTGAAGTGAATTTGTTCAGCCAGTTTTTAACTGCAGTTAGTTTCTTTGGGCACCAGGTAACTTCATTAAATTACTTGCCAAGCTCAGCTCATTGCCAGCAGCTAAATTCTGTGGGAACTGACTTCTCAAATTTTACCTATTTTCTTCCCTTGTAACTGCAATACCTTCTGATAAAGAAGCACAGTACTACCAGTTCTGACAGCCCTTGAACCCACAGAATTTCATTACTGCTTTTCCTTTCATGGAAATAAAAAAGTAATATTTTTAATCAACCTGCTGACTCCAATAAATTATTTCAGCATTAGCTTTTCTGGTATCCCTCTTCCCTTTAAGATTCCCTGTAGCCTAATTGCAGTTCCCAAACTACACACACCTCTACCACCAGATTAAGATATTTTATATTCTTCATTAGTGCCTAAAGATAGTATTTCCTATGGGTCGGTTCACCCTTAGAGAAACTAGAGAAAGGAACTTAAACAGAATGTAGCAATCTACAGCTAAAATTATCAATTTTATGCGTGGAAATGCCTCTGGCAGGTGTCTCCAACTGATTGTTCATAAAGGTGTTTAAATATATTACATCCATAAACAGCATAAGCACCAAAAGAAACTTAACATATTTTAGCTCTTTATCCCAAATTCAAAGTGGCATACTAATCCCACTTATTCAAAATTTTGCACCTGATATTTGAGGTATTTTTCTTTTTTTTTTTCATCACCTACAAATGCATACAAAATCTCTTAATAAACTGGTCTCTGCATTTCACACATGACAATCCTTTACAAGGATATTGGGATTGATATGTCCTAACATTAACCACCTACTTCTGAACTTGTCACCTGGGATCCCTTTACAGTCAGTGGAAAGCAACAGCCACTTCTAGAGGCAATTCATCTCATCTGTTTTAGGTATCTGCTTTAGGAAGTGTCTGCCTGAGAAGTTATGATTTCTCTCCAGTGACTGTAACAGGAGCCTGGGGGGACCGAGTGGAGATAAAAATTCCCAGTCTTGACATTTGGTCTGGTGAATCCCATGCAGAGTCTAAGGTCTTGAAAACAAGGTTGCAGTATTCCACTCCTTCTTTACAAGGACTGCATGCAATCTGTACCTGATTTGCTACAGTGAAGTAAATGATGAGGGGCACAATCCAACAACAGCATATCCTTAAAAGGTGATAAAATCATACTTGTAGAGTATACTCATCAGGATGTTAATGTGTATTTACCTTAAGAAAGCATGATAGGAAAATCATAACAATTAACTGAAAAACTTTCAGTAATCAAATGTAACAGAAGCATTAAAACAAAGTTGTTACAGACAAGCATGATACAAATGTTTTTACCATTTGGGTATTTGGGTTTTGTACAATTTACTTTTTATTTGACTATACAATGATCTTCACTGAATAAAGAGTTTGACCAATTCCACCAGGCCAAATATTTAGGATGAAAAAACAAGAAGATAAATATTCAGAAATCTACTTCTTTAACTAGGTTTGCATATTTGAAGGACCACTCTCTCTCTTTATATTTTCTTTAATCTGAATGACAGTAACAGTACAAATTTGAAAAGTGTGCTACTGGAATAGCCACTCTAGCAAATTCTGTTACCACTTCAAACTCTTTCTTCACACCTCTTACGCCCAAGAACTTTGAACCACACAGGCATGACCTATTTATAATTTTTCTGTGATTTATTTTGTGTGTGTGTGTGTGTGTGTGTGTGTGTGTGCTCAAGTGCATTTGGTTTTAAAACCCACAAAGAATCAATTCTCTATAAAGAAAACACAAATTGATTTTTAAAGCTTACTTTTCCAATATTCTTTCAGCTATTACTTGCTATACACAGTGAGTCAGCACATGATGGATTTCTGAAAGTGTACTCTAAATTTCCAAGACTTCCTCTGTATGTGGAATCCTGGTTCTTCACTTAATTATCATCCTTGTAAGTTTTCTAGTCCATCAACAGCTGCCAGCAATGTGAACCATTGTAAGATACCTTACTGATCTTATATCTACTAATCTAATGGAACAGACAAGCTATGATGTATAAATGTCTTACAAAGGGTTTCAAAGTAACATCAGAAATGTTTCTGACTGGCACTCTGGCTGCTTCAATAGCAACAGTGAATGTCCAGTGAGGGAGAAAGTGAGTGAGAAAACATCTTCAGTAGATCTTGCATCAACAGTTA
This sequence comes from Cinclus cinclus, assembly GCF_963662255.1. Lineage (NCBI taxonomy): Eukaryota > Metazoa > Chordata > Aves > Passeriformes > Cinclidae > Cinclus > Cinclus cinclus. The sequence continues at coordinate 69,730,041 of NC_085047.1, forward strand.
ATACCCACCCTCCCATATTAATTTCCTTATTGATGTGGGATATTCATATAGAAAAACTCAAAATGAGTTAGCAGTAACCTCAGTGCTTTTATTTCTCCTAGAGCAGATGATTTGAAGGGTTTAATCCAATTTTTTTGTTATAGTAAGTTTAGACTATGCTGGTTTCAGTCCTCTTATTAACTTCTGCTTCTTTTCAGCTTCAAGGAAGGTTACTAGTGTCAGTAATTTGTTTTTTGTTGAAATAATTAGAGTAATGCTTTCTGCTCTCAACATTTTGCAGCCTAAGGACAGCAGAGGACCATTCAGTTTAGTTCATTGCTTCAGGTAGCTGATATGTGAAATTAAAAAAGTAAGTCATGTTGATTGGACCCACGTGGATATATCTTTCTTTGAGCTGATGAACTGAACTGAACTTTTAGAATTAGTGTTGGTACAAATAGTCGAAGTTTCAAATTAAAAAACCATCTTAGACTCTGTCTGCAATATTCCCTGACAAGTGTCTTTTAAAGGGAAATTATTGGTTTTAAAACAAAACTTCAAATTTGCTAAATGTAAGGCTGTGTAAAGAAGAAATAGTTTTTAATCATTCACTTTCCTTTCAATAGAATATCCATCCTTTTGTTTATCTTAATATTAAAAGTTATTTCATAGTTATTAGTATTTTAAGATACTTTTGAATATTTTTATTGTTAGCATGTAATTACTCAATTTATAACATTTAAGAAATAGAGACAGAGAATTTTATTGACCTTCAACAAGAAATGCATCTAGCTGAACACTGACTTTAAGAAAAAGCCCTTTAGCTTGTTTAAAACAAGGGCTGCTTAAAATTCCTTTGAGTTTTATGGAAGGTCTCCTAGTGACACTAACCAACCATGCAGACAGACATTAGTGGCTTTATTTCAGGTACGAATTTAAAAAAATTCATTGCTTTTACTGGATTTGTTCTAGAGTTTTGCACCTTTAAATGTGTCCAGACCTCATCTGTACTTTAAAAATCTGCTGCCCTTATAGGTCCCCAAAATCTCATTTTCACAAAGCAATTAAGTTCAAGACAGTCAGAGAATGTTAAGCTAGTTATATATAGATTCTTTTCTTTGACAAAGTTCTGTGGCACTTGCTGATATTTACCTCTCTATTCAGGAAATACTGAGAAGTTCCCCCCTAAACAATGTGGCCAAAGTCCATTCTGCTGCTCAAGTGCATTATCCAAAGCATTATTAGAAAGGGTGACCAAATAAGATATTATAAAAGACAGCAAACATCCTGTCTTACCCTTCATATTTCCAACACCAGTGAGTATTAACGCCAAGAGTTTAGTAATCGTTCCTTGGGGAATGCTGGGTGCCAGCAAGCTGTAACAGCAATAATTGTGATGCCTAAGCTACCTAGAAGATACACTGAGAACATATGTATGTGTAGGGTTTTGAATATTGTGCCTTGGTACACAGGTTAATAACCAAACCTTGTTTTTTAAGAATCTCTCTGAAGGGATCTTTGTTCATTACTGGATATGATTGCCAAAACCCATATACCACAAATCATTCCCAGGTAAGGAATACCTGAAACCATATAATCAGATAGAGGTTCTCATTTTTCAACAGGAATGTTAAACAATATCTATAAAATTTTAGGAATACAGTGACACCTAAAAATTTCACATCACCCACAGTCCTCAGGATTTATAGAAAGAATGAGTAGGACTCTCAAAAAAAAAAGAAGGGTTAAACTTGTAGTCAGGTAGGCTTGAAATTATAGAAATAGTGCTATGGAATATTAAAAATACCCCTCACTAAACTCTAGGTTTGTCACCAGCAGAAATAGTGTTTTTCAGGCAGGCACTTTAGCTGTTCCCATGACCTTTGTCCTCATTAGGACCATCATCTTAGATGGAGATGGATGAATTACCAAAGTTGTATCTGTGATACAAAAAGACCTACAAGAAAATACAGCACAAGCCAGATTGTTTCAACCAATAGCAGCTGGAATGCAATCCATTCTGGATATGCAATACTGATAGAAGTCTACTCTCACAAAACAAAGCCGGACATTAAGAGGGAGGGTTTGTATACTTTGTTATTAACTTCTGGTATTGCTGTAAAGGTTGCAGAAAAGGATGACTGGATCTAACTTCAGCTCAGTGACAGTGCAAACCGGTAAGAAATCAAGAGACCATCATCCAGAATTAAGTGATGGAACACCCATTGCCTGATGGCTGGTATGGATATCACTGGGGAAGGGATCTCTTTACAGAGGCATGCTGCTCAAGCTATAATCTGTAAATTAATAAAAGAGGAATTGAAAACCTTCACTTGGACCTTACATTAATTAACACTAGATCTTAGGGTTGGGCTCTGTCTATTATGGTGGTTAGTGTGTCCAAACCAGCTCCTCTGTGATGCTATGTTTAAAGAGGGGAAATACTGCTGCACAGCAGCAGCTGGAGGAGTGAGAATATATGTGAGAAACAGCCCTGCACACACCAATGTGCAGAAGGAGGCAGTGCTCCAAGGACTCCCCTGCAGCCCATGTGAGGGGGATACCTGGTGGAGCAGGTATCCACCTGCAGCTTCACATGAGGACGTGTGGATGTGCCCTGAAAGAAGCTGCAGCCTGTGGGAGGGCCCATCCATACCAGAGCAGGTTCCTGGCAGGAACTGCAGCCTGTGGAGGGGAGCCCACACTGGAGCAGGTTTGATGTTAAGACCTGTGATCCTGGGGGCAGGGAACCAAACTGGGACAATGTATTTCTGAAGGACTGATCCCAATGGAATGGACTCATGATGGAGCAGCTCTGGAAGAACTGGACTCGTGGGAAGGATTCACATTGGAGAGGTTAGTAGAAGACTGTGTCCCATGCATGGGACCTCATGCTGGAGCAGAGGAAGAGTGTGAGGAAGAAGGAGTGACAGAGAGAACACATAATGAACTGACTGCAGCTTCCACTTCCCATCTCTCTGAGCTGCTCAGGGGAAGGAAACATAGGAGTCAGGAGTGAAGTTGAGCTTGGGAATCATGGAGGGTGTAGTGAAATTATTTTACATTTTTTTCTTATCTCTCATTATGCTATTCTGATTTGATTGGCAATAAAATAGATTAATTTCCCCAAACTCAGTCTGCTGTGCTTGTTATGGTAATTGCTGAGTGATCTCCTTCCTTATCTCAGCCCACAGGCTTCTTGTGATTTCTTTTGCCTCCCCTGTCCTCTTGAGGAAGGTGACTGATAGAGCAGCTCAGTGGGCACCTGGAACATAGCCAAGGTCAGTCCACTGCCCTGAAAAACCCTGATTTAAGTAGTGGGACTGAACTGATGGATTTTGCTTCTCCAATATCTTAGTGGTGTTTCCAGTTAACATCTCTTTTCAAAGAAGTAATGACAGTTTTGTCCTATGAAAGGAGGTCTGTGCTGGCAGATGACAGTGGAAAAAAGATATAGAACAACTTGAATAAAACTTAATAAATATAAAAAAACTTTTCTGTGTGAGATGAAGTCCTGATTCCTTGAGGATAAGTATGAAATGAGAATACAAATTGGAGAGTGCCATCTGACTTCAGTGTGGTCTTCTGGGAGATCACAGGTTATCTTTACGTACTGCTTCTTCATCAATAACAGATGAGCTACTATTTCTTCTTATATGTCATTGCCCTTTCCTCAAAAACAAAAGGATGAAGTGGAGCACTAGGGGGAGAAAAAGGTGAGGGAGAAATCCATGAAGGGGGATAACTGGATCATTTTTTTGAACTACACTTTTATAGAAAAAGGCTGGTGAATTAGCTAAGAACAGTCTATTCTGATGTTGCTGGAAAATTCACTGGCTAAGTTCATTGGCGAGAAAACTTTAAATGCAAAGGCTAAATACATAGAACAATCAAATATAAGGAAAACCTGCTAACATTTATGGATTAAAACTATTTTTAACCTTCTGAGGGATAAATTGTTTCTGTATTAACATTAATGAAGACTTCCTCTATTCATATAGATACACCTGAATAGAATTGAACTTGGAGTGTACCAAGAAACAGGATTTTTTTTTGTGCCAGCTCTCCTTATAAGAGTTGAAAGGACACAAAAAGGCATTTTCAGCCAGGTATTTAGATGATTCGCTTTTCACTGTTTTTTTTTCTCTGCCAGTTCCAAAGACTGGTTTTCTGAAGATACAATACACATTTTACGTGACAGTAGGCAGAATATTCATAAGGTGCTTGACCTGATTACTTCAGAAAAGATAAATATATTGGCTGATATTTCTGATAGCCAAGTCCACAGCTTTTTAATGCTGTCCAATGAACTGAAATATGTGAAGAGAAACATCAATGTAATTTTTTTTAATATGGCATTTAGAAGACAATAATATTTCTATTTGGAAACTGATGGCCTATTAGTTTAAGCAGCAAAATAGTCACTGTCCCAAATTTATGTACATTTATGGCCTGTGCAGATGCAGGCCCCCATGTAAGATAAAGGCCACTGTGAGGCTGACATCATTTAATGTATTAGTTTAAACATGGACTACTACAGAGAGTACCACTGGAACCAAGAGCCATTAAAGGTTCTTTAGCCCCAGCTTCTTGCAGAAGCAAGTGAATGCCCTGCAAACACTAATGTTTATATGCCCAATCTCTTCAGAGATCATGGTTTTATGTCAGATCACCAAATCTCATACATCTGCCCTAGAACACCTCAATTAGCCCAGAAAGCACATGTGTGGGTAAAAGCCCTAAATTCCTATCATTGAAGTGGTCATTACATATGAATGAATTTAGGGAGATGGTGTAGGACCTATGGGAGACCTGTGTCCTTCTGGGACAGCCATTTGACACTAACTAGGATGCCTAAAATCTCATAATCATATGGCATCTAACATGCCACCAGATGTTTGTGTCATATCTGAGTTCTGCCACTTTAACTTGTTTTCATCATTATGCTTCATGCAGCTGTCCTGTTGTGTGTAGTCCAAGATTTTCAGATGGAACTGGAAGATATGATCCATGGTAAAGCATCCATGTCCTCTAGAGCTGCAGAGGGAATGTCAGGCTCCTGACATGCGCTTCTAATCTTTATTGGCTCATGGCTGTCTCACATGTGCACACGCTTATCTAATCTTAGGTGTGTACTGTATGTAACTGGAGAAATCCCAGGTCTGTATAGTTCAGTAGTTTTATTCAGTAGATTCATCTACAAATCCTATGTCTTATGCAGTAGGATGTCTATGTTTAGGCAGCTGAGCCTTGAGTTCAGATTTGACCCTAAGGATCTGACCCTAGGCTAATAATGGAGATTAAATCTGTAGCCTTACAGCCTGAACTTGTACCTAAAAATACAGGCACTAGTCTTCTCCAAGCTCTACATTATCAGTAGCAAGTAGATGATGCCTTTGAAAAAAAATATTACTTGTGCCTGTGTTTTCCCTGATTAAAAAGTGACCTTTTCATGAGTGAAGAAACATTTTCTACAATACATCAGTGGATATAATTTATCATACTATTCAAACTTATCCTATGTGGGAGATAAGACCGTATGTAAAACAGCTAGCACATTCTAAAAGCCAAGGAAAGGGAGCTATAAATCTTGAAGTATGCTGTGCTGGGTGTTATACCAAACAGTCTGACATAAATATTTTTAAGCCTCAGCAGAACAGTAGAGATGTTTTAGGGGGAAAAAAATAAGGGAATAATTTTGGTTGCTTTCTACTGTTTTCATCTAAGAATAATTTTTGGCTCATTCTTTCCTATCAGTTTCCGTATCACACAGTATGGGGGAACAAATATGGCAAGAGGGACTGTACATCTGTTGGTGTGATCTATAGCAATGACTGCTATCAGCAGAAATGCTGATGCAATAACCCTGGGTGATAGGTCTGTGGATTGAAGTACTTGGCTTTCTGTTACCAAGCTGATGCTTACGTTGTCATCATCTCCAGGCTGTAGTTGGTTCAAATGGCAGGCAAACAAACAATCAAAATAATCCATTCAGACCCTTCTCTGCATCGGCTACTAACTTGAATTTGGTTTTGGATATTAAATCTCTCTTCCAGCAATTTAAATGATGATACAGTACTGTCATTGTCAGAGGAACTGATGAATATCTCCATATTGTGATTTGAAACAGAGGGGACAGAGGCATTTTGCATGAGGTATCAGATCCATAAACTGCTGATATTTAGTGTGTTCTGCTGAATCAAGCTATTGCTGCGGGTTGTCAGTGAATAGTCATATAGTCAGACAGGATATTCATTTGCAGGTGAGTAGAATATAGTTTGGCATGTCCAGACATCTGAAAGGAGGATTACTTTTTGATTATGTGGCGCAATGGTTTGAAAATCTAATAAATACATTTATAAAAGTGTTGTGAGGCAAACAAATGTGCCTTCTGGTATCTGATTTTAGGTATTCAGGCCTTACCTACCCTCACCAAATTGAACAGAGTCAAGAAGCACTGTCCATACTGTAGAGTCACTGAAGTGGTCGCAAAAGAACTTTCACTGGGGCCAAGTACCCTTCTTCCCAGAGAGTTCCCGTATGGATAAGGCACCATTCCTAGCAAGCAAGCTGAGTACTGTTTTGCATGGCAGAAACAGTTCATGTGTATGCACGGAGGCAGCTCCCTGTCAGCTGGGCACTTGCAGGCACCTTCTGTAACGCAGACATTGCCTCGGGTCACAAATGCACACCCTCATTTTGAGCTCTTCTGTACGCTCAGCAAACGTTTATCCCTTGCCCATCCATCGTGCATGTGACAGCTCCCACTCAAATGTCAGCTATTTAACAAAGCAAGGCTTCCTAGCTGTGAGGAAAGGGAACCTGAATTTGGCTTCCTTCTTATTAGAAGTTTTCAGTATGGCATCGTAGTCAGTCTTTCAAGTAAGAGGTGCTGTGACACTGGAACAAAAAAGTGGCAGCAACTCCCATGCTGCAAGGTTTCATGCAGCAGCAATAGAATACACTACTTTATGTCAACCACAGTATCAAATATCCTTGAACCGAATTGCTTAGAAAATGAAAGTCTCAAATTTAAAAACATTGCTTAAGCATATTGTTGTTTTGAACCCCTTCTGGGGTGCCTTTTGTAAAGATCTCTGCTTTTTTCTGAAGGGGAAAGGACCAGGTTGACGAATATTTCCGAAAACTCTCCTTTTTTTGAGGTATCTGAGGATAGGAGAAGAATCATGCAACCAAGTTAGGAAGTTAGTTAAAAAAAAAGATAAAATCCTGGTAAGTGCTTAGAAAGAATCAACATATACCTTTATGATAGCTGGTGTTTTGATAGTTTATGATTATAATAGGGATGAAAAAAATCTGTGTGTTCTAAGGACAAAATTGAAAAGGAAAAATATGTCATGAAATTCACAGGACAGCATGAAACAGGCTATAAAAGAAGCATCAATATCATAGACTGCTGTCTTAAAGCATTCTTTAACACATTTTCTACTTAAAAGAAGGTTCAAAGACTTTTTCTTTATAAATGGCATTTCCAAATTTCTTTCTAAATCATCATCATCCTGCTGCATTTTTTGGATGTTCAGAGGTAGGAACAAGTAGAGCACACATCAGCTTTATCTTAATCCTTAACCTTACACATGACAGTGAAATGTAAGGCTCTCTGATGTTCTGCATCATATATTTAATTTCTGAGAACTTTTAAATCTCCTGAAATGACAAAAGTAACCGACACATCTATAAATTAGGACATCAATCAGATTCTCCCTGCTTTTGAATCACAGTTATAAAGGGAATATTTTCAAATAGGGAACTGTCTCTTTTATTTATAGATATTCAGCTGGAAATAAGGGAATGGTAAAATGCTTCCTCCATATCTTTTTCACTGTATGAAAACAGAGTTACAGATCAATTGATTTACCATCACAATCGATTAGATGACTCTCTTGCTATCTCTATTGTGACAGTAGACAGGCGTTCATATAGATCTTTCATTAGAGGAGTCACTGAAAATCAAAGGTTCATTGCATGCCTAAATGGCTTGTAGCTGACTCATTAGGCCATTAACTAACCATTAATATTGTTTAAACTCAAACCTTACAGACAAAATAAATGATAGTCACATTATCCAAACAAAATAACCTAAACTTCCTTAACAAGTACGTAATTATGTGAATTTATTACCATCTGATCCCACTGAATTGAGGGGTTCATTGCCAGAGCTATGAAAGGGGAAGATGAGAATACATCACCTTCAAGTGCTACTGGGAAGCAGGTACTTCAGCCAGTGGTATGCTCTGTAAGGCATAAACCCACATGGTTCTGACTTGCCTGGTTAATGCCCAAACAAAATTTTCTCATACACAAAATGTTGCCCCCTTATGCAGTACCAAATCTCTTCTTACTTATTTTTAAATGTTTCTGCATTTCAAAAATGTGTTGCGTGTACAAAATAGCCTTCTCCATCTCGCTATGATACCAAGGCTTCACATAGATAAGAAGAACATAAGAACAATTAGCAGTAATTGAATGAGAAGGCATTGGAAATTTTCTATTTTCATCATCCTTTCAAACTAGCAAATTCCGTATGTGTGATGCAATGATCTCCTGAAATTACATTGAAGAAAGAGTGTAAAAAAACCCATAGCATATGTTCCGAGATATAAAATAAACTTATGTCAGTGTGCTTCCCTTGGAAGGATGCCAGACAAATACTGCTTATTATCAATAATATAAACAAAATATGTTGCCAGCCATATACAGAGCTTAAAATAAGCAAAAAACCTGCACTACCACATTGCTGATATCCCAGCAGGTCAGCCATAATGAATGCACCAGTTCTCACACATAATTTTTTATAAGATAACTTGCCTGAAAGTGAAGCAGTCAATAGACTCATTTGCAGGCACATTTCTCTCCAGGAAAAACAACTATAATATAGTATCAATTGTTTCTTTTGGGTGTACAAAAAAACTTGGATGCTGAGAGAGGAAAAAGACAACAACAGCACATAAATTCAATGACAGATGTGCAAGGAGCAATCAGATGGAGAAGTACTGGTAATTAGAGCTGAAAATACAATTTAATGTTCTTACAGAAGAACAGTCAGAAAATTGCAAATACTGTAATAAGATAATTTAGTAAATGAAAATTATTGCTATTAATCAAATTGGGAAGGAGAAAAATATCCCTCTAAACCATGCAAATTTGCTGTACCAAAGTATTGCTGTAGAATCTCCTCCCATTCACACCAATTATAAGCATAATTTTATATTTTTATATAAATAAGGCTGTAACATTTCACGGACTATAGTAGTTCAGATGAAAGGCAAAATACTTGTCTCAAGCATAGCTTATATAATTACTATGATTTAATTTTTATCATGCAAGTAATTAATTTTGTGAAAAATATGATAGCTTGTTAAATAAAATCTAGTTACCACACCTCAAAAATCCAGTTAAGAGTATTATTTGGTGAAGGTTGGTAGCACATGTGCTCACTAATCTTCCAATAGGGTGGTCTGGAAAACCAGAGATTTTGCATTTTGCAGCAAGATGCATGTTATAAAAAGGGAGCTAATGCCCAGGGCCAGACCTTTCAAATGCATTTTAATTATTTTCAGTGCACTGTCAGAACTTTGATACACGCTTGTGGAATCATGCAAATACCTCTTTATAGAATATATGTCCTGTACCCTAAGGCACTGAGGGGATTGAAATACACTTTGGTGAAGTTAGGTGTTATAATAAAGTGAGGTAATAAGAGCAAGCCACCATATTACACAATTAGAAATCTACTTCTAAATCTTCTGGTTAGCATGGCTATCTTTTATATTTATGAAGGAGAAAATGTCCTGATTTTTCACAAACTAGTATTTGCAGGACAATGAAAAATATGATGCACCTTAGAATTGCTGAATCAAATTAATTTAGTTTCATATTTACTCATTGACCTCAAGAGCATTTCCATTCAGTGTTATAGGATGTCTGCAAAAGATTTATTGAATTCCATGTCCATATATTGAGGTGAGGACACATTAACCCAGTGAACTAGATATAGAAAAAGATATTAATTACTTGAACTGAATTTTGATTTCTGCTTCCAAACCAGTATTTTCTTACCTATGGTAAACCACACTGATAAAGCACTGCACAAAAAAATATTTAAGCTTGTACATGAATTTAATAGAACACAACCCAGAAACCAAACGTGTCCTGGGCTGCATCCAGAGCAGCGTGGGCAGCAGGGGAGGGAGGGGATTCTGTCCCTCTGCTCTGCTCTGCTCTGGTGAGACCCCACCTGCAGTGCTGCATCCAGCCCTGGGGTTTCAGCACAGGAAGGACATGGATTTGTTGGAGAGATTCTGGGGGAGGACCACCAAGACAATGAGAGGGATGGAGCACCTGTACCATGAGGAAAGGCTGAGAGGGTTGGGACTGTTCACCCTGCAGAAGAGAAGGCTTCAGGGTGACCTAATTGCAGCCTTCCAGTACCAGAAGGGAGAAAGATAAATATTTAGAAGCGCACGCAGTGATAGGGGGAACAGCTTCAAACTGAAAGAGAGCATATTTAGATTAAATTTTTGGAAGAAATTCTTTAGTGTGATGGTAATGGGGCAAGAGCACAGATTGTCTGGAGATGGTGTGGATATCCCATCCGTGGGAGTTCTCAAGGCCGGGTTGGATGGGGCTCTGAGCAATCTTGTCCAGTAAAATGTTTCCCTGCTCATGGTGGTGGTGGCGGGTAGAACCAGATGATCTTTAAGGTTCTTTCAACAGAAGCCACTCTATGATTCTATAATATAGAGTAATATAGTATAAGAGCAAGTTGGGAAAATATGATGACACCGGGTCAAAACTTTGAATACATGTATGTCTGTTAGGAAGTATGTAAGTGCATGTAAAAAAAGTCTGCATAACTACTTAGATTGCCCTCGATATTTGCTGCATAAGAAATTGCCCTGAAAATATGAAAATGTGCTAGTTTGGGGTTGTTTTGAGAAACATGTTTCTGTGTTTTTCAGCAGTCTAATTTTTGCAACATTATATTATTATTATTATTATTATTACTATTATTTTCCTTTTCCAAACAGCAATACCTTCAGGCATATTATCTTACACTTGGCTGTGCATTTAACATGCCAAATAAGGCAAGGATTAGTCCAGAGACTTTTAGTTAATGGATCTGCAAATCAAATATATATGTCAAAAAGAGAATCCAAAGGAAACTAGAAATTAATATCCACTTCATCTGATCTCCCATGAAAGGTGATATGCTTTGAGAAATGATAATTAAATAAGACTCATCTAGACTTTGACACACAACTTTTTGAATTTTAAAATGAATCCTTGAAGTAAACTGATGATAGGTTTGCCCAACTGCTGATACTTTTCAAAGAAACTGTCACACAAGACTTTTTTATTTTACATGATCATCTCCCAGTAATTTTGACTCAATGTTATTTAGGCAATTATTTAAACATGGAATGTCAAATACCATGAACACATATTCCAAACTTCCATATCTCAGCACGTTCTTTGAAAAACTTCCTCTGACTTTTTTCTGAGGGAAAAATGCAGTACTAATACTTAGATGCCAGGTTTTGTACCTAGCTTCTTGCTTGAATAGCTGGGTGGAATTGAACTGGTAACTGAATATTTGAAGATTAGTACAATGGGATTTTGATACTTTGTTTTCCTGAGCAAGGTTCGAGAACTGGGAATTAAGTAACTTGACTGTGGTCTCCAGTCATACTTGTCAAACTTTGCCTTGGCTGAAAACAGCATGGGTAGAAGCTCAAAATATAAAATTATCTATTTACCCTTAATGACCAATGTAGATTGCATGTCTGTGAAGGATCAAGAAAATAATTCATATGTGTTCTGATGTTTTCTATTTTGAAAATAAATATCCAAACCAAGAATGGGTGATCTGTCACAATTTCTCACTGAGGTATTTGTGAGTATTTACTTGCTCTATTTTATTCTCAAGAAATGCTTCTGCAGGCTAAAAAAAAAATTTAACTGCTATGATTAGGAATCAGTACTGTATCCCTGCTGGTTTTCCACATATGTAAGAAGAAGAGTATAAATTATAAAAATGGAAAACGAAATGAGCAAAATACACAGGAATTTCTGTAATTGTTTTTTAATCTGCTTTTAAAAACAATATTCAAATATGATATTTCAATAAGAAATGGTGTAGTTAAAGTTGTATGCAAAATACAACCTACATTTACTTATTTTTTTCATAGAATGTAGGAAATTCGGGGTTTTTAAAAATAATTTTTCCTCTGAACAAAAGAATAAACTGTTTATTACATTTATTTCATACTGTTTTTTCTTGTTTTCAATATCTTGCAAAATGCACTCCTCTGCTATCTGCCTCATCATTTTATTGCATCCTACTTGCTTTAACACTCCGTAAATGCTAATGTTAAGGTATAAAATCATTCACTTCATTCATTTTAGCATCCATCCTTCCTATACATTGAAGTATAAATACCACCACCAGTAAGTGTCTTCCTGAACATTTGGGTGGTTTTATCTCAGAGCAATGGGTAACAAAATATGCATTGTGTATTATGGAGTACAGAAATTGCAGCAGAAGACACAATATAAGCAGAATTTGCTGATGGAGCTCTTTCTACAAAAATGTCTATTATCTGTGAAAACTAAGGAATGGTCAGCTATGGTGTTTTACTTGTTTATTCGGTTTTCAGTTGCATGTTGCCCTAAACTTACTCCACCTTTCACTGAATTGATTCCCTAAAGAGGTTCTGTTGTGGTACAAATTATTTGTGATGTTGTCATATTTATACCTCCCTAAAATAAACCTTGAGTTTCTACGTACTCATATTTTTTATATTGGCATTTAGACATTTCAAAAGTGACACTGAAAAATTCATTCTTATAAGTATTTTTTTTATTATTAAAACCCTGGAATGCAATTCTATGATTCAAAATGTAAGGGGTGGTTTGAAGTGTCTTAAGACACTGGGGATTTTCTTCCACTTGCTGCAAGTAAATTTTTTCTTGGTGTAACATCTGAAAGCCAAAAGCCAATACGAAACAGCAGACACCTTTTCCAAAGGCCCAGGAATTTGGGACATTCATAAGAAAGCTCGTTTAGACATGTACATGCAGGAAATCTCTACACTAGATGTCTATGTCAGAAGTGTGCAGTGAGTTCACATACCAAGCAAAATTTGAACCAGTAAAAGGGAATTCCTCATTTCTGTGCCAAGGGCAGTGGTCTCTGGGGCAAGGCAAAGGCAGTCCAGGACACGGATCAGCTGGAGCAAGTCCAGAGGAGGGCCACAAAAATGATCACAGGACTGGTGTATCTCTTGTATAAGGACAGGCTGAAGGAGTTGGGCTTGCTCAGCCTGGAGAAGAGAAGGTGCTGAGGTGACCTTAGTGCAGCCATCCTATACGTGAAGAGGGGTCTGTAACAAAGTCAAAGAGGGACTTTTTAGGAGAGAATGTAGGGATAGGACAAGGGGCAATGACTTTGAACTAAAAGATGGTAGATTTACGTTAGCTGTAAGAAACCATTTTCTGTGAGGCTGGAGAGGCACTGGAAGAAGTTGCCCAGAGAAGCTGCAGGTGCCCCCTCCCTGAAGGTGTTCAAAGCCAGCTGCATGGATTTTGAGCAACCTGGCCTAGTGGGAGGTGTCCCTGCCTAAGGTGGTGGGGGCGTGGAACAAGATGATTTTTAAGGTACCTTCCAACCCAAAACCATTCTATGATTCTATTATTGTGCTACATCCAGCAAGAGTTTGTTAGCAACAAACAGACTTTTCTGCATAGAATTAGCATCCCTTTAACTCACACCTTTAATACAGCCTGAGTAGAGGGCCCGATACAATTTATTAGGCACATTTGCAATTAATAATATGCAGTATAGGTTAAAAATAGTATTGGGAATTGGTATTGATTTCTTTCACAACTATTTATTTATTTGCAATGCACGAAATTGTTCTCAAATGGGATGTTTCCATTCCCCACCCTCCCGCACACTCTTTTTAGTTACTAACTCCTATTCTCTGGCAGCTGAAGGGTGGCACTGTTGGCCCTGCACCACTCCTCTCACAGAGGGTGGCACCACAACCCGCAGCAGGTGTGGGACTCTTGGATCTCTTCCATCTGCTTTCATCTGTGCTTTGTAGGGCAACTTCCCTTCCAGACACACCATTTCAATTTCAGCTACATGGGTGTGACACTGCCTTGTCAGAAACAAACAGCTTGAGTTTTTGAGCATTTTTTGGGTGGTCCTGCCTTTTATATTGCAATGATGCAACATTTCATGTGTCTGTGTAGAAGAGTTTCATAAATATGCAGCTGATTTGTTTTTAAAAACCAAAGCAAGGCATCCTCAAGACAAAACTCTCTGAAGATTCATCTACATTTGGGCATTTTTGAGGAAAATTTAAATGTTCCTGTTATGTTCCTGTAAAAATAAATCAGTGTAACACCATATTTAACCAATCAAAATTAGCTAAATGATCTGCTAACCAAATAGTTCCCAACTTAGAGATATGGATTAACTGAGCATGTAAACTTATTGACTGATATTTCTTTGGGTTTAGAGGCACAATCACTCATGTACATACACAGGTATTGTTATTGCTAGTTATTCATTCTTGATTATGACTAAGTACTTTTGTTCATAAACTTCATAAACTTTTCTTCATAAAGTAAATGCTGACTTTTGTAATGTTTATGAACTTAAATTTACCACCATGTATTATTACAATGTATGATACAGTGTATAATTTTCCTGTATAATACCTTCTCCTTAGTTCATCGTGAGGCCAAAATTTAAATAGGAGTTCACTTTGTTTATAAGAAGACAGCTGGTAGACATCCCCGTTTCTGGTTTCTGAGACCTGATACAGAGGTGAGAGGTGATGATTGTTGAAGTAATTGAATCCAATACCAGTGGCAAGGAAAAAAAAAGCATTTAAAACTCCTTATGGTAAAAATTTGGACCGCTTGGCCTTGGTTCAGTTGTCCATACCACATGAATAAGTGCCTAGTGCCATTTAATATGCTGTAGGACACACTATCAGGTGAAAAGGTAAAAGAATCAAGTAAAAAGACCAAAATCTCTGGAGTTGTGTGGATTAATTTCACTTGAGGCCAGTGTCTTTAAGTCTCCAGCCCAATTAGCAAGATGTCTGGGTTACTGATTAAGGAAAAGGTAGAAAGTACAAATATTATCAGATTTCTTAGTCATGTGAAAAAAAGCTCTGTTAATATGAATCAAAATGAGAGGTTAGATAGCACATTCGTCTTGCAAAAATGTAAATTTTGGAACTTGATTCAGTTGCTTAAATGTACATGTCATGACATTTCCTTTCTTTGTTTCACTCTTGCTTTTTGTTTAGGCTGTTAAGAAAAAAGAAGATCCTGGGAGTGGATTCTTCTCACTTTGTTCTAGGATAACGTAACTTATGGTCCTTCTGAACCCTGCATGGAATCATGCAACAAATTGCTGCTTCTGTTTCTGAAGAGAATCTGTGTCCTAGTGATCCTTGTTATTTTTTTCCAGGCAAAACTGTTGCACTTCACATGAAAAATTCTATATTAGTTGTTGTTCCTGAACCTTGAAATTTTAGATGTGCAAATGTCCTCATTCCAGTACCACAGAGTGAAATCGACCTCTGCTCTTAGAAGACTTTTTTTATACATTCAACTATATGCATCAGTGCAAATATGTACTGAGAAAGCTTGAGATAAAATAGAGTTTCATGGTTTCAGTATCATAGTGAATGTGGGATTAAGACAGTAGCTCCAAAGAAGTCTTCTCGGTTGCACAAAGGACAAAAGTGATTTCAACCAAATTTCCATGAAGTTTCTTTTTATGCGGTTTGGAAGACTCCCTTGATGGAAGTAGTGTCAAACCTGCCACACTGCGGTTTTAACTTCAAATAATGCCAGCAAGATTTGACAGGAAAAAAAGTAGTTTAACAATGACCCATTGAAAAGTCTCATTATCTTTCCCATACAGTGCACAAAGGAATAGGCTGTTCACATTCCTTTTAACCTCGCTGCAAAAGATTCACTTCTAATCAGAAGGGCTATACATTCAAGAAGAGGAGAAAGATGTCCCATTAGTATGCAGGAAGGATCCTTCCAGGTTAGTCCATATTTGGTTTGAATTAATTCCCTCTGTATTAAACGCAAAACAAAATCCAAACCTTTTGAATTTGATTTAATGTGCTTACACACAGGAAGTTTTTCATTCTTACTAAGCACTGCTTGGTGTCATAACAATCATTACCATGTATTGTTGTGATTCATCTTGTCAAAGATCCATTTATGAACTCCATACTATGCGCTGACATTATACATTTGAATAACTGCAAAAGAAGGTTTGATAAGATGCAGCACTTCAAATGAAAGGCTCAATACTAAGCTTTGACATAGTACATTGTAGCAGCTGTGGAGGAAAAGCCATTAAGATAGATCACGTCAATTCATAGTATGGAGCCATTAACACTTAGAGTTTTTACATGATTTATCTTAATAGCTGGATATCTCTACTGAAATAACACATTTTATTCTGTTAGGGATCCATATGTTAATGGCTCAAGGACAGTCCTGTATACATGCTCTATTGCTCTGAGTATGTAAAGAGGAGCACACTTCACACACAAACGTGGTTTGCTTTGCCCAGCCCAGAAAGGAGGACAGAGAACTTACACTTCTCCCTGCTGCATTTTCCTTCTTCACAAAATCACGTACTCCTTCCTGAGGGAGGTTTCTGGGCAGAGTGCTCCACGAGTAATTCACTCTCCCAAGAAGAATTGTAATTAGAGCTCCCACAATAGTTAAGCAGCTGGTGTTCTCTGACTGCTGCTTCATCAACTGTTCATAATTGCTTCATTGTTCCCCTGTGCTCCCTTCCAGCTGATGGCTTCTTCCACCTGTTGTCTCTCATTTTACACTTCGAATGTGAGCTCTTTTGCACAAGTTATATTTATACAAGATATTCTGTGATAGCTTACAGGCAGTCTCATAATATGACCCCCATAATGAATTACAACAATGATGATGATGATAATAATAGCAATAATAATAATAATAATAATAATAATAACAACAACAGTAGCACTCCAAAATGATATTTGTTTAAATAAACTGCATTATTTCAAGTGGCTTGCTAGAATAGGCAAATGAGTTCATATTGAAACTCAAAGGCAGATATGGAGCTTGAAGAAAGTCTAGTCTGCTCTTGGCTCTGAATCTAGAAGACAATTGTGAAGGGGAAGGCTATAAAATGTTGGCTGAAAGAGAACTAGAGTGGCAAGCAATGAACAACCTCTGCTTGATTTCTTTTGTGCTCTGCAAAACAGGAATTTTTATATGCTTAGAGAAATATGCTGAAAAAAACCTGATTCCCTCATCTGCTTATCTTATCTTCTACAGGAACATTATACTTAATTTTGGTTGGGGGACTAAAAGGGGGACTACACAAAAGATTTTTTTCCAGATAAAATGTGCAGATACTATATCCATAGAACCACAGGTGCTAGCTCTGTAACCAGCTGTTGTAAATAGCTGAACTCTAAGTGCCAGAACTAATGGGCTAAAATGGACATTTTTAAGATCAACAGAAGTAATAAACATTTATCCTTTCCTGGCAATAAAGAAAGAATTGCTGCTTTGTCCACTATGAAGCAATGTTATGAAACTTAACAAAATAGAAGCTTTTTTAAATGCTTTGTTTGTCTCTTTGTTCTGATGCTAGATGTTTGGTAAATGCAGTTTAATAGGTTTGCTGTGGAATTTAGCAGAATGTTATGGAAGAGATTATTGCCGATTTTTAAAGAAGGTTTTTATTTTTATCAGATTCTACTCAGTTTCTTCTAATCCATTGTAGTTACTTCAGAGTCTTTCTCTAAAAGGTGATGCTTAAAAATTGTTTATTTTCTCATCAGTATCTAAAACTAACAAACTATAAAAGATTATTAGAAACCAACCATACAGTGGGATCCCACCTATACTTTTTCGTAGAGATAACTTTAGCCTCATTTTATTTCAGAGAACCACCAGTTCTAAGGAGGGATACTTACTAGTAGCAGCTGTTACAAACATTTAAAAACCATGTTAAAAATATATTTTTAAAAAATCAGATCTTCTTTTGTGGATGACCACAAACAATGGAAACTTAAATCATACTAGTTGAGAGTTCAATATCTAAATGTTAAAGATCAACAATAACTGAATTTCACCTGTAATGTTTTATTGGCTCAAAGGAAGCTGAGTGATGAAATAAACTGCTCACAGGGTTTTTCCAGTGACATCCTCAAATCCTAAAAAGCCAGCAGTGATCTGGGAGCTCAGGGTGGAACAACTGAGCATCTTTAATGCTGCAAAACTGATTTTAATTTAATTGCAGAAACGTTTTGTTTGAGTTACTTTCATAATGTACTTTGTTAACGGAGGAAATATCTCGAGGTTTAGTGTTGGACTTATTCATCCTTCTCTACCTAAGGAGCAAGGCTGTTTTCCAGTGGCCGAAAGATTTGCTCATAGTTTGGAAAGCTCTGGTCTAGAAAAGGTAAAATGAACTTTTGAAGCTATTTCTCTACCTTTTCTACAATCCTCTCAGTTATTTACTTTGTAGACAGCATATTTCTCACCCAGTTTTGTTTTTTCCCAGAGTGCTCTAAAGGTCTATTTTTTATTTCATGAGAAGCAAAAACAAGTGGTGAAGCATGGCAAATTCTTGTTTGACAGCCAGTCCTATTTAAGAGCCTATGGAGCCCATTTGCTGTTCACTTCCAGTGCTGTCCATAAAGGTATCTGAGAATTAACATGGTGGCTTTCTCTAGGTAAAGCCCTTAAT
Source organism: Cinclus cinclus (assembly GCF_963662255.1). Taxonomy (NCBI): domain Eukaryota; kingdom Metazoa; phylum Chordata; class Aves; order Passeriformes; family Cinclidae; genus Cinclus; species Cinclus cinclus. Next base: position 69,748,837 of record NC_085047.1, read on the forward strand.
TATCCTTTCTAAGCTCATGCTATACTTTCCCACCTGTGGGGAAAAAAACTTACTGCAAAAGACATTTCTTTGACCTGATGCTAATATAGTCTTTGTAGCTTTAATTTTGTTTAACTTGAATGTGTTGATATAACACTATGCATTAAAAGATCAGGGTTTTTCCAAAATCTAGGGTGGGCATGACTTTTAGTCACACTTAGTTTGATCCTTTTAACTGCAGGAGCTGCCTGTCACAGGGGAAATTTCAGTTGTACCACACTGCTACCTTTTTTGTGTTTGAACACAAAAAGGTAATTTATTGAGGTATTTTATTGGTGACTAAACACGATTATTTTAAACTGAGGCAAAATGCAAATCATATCCTACTAAGGTGCTTAATTCTTACTCTTTAAAACCCTCAAACAATCATTTATAATTATCTCCACAGAGGAAATTGGAATGATTGCACTGTGTCTACACAGGCGAACACAGGAATGCCTCTGAATACCACAGATGCATCTCAGAAGCCTCCTGGTTTCTGGGTGAAACTTCAAGCACACTGTGATAATTTCCATGGTCAGAAAAGCCAGAAGATCTTCTGGGTAGGGGCCAGAGCGTCTTCAAGACATGTCCTGAGGGAGCAGAGATATTAAGGGTACTTGGGATGTGGTACGAGGGTAGGTCCAAGAAGTGATTCTGAGGGCCAGATCCCTGATCATTCTCAACTATTGCTAGCTGGCTTCCTCCCTTTAAGCCAGCCTCCAAAACAAACCTGCTTGAAAGGGGATTGTCCCTAACCAGAAGAGGTGCAGGTTATTTCCTGTCATTTGGCCTTGGTGCAAGGCTACACACTTTTCTTCCTTAACAGCTGAAAAAACTTGACAGCAGTATCTCAACAGGCTTTCTTCTTCCATATTTTCCGCACAATTTTTCACTACAGGTACATTTTTTATGTGATTTTGCATTACATTTTTAAAATTTGCTACAATCTCCTTGTTTCTCAGGAATTGCTTCCAATAATTATTTTTGTCTGCCCAAAATGAAGTCCAAATATGTATTTTTAAGTTAGTATGATTGCTCAAATAGTGGATACATTGCTCACACTGCGGATATAAAAATTCAGCATTAGAAGTTCAAACCACAGCTGAAATTTAAAAATTTAACATAGATTAAAATAGGTTATAATAGTGAAATATTGCCATCTCTCTCGTTTCCATGTGTATAATACCAGTTGTGCTGTATACAGCAAAAACTCTGAAGGAAAAGCAGTTGAAATTGAAAAAGCTGTTTTATAAGCCAATAAGAACTTACAGAGTTGTCTTTCAAGGAACAAGAATCAGAAGCCAATATTCAAAGTAAAATTACAAAGCCAGACTTCTGTGTAGAGTAAAAAAGATTGGACTATTTATCCTCCAGTATTTCAGTCAATTCCTTCCTCATACCTATTGTCTTACAGGTACTGACTATAACGAGGTCAGAAGCCTGGAAGAAATACAATGGTCCAAAACTTCTGAAGTTATTTAAAATTAAGTATTAAAAATGTTTATTCAGCTTGAGAGAGTTTACAGTTTTTGTAGACAGCAGTACCTTAGCGGTTCATTTGGATCCATGAATTCTCAGGGATAATGAAAGTTTGTGTATGGAATTGTAAAACCACAAACTAAAGAATATGTGGGAAGTTCTAAATAATAGGATGCCACTTTTCAGAATTTGTGAGTAAAATATTTTTACATTTTGTTTTTTTTTTTTTGCTCGTGGCTTATGTTGAAAACTTCGTTCCCCCCCGCACCAAAACTAATCCTGCACAGGCAGAAAATGGTGTTTTTTCTTGTTCCCTAGTAGATAAAGAGATATTTTGCTCCCTAAGACAGAGAACCTCTGGCTAAAAATCGCACCATCTGAATTGAGGAAAGTTAATGAGGAGCTGGAATTGGGAGCTATCATCTGCAGACTGGGTTGAACTCAGGATGCGAAATGCCATTTGGAGCTGTTAGTTTTGTCCACAGTGACCATCAGGGAGCCTAGGCTGTTAAAAATCTCTATTTCTTTAAGCTCCCCAAAATTCATTTGAAGAAATGAGGGCCCATGCATCAATCTTGGTACATGGTACAGTAGCATGGACCATGATGCACAGAATGTGGCTTTTCCTCCCTGAAACACACTGTGGAGCAAGCCTGGACAAAGGGTCCTGCGTGATGGGAAAGTGGGGAGCTGCCCTCTGGCATTTCAGAGGAAACAGATGTGAGGTAAGGAAGAAAAGAGAGATGCTTTCCATCCTAGGACTGCCACAAAAAGGGAATGCACTTCTGATTGGAGCTTTGAAGAGATATAAAATAATCACAGTATGACTTGACTAGAACGTGTTGAACTCCTCCAAGCAAATAATGTATTTGGTGAATCAAGTCCCATTTAATAATAGTACCCCCCAGCTTGGTTGTTATTTGATGATGCTTGCGTACACAAATGTTTTTTATCATGTGCATTGGAGAAACAGCCCTGCCTTAAGTGGCTTCAAAACTCATCATTATTTGCCTTTCATGATGTGTGCTTGAGCATCAAATTTTCACAATATGGTTTTTATGCCCTCTTATGAGTTGCCAATTTTTTTTTTTTTGGGAGGTGAAAGAGAATTGCTTATGTTCAGGTGAACACTTCCAATAAAGCCTTTCTGTGACCGTGCTCACAGGAAAATGTTATCTGTCTTTCTGTCTCTTCCAATTTCTCAGGAAAGTATAATATTTCTTAAGATTTCTCATACAAATCACAATGGTGAAAAAGTGGTGAATATTATTAGAGTATATTTGTAGTCTGAATCTCTGGGCTTTGCCCACATTTGTCTAGGTTTGTCTTCATGATATTGTACAGTGTTTTCTTTCTAATAATATTTGTCAGATTTTAGTATTTCCTTCTAGCACAGCATCTGCCTTCATATGCTGTGACCTGTGCTGAAAATGTCACACTTAGATATTCTGTGGTTCTCTGCAAACTCCCTGCCTTTGTCTTGAAGTAAAAATGTTAGATCTGCAAAACCAGCTGCCTCCTGTGCTCCCAGGCTCATCTAAGTACAATAGTTCAATTTAAAAAAAAATAATTTATATTTGATTTTATGGCTATTTTCATAACTAAGGAGAGAATTATTGTTTTTGTTAGAAGCAGTTTCTTTCTGAGCTCTCAATCTTTTATTGCCTTAATTAATAGCCTTGAAATACACTCCACTGTGGCACAACATGTAGTCAGAGTGCAGATTATGCATTTTTATAAGTAAGGCATAAACCCTCTATTTTCTTTTTAAGAGCTCTGCTATTTGAGCCAATGTGAATTACCAGGTTTTATCTGCATCTCTTAACTGCAGCTTAAGAGAATTAGTGGCACTGGTTAGGTTTGTGAGGACAGCTAAGAGTAGCCAGATCAATTGCAACTCATAGTCAGAAATCAATTAAATGTGTCTCAGTAAATCTGGTTGATCCTTGAGTCACTACAGAATGCCTTATCCTGGCCTTACTCTGTTACAAGACTAGACCCAGAAATAATCATAAATGAGATTCTCTCTTCTCTTCTAAAACACTCTTTACAGTCCTACTGCTGTTCTGTGGTAAAGAAACTTCAGAGACAGACGCAGTGAGAGCAGTACCACCATGCAAATGAGACTCCACCCTCTAGGTCATCACCCTGGGAGGAAGACAAAGTACCATTTCAGTCTTGTTTGCAAAGTAGAGGTCAGATAAAATTTGAAATTGTAGACATGGTGTTTTCTTAACTAGAAACAGAAATGCACATGAGGTATAGAGGGCTAAACCTCAGAGTCACTGAAACCTTCACTAGATTTAGCAGGGTTACTTCAATTTACTGACAATTGAGATCTCCCCAGAATGTTGCTAAGGGGCTGTTTGTATGTAGAAGCCTGCATAACGTTTGAGACTTTAGCTTTGTTTTCAACAACCACAGGCTCTGAATACCCTTCACAGATTGAAGTGGAGGAAGAAAATTGCTCTTAATCTAATGTTCTGTATATTTTTAATAGAAGGGCTGCACATAGTTGAGCAGAGCAAAGCTCATGCCTGCTGTGCAGCAAAAGCTAACCCGTGCCACGAGGACAGAGCCTCCAGTGAAAGTTACATATCCTATGAGTTCTTCTGATTTGGCACTCCGGGAATGTGTGAGCAGCTGCTTCACTCTGACCATGTAATAGTAGTGCAGCCACTGCAGTGATGCAGCCCAGGTGAGTGGGCAGCAGCCCCACCAAGTCATACACAAAAATGTGTATGGGAAAGGTGAGAAAAACATGGGCAGAAGACAAAAAGGAAATACTGAGTTGTTAAATGGTGTGGGTTATCGCCTTGATGAAAGCTGCACTTGAAAGTGTGTAACATTACTGGGTTGTGCACTAAAGAGTCAAATGCCAAAATGGTTTTGTGAGGTGGTAGAGGTGCCAAACCTCTACGCTCATCGAAGAAGAAATGCTACTTCAGTAAAATACTCACACCTGAAGGGAAAATTATATCTTTATTTTTGGATGATAAAGCATCCACAAACACCACTGAATGAAATGAAAGCAGACAAGACAGCAGGAATGTGGTTATGTTACACACTGTTCTGCTTACTGACTCAATACATATACACAGTGCTGAGTGTTCACAGGATGTCCATGTTCATAAACTAGACTAAAGAACTTTTTGTTAATGCTCCCCTCCCCCAATCTCTTGCCATTTCTGCTTTAAAAATATATTAGTTTCATGAATGTAAATTACTGCTAGAATGACATAGTCTATACTTTTAAAAAAATGTTGAAATATTTTGTTGTCTGATATACAGAAATTCATAAAAATAGCTATTAACTTTGGAGTGAGAGTACAATGTGGAATTTATTAAATTAAGAAATACAACAATACTTTTATGTACTGTAAATTCATATCCATGGTTAAAGATAAGCAATAAGAAGCTCTCAGTATGGAATCAGAGACTGCCAGCATGGGTGCAATAAACTTTTCAGAATGGTTCATAAGATTATACTAATTAGGGATAATCTAATTTGAACAATTACTATCTTCTCAAAAAAGTAATATGATGTCACCCTATGGGAAGAGTCACTACCCGGGCTCCAGGGATATACTAAAAAAACCACACATGTTATCTGTAATATTAAAAATTATGGTTGATCCACGAGACAGTCTTAGATCTACCCTTCTCCTCTCAAAAGATCCACCATATAGACTGTTAAGCCCCCGTAATTATCTCCCCTACTTGTGACAAGCATGGGCTAATCAGTCTCTGAGGGAGTTTTCCTGCGGATCATTGAGAAGCGTGTGTATGCTTCACATTGCTTATCAAGCTATTTTGTACGCAGTATCACATAAGAGCTGACAAAAGTTCATTATCCTCATCTGGACTAGAATGACTCCAAATTAGGAAAAAGAGACAAGCTTTTTCTTTTTTTCCCCCCCATTCCATTTCCCTCTTATTTTTTTTTTTCCAAAAGGGGGAAAAAATCTCTAGCTTGCAATGCAACAAAGACCTTAGCTAAGAAAAAAAGCACGCTAGGTTCTACCAGACTTTAATCCCATATTAAAAGATAAGAAAAAACATCTGAAGAAATCAGAGATAGTCTAATTGAGGTTCTCGCCTTTAATCCTGTGAGTAGACTCCCCCTTGGATACCAGGATCTGTCAGTGCATAGTCTTGGGAATTCTCTAAGGAAAAATAAACCACAAGAAATGGACACACAACACACTCTCTCATATTTAAATGGAGAAAGAAAGAAAGAAAGAAAGAAAGAAAGAAAGAAAGAAAGAAAGAAAGAAAGAAAGAAAGAAAGAAAGAAAGAAAGAAAGAAAGAAATCTGAGAGAAGACAATATCAAAACATACTCTCTCCCAAGAAAGAGAAAAAAAATCAGGTACAATATAAAATGAAAACAAAAATGCAGATGAGAAGAACCACAGTCATTTTGGAAGTTCTTTGATAACACCTACAAATGTAACCCAAAAGGAAATCATCTGGGTTGGTTCTGTTTTCCTTATCCAGCTCAAAATGCCATTTGTAATGCATTTTTTCTTTTTATTTTGCTGGCAATTTTATTTCCACTCAACTAATATAAATGCATTAAAAAGGAATATTTGAATTAGTCCTTTAGTATGATGTTAAAATAAGCTATAGAGTAACTGGAGCACAAAGGAGAATTAGACAGAAGATTTGTATTAATTTGTGTTTGTCTGGTAAGATGTATACAAAAATAGATATTAATAAAAAATCACTATAACACCAAGCCAAACTTTTTCATATTAAAAATTATTAAAGGAAGAAACACATCATAAGTGGGAAAAACAAAACCAGTAACCTTAAGCTGGGCGTCTCTAAAACATCACCAGTTTGAAAGCGAGTGACCAGTATGGCAAATCTATCCATTTGATTCTAAAGTTGCACATTAGGATTTTAATTCAGACACTTGTAAATACATTTCATTGTTTTCAAAAACTGTTCTCCTTTGCTTTATATCTTCTTTTCAATGTTTGGTGATCCATTTCCCTAGCAGCAGGGTTAAACATAATTTTTTAATTAGCTATTACATAGTGGACATATGAAAATGCATTGTGTTGAGGCTAGATATTTGAAGTTTTAGTAAAGGGAAAATAAAGAAACTCTTTTTAACAGGTCAGATGTAATGGCAGTGTGTAAACTTACCAAAGCTGAAAGAGTCAGATTTTAGAGTTGTGCTTTCAAGCTGTACATTTGAGTAAAAACAGAGAAGATAAATAGAGTGAAAGATGAAAAACAAAATCATAAAAGAAAATAATCAGAAGGTACTTCAGCATGAAAAATCAAGGTAACAATGCAAGCAGATGCAATAAACATAAAAGAGGTTTGGGACTGTTATTTTTATTGCATGGAAAATTACTGTGATTCATTGTTCTAAATTATGTAAAGATATATAGATAATGGAATTATGAAGTGTATAAACATAAATGTGTTTGCCTTCCATTCAACATATTCTGTATTAATATAAAGCAGTGTTAAGTTCTGAAAATTTTCTTTTATTTCCCCTATAAATTAATTTAAGACATGAGAATGTAATCCTGAAAATTTTAATATACAATTTAATATTTTATTAACAATGTTTAAGAAAAAAATATTCATATGTTTCAGTAGTCTTGTTGTAAGGCACCACGAAATGTGATAGGGATCACTGTAAGGCAGTAAGTTCCTAAGGCTTGGCATGAAGACCGTGAACAAATTAAAACAGTCTAATTCTCTTAGTGTTTTAAAATTCATGACATCAGTGGGGGGAAAAAACTCTAAAAGTGCCTGATCCAGCATGGCTGGCATTGGCAGACTTTGATTTTTTTAAGGAGAACATTGTCTGCATGAGATGTATGAGAAGTGACACTGCAGAGTTGGAGAACAACAGTGTCCAAACCCCAGGTCTCCAAGAACCTCGTGGATAAGCTGAGTACCTTAAACTGACATTGAATTAAACAAGAGTGGAAGCTACTGAACATGCATGGAATTCAAGAGTAGTTGAGTTTCTCAGCACTTTGATAGATCAAGACCCCAATTTTTGTTTTGTCTTTTATAACAAACAATGCCTCAAGGCAAGTTTCCTACATACAGTAGGAATTTTGCATAAAGTTAATTGTTCACTATACATAAAAATGACTCCTTAGTTTTAATGAGGCTCAGACACATATTGACCCAGTCACATTATTTTCTGGTATGTGGACTTCTTAATATTATCAACAGTACAAACTAATTTGGAGTAAGATTTTTTTTCCTCTCAGGTTAGACAGAGGTTTGATAGGAGCTAAGCCCATGCAGGGCTGCATTAATTCTGCAAGTGGAGTGGGATAGAACATTATGACTTGCTGGTTGCAGCAGATACTAAACATTTTACTGTAAGTTGTGCGAAAGGCATCCAGGTTTTCTTGCACAAATCAAACAAAGAATAAACATAGCACACATTTTATGTGAAGCAGTGAGATATCATTTGTTAGCATTTGATCAAAGAGTTCTGTAACAGTTTTCTGTGAAATACAGTGCTTAAGTAACGGGCATATTTAATCTTATTACAGCATGCATATTCAGAAATATTCTTGCATTGGCACTAGTAAATCTTTGCAGACGTTTCTTACAGGAACGTAAAGAAATCAAGCAAATTTCTAATAAGCCTGTATTTCCTTTGGAGAGTTTGATAGCCTTTTCAAACAGCTTGCTTCAACATGGACTATTGTCCAAAATCCTCCCTGCAATGATACCTAAGACTAGTCACTTCAAATTAATATAAGGCAGTTGGGATGAAAACCCTTTGTGCATTGTATAATTCTAGTAAGTGACAAAATAACTGACACATGCAACAGACTCCAAAAACAGATGTTCATGTTTATGTTACATGTGATAATACTGGATGGTGTGTGAAGAGGAGAAAAGAGTCGCTTCTGCTCTAAGATGCCTTCTGCTCTAAGATTGGTTTTATTGAAATGTCATCTATCAAGGAATAGAATTTAATCTATATGTGGTAGAAGCACCACTCCTAAGGAAGTGGCTCTAGCGCTGTGACCATTCATCGCTTCCATTTAGTTAAAATTAATACTCCAGTTTTGCCTTTGTCTAGGCTTTGGTCCATTGATTAGGAGGCATTATAGCTTTTTTACTGAAGAACCATTACTGCAGGATTGCCTTTGGTTTTCAGATCATGGGGATGTTTGTTTAATAAGAGCATGACTTTTGCGAGTGGATTTAAGTAAATTTAAGTACCACAGTACCACAGTACACTAGATTTAAGTACCACATGAAGTCAAGACCTTTAAAAAACATTACAGCATATGAAATTTAACTTGACAGCCTTAAAGGCTAATGCAGATAAAAGCAGAGACATGGTGACTTGGATGTATACCTGAGATACAGGTTTTTGCAGCGGTGTTTTTGGCATAGATTGCATTTTCTTATGTGGCTCTAAGTCACAAATATTTAATGTGCATGATAAGAACTAGTGAAGAAAATGGCTAGCTGATCTTCCACCAGCATATATCTGCTTAAAAATATATATATATTTGCACATATATGTGCACAGGTATGTGCTTGGAAGGATATATTTTATATTTCTTTTTTATATAGTCTTGATGTATTGGGGTAATTCTCAAATACAATAAGTCCTCCCATAAAAAATTTGAATAAGTGCAAATTACTGATTTCTAAAGTTTTCTTTGGAAAAGATGCATTCTTTCCCATCAAGTGAACATTTTGCTAGGGAAGACTGATAGATTAACCTGGTTTGCCCCATATACTCTGTTCCTTTGCCTTTTAATTATACAGACTCAAAGTCTTTTACTCATTCCAGGTATGGGTTTTGAAAATATTTGTGCATGTTAGAAGAGAAAACTCAGCTTGACCGATTCACCTTTTTTCCATCAAGACTATCTATTATTATCCCAATTTGTTCTAAATTGCTTTCTGTACAGAAATCAGGCCCATTCTTAACACTAACGACTTTTCAGCTGAGTCCTGTTTGATTTCATAAATAACAATTAAACCTAGTGAAAAGAGGCCACAAGAATGCTTAAAAACTACTGCTTATCTGGTAATAAGTTACCAATACTCTTATCTCACAAGTCTGAAAGTCAAAAAGTGTTTTTCTCTCTACTAGTGCAATTTCTGGAGATCCAATATACTCTTCCCTTTTGGTTCAGATCCTGTTTGTTGTTTTATGTCAAGTAGTAGATGGAAGCTTATGGTGTGAAAAAAAAAGTAAAGAAAACCTCGACAGATACCTTTGTTAAATATTTTATAAAGATGTCAGTGTTATGCATCTGCCTGTTTTCTTTCGTCTCCAAATTAATAAAATTAAGTGTAGATCTCTTAAAGAGATGCCTTTAGAAGCAGGAAAAAATCTGTAAGGTCCTTTTCTAAATGATTTTCATATGTCTAGGAGACTTTTAATGATGAAATTCTTGAGAAGTTTAGCCTTTAGTACACTCTTACTTTCTTCTGAACAATTTAGTCATGTTTCACTGGCCATAAATTGAATCCTTGATTTCAAATTCGACTTATCAAAATATCACAAAAGCAATCAATATTGCAAGTACAACATTATACCTCACTATCTGTTTTTAATTGATGAGATAGACATATTAAACTTTGATTTAATATTTACAAATATTACAATTTTTCTGTTTCTGCTTCTGAAGGAGGCCCCTCCTATGGCCTCACTGAGCTTCTACTGCAGCCACATGTGATCTGACCCCTCTCACTGCCGCTATCACTACTTTGTTGGATAACCAACTTGTGCTGCTAAGAGTGCTTTCTAGGGACATTTCTCCATCAAAACTCCAGCTAACGCTTGGTGGGATGGAGCATTTGGAGCAAAGGACCAGCGAGACATGAAGGCAGGACACAGATAGATCAGTGCAACCCCTTGGCCAAGCTTGTGTCTCAACAAGGCAGCAAGGTACTAACACAGCTTCCCTGTGCTTAGCTCTGGAGTTAACTCACTTGCAGCTGGACAGGGATTATTTTATTGCAGTTCATAGGCACAGCTAATCAAAAATGAGTGTGTATGGACCAAGAGAGATCTTCACTCCGATGCTTTTGAAAGGCTAGGTATGAGATTAATTAATAACAAGGAAAGTCCTCTATAAGAGAATGGACTATTAGCAGGGGTACATAAAATGGGTCCCTGAACATTCCATGAACTCACTGCTTCTAATAGCTTGGTCTGATCAAGCTCACAGCCTAGTTTTTTACACAGGATTAGCCCCAGAAAGGGAGAGCTCAGCAGATAAGGATCAGTAGAAACACAGCTACTCTTTTTTTCTCTGAAGAAAAATCAATATTATGGAGTTTTTCCCTTCTTTGGCTTTAGCACCTTGGTTCAGAGTTAGAAGCACTAATTCCCACACTTCAAAATGTTCTGAAGTTTCCTTCACACACTTTCCCAAAGATGAACTTTTGCCTAGTGCTGTGTGAAATCTTTCCTTATTCCACTGAAATGTGAAAGTGCACCCAGAAAAGGCATGGAGAAAAGATAAGTAAAAAAGAAAAACTTGTTTAAAGAAGAGGGGATTGAGTTTGCACACACCTGTCTTAACTTTCTTACAACTTCTGACTGCTGATTTTGTTATTTATTTGTGAAAAGTGATATCTGTTTATCTCTATTTTCCATTTCCATTTTGCCCATTGCATATTTATTGAAGGGTTTTATTTATTAGCTGTCCCAATGTTTAATCATTTAAATTTTATTGCTCTCATTTTAACAGAATTTTCTTTTGTCAGAATGAGACAAATACTTATTTTAACAAGTTTATCAATTTAATTGTTTAGATGATAGGTGATCTTATTAGGAAATTATAAACATTAATAAAATTTTATGAAATAAAATAAAACTAGGAAATTTCTTTCTTTCAATTCTTTATGCTACCAGCATTTAGCATCTTGTAAATATTCCATTTGCTTGTAGATTTGTAAATTATTCTTCATGTATGTAATTGACTTTGTAACTGCAGTTACGGAACTTGCAAAATACTCCACCATCTAAATACTAATGCAGTTAAGAGAAAAGTGTAGTTCCATGGAAAATTACACACCTAATTATTTTTTGGCACTCCACAACTAATGATATTTCTGGCTACAAGCAGATGTCCTCAAAGATGCAACAGGAATAGTGAATTTAAAACCGCGCTGTTTGCAATATCAAAGTAGTATTGGAGTTCTAAGAAGCCACACCTGAACTGTGTAAAGCTGAAGCTTATATTCATTATTCATATACATTGGACAGCAGGACCCACACAAAAACTATGATGGCCTGTGTGATTGCCTGCACTCATATGTCTTTTTGCAAGAGTGTGGTGATTGATGTGCTAAGTACTCTAAACACCATGTAGCTGTTCTCAGAAATTTTGCAAAACAGGAAGAATGTATAATAAGCTGCATTTTTTAAAGTATCTTTCACTTTTCTCTGTCGTCTTTACAGGCAAGGAATTTCTCTGTCTGTGTCAGATAAGGGTTATTCTTTCTTGTATAGTTCTAAGTTTCTTTTCATCCATCCTGTCCCCATTTTTCATCCTGAAAGGACAAGTTACTGTCACAAAAAATCCCCTACTGTGCTTGCTTAGGCAAGAATATTTCAGTGTTCTGTGGCTTGGTTAATCTGTTCACTTACTTAGAGGCAGAATATTATCATGTGTGCCAAATGGCCTGGAAATCTTTTAAGAAAAAAGTGAATGGTAAGGTTGGAAGATGAAGGAAGCAAATAATATTTGAGCAACTTTTTCTAATGCTTCTAGTGAAGACTTCTCCCTTTCAACTCCTAAAACTGATTGTAGTTGGGGAATATTTGAATCTCAAGCCACAGTATCTTCAGAAAGGATGCACATGTATGACATACCATAATACTCCCTGGTATATATTGTTTCCTCTTTTGCTTATAAGTTCCTCCTCCATGGAGTTTCTACATTTGTGATACACAAATATAGCAGTTTACAATCCTTCTTTGCTTGTGCCTAAGCGGGCTTTTGCTCTTCTGGTTCTTTCACTAGATCATCTTTAGCATTCCCATCAAATTGAAGCTTTTTGGTTTCACCTTGGTGGCTCTGAACTCTTTAGATCAGACTGCCTGTCTCATGACACTGCTTTCTCATAGAGTACCTACTCCTCACTTTGATGCACCTTCTTTCCAGCTTTCCATGTGTTTGGAATGCTTTTCTTGCGTATGTACTTTCTTTCCTACTAGCTCCTTTTACTTGTAACCCTCACTGTCTTTCTTAGTAACCTTCCTCCTTTTAGAGCCCTTCTCAAGACTTTTTTCCTCTCAGTATGACAGCTGAAAATGTATGGAAAATATCAGAGATTTGGAACTGTACAAGTATATCTATCTGATATCTATCTGATAAATCATCACCCTCCTGACACTCTGACTTGGGATAGGAACATCTCAACAGAAGAAGACATATGAAACAATTCAGATGAATTGCAGGCTAGAAATGCCCATTTCTTTGCAATGGTGTAAAAGTGAGACCAGGGTCACTACAGATCTATATACTGTGGATGGAAAATTTACAGAAGAACAATCTCAACATATGTATCCACATTTTAACTAAGTCCTGTATTTAGCTGTTTAAATAACTGAACATATGCATAGTGCTGCTTGCTAAATTTCAGATCTAAGGGAATATTGACAATAAAATTTAAAATACAGAAAGGCGGAGGTTTAGCTTTTCTCTCTCATCTATCTATGTTATGTTTGAGGGACCTTATATTTCTTTTACTCTCTGAGTTGAAAGCCAGGGGTGAAGAAACAAAGACCTGAGGAAACCTGGTGTAAATAAGAGTTTGATTGTGACCACATCCTTAATTTGATCCTGAAACTACTTTTCTGAGTGCTATAATCTGATAAATAATTGAACATTTTCAATAATACAATTATCTTCTGTATTAATCTTACTACTATTTCCATTGGTTTAATGACTGGAAATGTTTTGTCTATTCTGCATGTTACTGAAGAATGAGGATAAAAGTTTCACTCCGTAGAAAAAGTTAACAATTTTATATAATCAAAATGGCAACTGGAAAGGATATCCAGCTAATCAAAAAGAGCAATTGAAATACAGCATTTCTTAGGGAAGGCATAATTTTACAAATCAGTAAAGGCATTTTTTTCTCAGTCAAAAGATTTTTCTGTTTGGAATTCTGAAATGCTTGAATAATGAAACAATTATATAATTTGGAAAATCAGTTTAATTGTGTTTCTAAGCAAAATGTTGTCTTATGGGTATTATTAAGCTGGTCAATAAATCTGTACCTAATTCAGTTCTTTAAACTTCAGGTTTAGCAATTTGTGTCATTAAATTTATAGACCCACCATAAAATAAAATTATAGAGTAAAATTAATTATTAATTTATAGCCTAGAGATTATAGAAATCTAAATTGAAGATATTTTTAACATCAATGTTTAGTTAACTGGATACACTGTAATTACCTGTGTATTTAGTAAAAAAACTTAGAACCCGTTTTAACAATGCAATGTACAAGAAATGGGTTGTAATTTACATTAGGATATCTGTCTCAGGAGCTAACATTTGGTAAATCCATTTGATCTATCAATTTAAATCTCAGCTCAGCTCCTAGCTAATGCTTGCACATCTAATTTGTCAGTGACACAAGCCTTTGAGTCTTAAAACTATATACAAAAATTGGGATGTGAACCTTTCAGAGCTGAGTGCTGCATTGCCTAGTCTTCAGTTGTCTAGCCTTAGATACAATTCAAAGCCTAAATTAGGCACAATTTCTCTAAGTAATGTATAAGAAAAACACCTTGCAATGGTCATTGACATTTCAAATTGGCCATTGCCAAGTCTGTGAGAACTTGTCTTGAATCTAACCCTGTGTCTAACAGAAGAACCAAGTCTGAACATGGAGGTGGCTTTTATATGACAATATTGGGACTGAAAAACTGATCTAATCACATATCTCTTCTAGACAGCCATTAATATAAAGGGGATTGAAAGAATATTTTTCCATGCAAGTTTTGGGTTTAGGGTGCCCAGATCAACAAATATAGGTTAGCCCAGCAGGAGACAAAGATTTGCCTTTTTGTTTGTTTGTTTGTTTGTTTTTATCAGAGGTATTTTGCATCCAGGGAGGCATTTTCAAGAGTAAAAGCTGTATCTCCCCACACTTAGCACATCCAGCCAATCAATCCTAGATGACTGTCATTACATTTTCTTTGGTAATTTTAGCTTTGGCTATAAGGAGCCTCTCGCACATATAACTATTCCATATATATGTTTGCATGTATGTGTACAATTATATATAACTATATATACAATTATATATGTACAGTTCCTACTGAATTTCAGTATGCCTTGGCTATTCCTTGTTTTGGTATAGCATATTCTTGTTTAGTCATTGTCCTTTAGTAATTCTTCTTGTTTTACTAATTGTTTAACAGCTCCAAAGGACTACTATAAAAAACTCTTTTCTTTTACTGTTTATGTCTCATTATGATTCTAACCATTTTAACTGTTTTTTGAATAGATGAACTTAATGGTATTAGTTGTAAATACTTAAATGTGAGCAAAGAGTCTATATTTTCTGTAGAAAATTATTGAAAAAAAATAAGTAACATGCAATATTGCAAATTGTGAGCATCTTGCTGCATGTGGATTACACAAAAACCATAGCTAACTATCATCTTGGTATCCTGGACAGGTGGATTTAAGAACCTCACAAAAGTCATGCTAAAGCCCTCTAACATGTTGCCTGAGAGATTATAATTTGGTAAAAAGTGCTAAGGAGTAGGGTCGTTCTGGCAACCTGCCCACTTTCTGAGTTTGTAAACTGTAGCAGGACAGAAAAAAAGTAAAAATTTTCACTTAAATATGGCTTCTGTTCATCAAGGTGGACTAAGCAGATTCCTTCCCCGTGGCAGAGGTGGTGTGTTTCATTTCTGTGGCTAATTCTTCAGGCTGTAAATGAGAACTTTGTTTTCCATCCAAAGTTCCTACTGCCAACAGCTCTTGGCTTCTACTGAAGCTGGACTACAGTATAAGGTACAGGGTTCACAAAGCCAGAAGGAACAAAAGCAAGGAACCCATCTCCATAACCTAGTGAGACTGGATTTCGCAGGTGAGGAAGTGTTTCCCTGAAATTTGCTGTTCCTGAGGGGATATAAAGAGCTCCTCTTCCTCTTTCTCTCGTGATTAAAAGAAAAGCAACTGTGGCTGCCTCTCTGCGAGGAAGTTCAGTCCTATCAGGCTGTTTCCTTTGTGGTGGATCATGTGGACTTTGAATCAAGTGCATCATAAGCCTTACAATAAAGCCTTCTGAAGTCACAGAATCACATAATCAATTAGGTTGTCAAATAACCCTGAGATCATTGACTTACATGCTATGACTGAACATCCCGTATTAACTAGACCATGCCACTACACACCGTGTTCTTAAATACCTCCAGTGTTTAATGACAGTGACAATGACTCCACCACCTCCTTGGCAGTCCATTCCAATACCCAATCACCCCTTCTGTGAAGAAATTCTTCCTAATATTCAACCTAAACCTCCACAAGCACAGCTTATGACTGTCCTTTGCCCTGTCACTGGTCACCTGGGAGAAGAGGCTAACCCCCACCTGGATGCACCCTCCTTTCAGGCAGCTGTAGAGAGGGATAAGGTCACCCCTTGTGCCTCTTTTTCTCCAGGCTAAGCAATCCCAGTTTCCTCAGCTTCCCTTTGTAAGACTAGTGCTCTAGACTCTTTGCAAAGTCCTTCCTGAACTGAGGGCCCCAGAACTGGGCACAGCACTCAGATACTGCCTCACCAGCGCTGCATACATGGGGACAATCCCTGCCCTGGTCCTGCTGGCCACACTGCTGCTAATACAGGCCAAGATGCCACTGGCCTTCTTGGCCACCTGAGCATATGCTGGCTCATGTTCAGCTGCTCTTAACCAGAACCTCCAGATCCCCTGGGTTTTTGTCCTGTAGAATTGAGTTCACCTAATTCATTAATCTGATTATTATTGCCCTTGAAAATAAGAGAAATTGATGATAAGAATTATGGAATCTCTGAAGGCATGAATCTTCAGAAGTTGGAATCTTACAATTGCAGTTATAAAACCAGTTTATTAAATTCTCTATTTTCTTAGCACTGGTGTTATTCTTTCATGAATGTGGCTTAGTTGTGTTACCTCCTCTGTAATGCCAGCAATGAAGAGGAGAATGGGAACTAACTTATCTTTACCATTGCTCCTTTCTTAATTTTATCTTTAAGGAACAGGGCTACAAACTTGTGACCTCAGTGGGGTCTATTCACCCTCTGCAGGGTGAATGGTGTGGAAGGAGTAGTAGGTGTTTCCTGTCTTGTGATCCTATCAGAACAGGTGCATTATGAGGTATTTGAATGCAAAGAGAGAATTTATTATTTTAGTCATAATTATCTTTTGGTCTGGAAATCTTTCTGAGAGTGGGAATATAAGAAAAGAAGCTTTTAAGAGACACAGTGGTGTCTGGCTATACTACCTGGATACTTGGAAATTCAGAGGTTCTTTTGCAGCTATTAATTGCAAATATCAACTTCCGGGATATTAAATTGTTACAACATTTAACGGGAGTTAATATTCTTTCATCAAACAAACAAGATATGTATGGAGTCTGAAACCCATAACTAAACTGGGTTCCAAATGAATCTGTGATGTTGTGGAAATGGAAATGGGTAAACAAAAAAATGGTGGTTCAACCATTGTAAAATTAGTATTGTCTGGTCTACTATACTTTCCTTATTATCCTTTGAACATTAGTTTTGTGCACTGACACTGAACTTCTTTATTTGTACTGGTGTTAATT
Organism: Cinclus cinclus; assembly: GCF_963662255.1. NCBI lineage: Eukaryota > Metazoa > Chordata > Aves > Passeriformes > Cinclidae > Cinclus > Cinclus cinclus. Next base: position 69,766,140 of record NC_085047.1, read on the forward strand.
AACATGGCCTCCTAGATAATCAACCTATCTTTGTTAAAATGAGAAGGTTATGCACAAAAAGAGATGTTGTGTACAGGTGAAGACTAAGCAGAAAAATGTTGTAGCAATTTGCTGAACACGGAGGCTTATTGAGGATGCAGTCCTGAATAATACACACTAGCTTTGCTCTTCCCCCTTTAGTGTGTGTAGAGAAGCCATGAATCATTCATGTCTCCCAGCTGAGAGGGGCTTCAAAGGGGCTGGTTGTGATTGGGTGTCCTGGGTGAATTGCCGCGCTGCAGAAACGCCTGCACCCTCAGCACTGGAGGGGTGAGGAAGCACTTTCATCTGGGCCTCCAAAGTGTTTGGGGTCACAGTTCACCAGGAGATAACGATGTAGATGTACATTCGGAATTAGCTGCAGAGATACCTGTGTAGTGCGGTGTGGAAAAGTGAGCCAGTTAGATCCCCAGTGGATGCTGTGAATCAATTACTGTGTTCTGAATACAAGGTTGGCTGCAGGGGATAAACAGATGTCAGAGAATTTTTCCTAATAAGACCATAGTAATAGAAGAGTACTGTCAGCTTCGTTTTACATTCAAAATCTCATTTCCTCTTTATATGACCAATTTTATTAGGCCTCTAAACAAAGATATTTTATGTAACTGATAGCTGTATAATGAGAATAGTATCATTAAATTTCTTTTTTTTCCTTTTTAACAAAGACCGAAAGAGCAAGCAGAAATGAATCTTGACAAAGTTAGAAAGAAGGTGTGTAATTTAGAAGGCTGGATGATCATTTCTTATCCCTTCCAACGAAAGACTGTATCGAATGGCTTGCAGCTGGCTTTTATGCTGAATCATAATCACCTAGACTCCAGAGCAGAATATTCTTACAGCCAAAGTTGGTGATTAGCTTGTACTGTTCTCTGTACTTTGTGCATATTTTGTCAATGTCTGACATATAAAACTGTGATCAGAAACAAGAACTAGCTTTGGGTTTAGATAATAAATCTTACTACAGGTCATACACTTACAGTTAGCACTATATTCTCAGTGCTTTTCATTTCTGTACAAAAACCAAAACACCAAGACACAAGAGCACACTGTCTTTCTGCAAATTTTGAGAGTAAAAACAATTATTAGAGATACTTACTACCTATCATGTTACTTTTTCAAATAGAACACAAGTACAGTATTACTTGCATACAGTTTGCAATACTGAAATACTAGACTAAGGGGATACCCTTGGATGCATCATGTTTATAAATTGTTCACATGCAGATTATGCTAAGAGTTTGGGGTTTTTTTTAAAGGAATAGGTGCTGATATTTTTTTAGTTCATACTTTTGCCATGAAGACATTGCTACATGTAGCAAAAATCTGAGCAAAATTTAGCTTTAAATATTGGTTTATAATGAATGCTTTTTAGTGTAATGCTTAAACTCATAGTGTTTCTCATTATCTTAAATGAGAAATATTATCTTATCAAATCTTAATTCCAAGCACTTCACAAGAAGGGAAACAAAAGAGAACTGCAGACAACATTCAGAACATTTTTGACAAACAGGTCAACCATTTGAGACCCTCTCAACTGAGACCCTCTACGAAGTTATGCTCATACTTGCCAAATTCAATTCAGCAGTATTTGGGTAAAAAAGGCATAAATATAACTCAAGGTTTTGTTCACTGAATTTAGTTGAAGCAACACAGGCAAAGACATGACCTAAACTGCTATTGCTGAGTTACCTAAACCTGGCTTTTTCTCCCTCCCCAGGTCTGACATATATATGGCTGATAAAACTCAGAAGTGTGCCTCTTTTGAAGTGGAGACAATCACAAATTGATAATATGTCCCTGTGCAGGTGGTAACATAATGCTTCTGTCCATAACCTCTCCATGTCAAGACCTGAGCAGTTCTTTAATTTTGACTCTCCTGAGGTTTTTCTTCACTGAAAACTTCGAAAAAATACCAGCCACAATGGTATTAAAACTTATCCTCAACTTGGCTGACTCTAGGGCTTCTTTCCAGGAGCAGCTCTGCCCTAAACACTAATCATTGTGCTGCTACCACTCCCCTGAGTATGAGGGCTGCAGCCATCCCAAGACACTGTTGGCCACATTCACCATCGTTCCTCTGACACACACCATGTTACCTGCAATACAGCAATCACAGGCAGCAGGGGGAAGGCAGCAGTCAGAAACATTTCAGAATTGTTCTCTCCCTCTCCAATTCCTTTAAGATCAGGATATACAATAGTAGCCTCAATGCATCACCTATAATGATGCATTATCTAGCATTGCTCTTAATCTGTAAATCACAGTTTGTGTGCTGCAGCTCAGTGCTGAGAAGGAAGTTAACTCCTGTCTTACCTTCTGAAACCTTTCTAGTAATTCATCTGTTTTTAGAAAGCTCTGCTGTCTCTCTCTAGACAGGACAAACAGGGAAGTTTTGTGTCCACATTAATTTTCTGCCTTCAAAACAAACCATGGTGTTTGTTGCTGAGGTGGCAGAAACTTGGTCATTTGTGATCTTCAAGATGATCATAAAATCAAGGGTGGAATTGTAATGGCTGTGATATTTTCAAAAGAATTCTGTGACACAGGCACTTCAAAACCATGAACAAGACAATATATGTGAAGCAGATGTATTAATTTCTTAGATGAAAAGGCTGGTGACTGCTTAGTCACCAGTATCTCCTGAATTTGAACACCCGGATTTTCATCTAAAACATTTGCAGGAACTTTACTGTCAGAGTTCCACTGCAGCCTTGCAAATACAAACTTAATGCATGAGGAGGGAACCGTAGAATTTGCTGCTGCTCATAGAGTGATGAAAAAAACAGAAAAAGCTTAGCCACTTTTGTTTAACTATGTTTTAAACTAGTCAAAATTCAGTCCTTTTTCATTTAGAAATAAAAGATTCTAAGTATTTTGCACATTAATGAAAGTCAGTGTAACATCTTTTGCTCCAGTGGTATTGCTCTGAATTTTAACACCCATGGACTGAATACAATGATAGTTCAGAATTTCTGGCATTTAGCACTAGGGCCATGACTCTGTGGGGCATTGTCTGTCACTAGTGACAACTCTGCCAATACTGTCAGTCCACAGGTGTCCAGTGTACAATAGTATTTGGAACAGTTACATGAAAAAAATCACAAAAGGGAGAAAATAATGGCAATTACATGGAGACTTCAGGGGCATTCATATTCAAGGTACATTACTGGGAAGAAAGGTCTGCATGTTTCTAATAGTGCTTTTTGCAGCATTAGACCGACTTGCTTTTAGTTCTTAAATACTGATTTATAGCAAGGGTATGCTGATTATTTTGAGGGTTTTTTTCTGGGATCTGTGCCATAAGGAAGGGGCAGGTACTCAAAGCTGGGAAACTGTTTAATAACAGTAAACAGGTGTTGGTAGTAACAATGTGACATCCTTTCTGACACTGGGAACACAGCGCTGAACCTCCAGATGAGTCCTTCACACTGATCTCAGCAGATAATGGAAATCACCTCCCTGGTAATGCTCAACAGCATCACTTTTGTTCTCACTTTTCCAGGATTTTCTCAAGCAAGCAAACTTAATCTTCGATCTGCACAATACTGGGCTTTCTAGATGGTACATGAAAGTTCACTGAGAGTGTTAACATCCTGACATATCTCCATAGCAGCAGCGAGCTCTTACAAGCAGTATGTACATACAGGTGGTGTTGTCAAAGGCAGCACATATGAATGTCACAGTGTGTCCTCAGGTTGTACAGCTGTCATTCATGCTAAAATATACAGATATCTACAGCTAAGCTGTACGGTTGAACTCTGCTAAGATTTCCATGAAGCCATTGTACCATCAATTACAGTGTCTTAGGCCTATTATAAATACATTTTTTAAAGGTTCTCATAGACATATTTTCAGATTCTATCGAATAAGGAGATGAAGGAAAAGGCAGAAGAGGACAACCTAAAAAAATTCTCAGGTTCTATTCATAGGATCAAAAAATGGCAAGGTAGGGGTCTAGACTCGGTGGATGTGATATATTCATTTGCACAGCATATCAGAAAACACGACAGTGGGAAGGGAAAGAAAAATGAATGAAGTATTTTCCTTTAGTGATGATATTGAATGAAGCTGTTTAACTTTACATGTTGTAAGCTTGGAATATTGTTCACTGACCTATTTGCTTTTATACACGCTACTTTTGTAGTTTTACTGTGACTATCTAATGATACAAGAAAAGAAAGATATATAGAAAGAAGGTTTATCTTTCATTGAATACAGCTGGTAAAATAAGAATATATGTTTCTGCATACATATGCATTTTCTAGAATCTCTTCCACACTGATATGTTCAGTGGTGTACTTATTTCAAATAAATTCTGTGCTCATCCAGCAAGATCTTTCCCTGGACATTCATCTGCCATATAGAAATATGTTCAGGTCCAAAGATTATGGCTTAAACTTTCAGTCTTTTCTGTCATGTTGGGTTAATATAGCATTACCTAGGGAAAACTGAACTGATAATTGGTTTTAAACATGAAAGCTCAATACCATCAATTCCTAGGTGTTTTGGAAACATTGCTCCTTTGAGAAGTTCTCGTGTCTTCAACATGCCTATTTAAGTGGGCAAATGGAGTTTATGGTCTGGTTTTATATTGTTATCAAGAAGATCCCTGAGCCTGGAATTTGTAAAGCTTAGGACAGTGTATGAAACCATAATGGAAGGGAAACGTTTCCTCTGATATACTCTATTTGACTAGATACACAAATTTGCTGGTCAGTTCCTTCCTGTCTTTTCTGAAATTTGAAAATTTCTGAAAAACCTGTAGCTGGTGGTCCAGTAATATACATTGCAGGCATGTGACTGATAAGTTTAGCACTGAAAAAAAAAAAAAAATTACAGCTCCAGACACAACTGGCATTACTCTTTCCATATTTGCTAGCAGGTTTAACTACAGGTCAAATATTCATTTGACATTGATCAGAAAAATTACTTTTGATTTTAAGATAGGAGGGTCTATTTACCCTGGCTGAAAAATCTAAAACTACACCCAATACAAAATTAATCAGAAGGGAAACCAAAACTATAATTTTACAGAGATCAAGGAGAAGCTTCAGACTCATTTTTAGAGACAGAGCTTGCAATGCATGCTGTAGGGAATAAAATACGTGGGTTTAATTATCAACAACAGGCCTAAGGACACAATCAGATTAAATTTAAACATGTGTGTAAGAAACAAAATAAATATAGATATAAGGAGATGGGAACAGATACAAATCAATCTCAGGGGAGGTGAGAAGGAAAGGGATTAATAATTAAAATGTGTATACTACTTGTTTATTCTTAGAGCGGTACCTGTGAGCATGACAAGTATGACTTCCCTAGACTTCATGACGCTGTGTCAGAGTTTTGTGAGGGATTGAAAAAGAATTTAATAACTGAGATCAGCCTCAGCAGTTGCAAACTATTTGTATTCGTTGCAAAACTTAAACTCATGAAGTCCAACAGTCTCTATCTTAAATTGTCTGTACAAAGATACAGTGTCTTGGAAAAAATTCCTCCCCTTTTAAAATTGCTTTGTTTTGTGCAAAATTATTGCCGTCTTTTCTAGCTTAATGCAGCCTTCTAGACATGCATACTCAGACAAATAAAAGCCAGAGGATCAAGGACTACAATCCTGAGCACCTACATAATTAAATTTCAACTTATTGCCCAGTTCTTTTGAGGACTTCTTCAGCTAATTTTCTCCAATACATCTTCTCTAAAGGGTATGCCTTAAGCATTTTAGATGTGATATAGTCTGTGCCACATGGCCTTATGGCCAAGTATTTGTCTCTTACTCTCTTTTTTCCCCCCAATAATATTACTAGAAATGGGATGAAATATTCATCTTTGCAATAGAGGTCCAGGACCAGCACGATTTTTCTCATTTTCACTTCATTTGAATTCATAATAATTATCAAGTTTTAACGGCAATGTATAATGTTTGTAAGTATGTGCCTCTGGAAAGGCTTTCAGATTGTGGGGATTATAATGGACGTTTCTTTCCTTCAAAGATATTTTATTTTTTTTTTATTTTTTTGGATGTTGTGGATTTTCTTTCGCATGCCTCCAACATTTCTTATTACCTTGACTGTACAGCTTGTCTCAGCTATTGCTCTCCTGTTAATATTGGTCTATCTCAATGAAAAGTGCATCTGTTCTAAGAATCCTTAATGGTTTTGTTTCACTTTCCCCCCACCTTTTATTATAATTATTTTCCTCTATATGTCTTTCATCACATTAGCTGTTTCCTGCATGGCCTGTCTTACACTGGTGACCTATCATGAAATGGAATATCAGATTTAGAGGGTCCTGTGGTCTTGATGATTTTATTCCAAGAGCTTTCAGGTCTTTTGATATCTCCTGTTCCTACACATGATGAAGTTGTCAGCTGTAAGGATGGAGCTTTACCGTAATTGCAACAAAAAAAAAAAAGAGGATGCACACTCAACAGAACTTGCTAAAAGAAAACAAATAATGAAAAAGATGACCTTAAGGGGTGTCCTCTCAGAAAGAGAGAGGAATACAGCTTTAGAGATGGGACTTCATGCATTGACTTGGAAGGTTCAGCGATACTCTGCTAATAAACATAATGTAAAATTGACAATGTGAAGGATCAACAACAATTAAGCATATTGAGATCTGGTAAGGATATAAATCAGCTCTTCTACAGATGGAATTTAAAGACCTTCATTTTCTAGAGGTTTTGTTATTTAGGTAATGTGGAATAGAGAGAACCCAACGCAGATTACCTACCTGTGGATAGGGCATTAAATGCATGTCAGCAAAAGCAGTAGCTCTCAGAGAGCTTCTGCAAGTAAATTCATGATTTCTCACTTGTTATAGAATCCCAGAGAACTGACTGCTTTATCAGTCATAGAAAAATGTCAGGACACAATGGACACAGGACAATTTTCAGTTTTATCTTGGGACATCTTTATTAGATAACCCCCCCCATTTAGTTACTTCATAACACGTGGGTTGCTCCATTGATTTAATCTGAATATGCCCTGCTTATTCTTATACTTTCTTAATTGTGTTAATGAAACATGGTAAAATCTCTACAAAGTTGTACTATTCTTTTTTCTTTCAGGATTCAGATTCTATTCTCTCATGCAGAAACTAGTGGTTAATTAGTTTTCAATATATGCACACACAGCCCTATATTTTGGTTTATATGATTTCAAGATTATGTAAAGCTAAGAAATAGTGTATGTATGATATCTGCTAAACAGTGTATCTGAAAAATGCAAATAACTCACAAAACTGAAAAAAACCCATATTTTGGTAACTATATGATTGCAATAAAATCCATTTTATTTTATTTTTACAAATCCTAACAGCACTTGAGATATTTCCCCTGAGGTTTTGTTTTTTTCCTCCTTCTGAATATATACATTTTTATATTTGTTTGGTTACTAAGACTGAGGCTTCAGTCCAAGGAATTGGAAGTTGCAGCCTTTCGACAGCCATTGCTTTATTCTTCTATCATGAAAAGGATCCTAAGTAAAGAACACCAGCAGTGACTTGCATCGCTCCTGGGCATTTTTTTGTTCTTGTGATCTTAAGTCCACTTATTGTGTTTTCTGTTATTTGGAGGTCACCAAACTTTGATCACTAGGGGGTAGTGTGGGCCTTTTCCTTGATCTTAGGTTCCACATTCTTCAGCCTGATGTTTTTTGAATGCTTATATGAAAAGCTTACATGAAATATCCCATATCTATGCATATATCTATGCATAATTTTCAGAAATCCCTGGATTTATAAACCCATATCATTCTACCAGTGGAAATTAAATGTACAGTGTTCTGCTCACTTATGGTAAACTTTCCTGCACTGCCCGGAAGGAGCCAGATATGGCAAATGTCCATTAATCCCCTTAATTTTCTCTCTTCTCCCACAACACATAAATATCCACATATACAAAAAACCCATTCATGCACATGCTTAGATTTTTTAACCACTGACAATAAAATAACAGATTTAGAAAACTGCAAAAAGTGTGACCTCCATACCCCCTATTAATATTTAATCAAGTGTTCACCATATATTTCAAGTTAGTCTGAGAAAATTAATTAGCCCAAAAGATGCTTGTCCTTTAAAGGCACTCTAATCCCTTTTGAAAATGTAAATGAGATAATCCTTTGGTGAGTGCAAGCAACTGTTCATTTAATTCAGTGTGAGTTTTCAGGTTGTCTGTAGAAACCCATCCTATGTCATTTGAGTTTATTGGTTATAAATTTAGTACCTAAACAATTTTGTGGATAGAAAATTGAGATAATTTGCTCCTCTTTCTTTCAGATCACTTCTTCCCTTGCATAAATCTGAGTGTGCCCTAAGAAGGGAATGAAAAAACCCATTGGGGACCCTTCTTTTTCTATTCTTCTTAATTGATTCCCTTGTTATCCGGAGACTAAGAGGCATTCTTGAGATCAAGGAAGGTCTAACACTATTTGAACATACAGTGAGGAAGACTATGAAATAATGGATTTCAAAAGTATGAATAACTGTTATCCCTCTACTTGCTACTGTCTTGTTAGCTGGTAAATCAAAACTGCCTCAATTTCAGGTTGTTATAGACTAGATATCCCAGACTGTCTCTGATAGAAATTTAAGGATAGAAGTTTTGCCTCTCTTGGTTATTGTAAAGGTTGGGGTTTTTTTGCCACTATAAATATTTTCTTGCTTAGAACTTGTCATTTTCTGTCATTTTCCTCTAAATTCTGAGGTTTTTTTGGCTAATCTAACTTCTACCCCACCATTTTCTTCAAGCATAAATATTAGCTGTACAGTTTTGTGCCTGAACTTAACTATGGTATAGATGGTATGGCTTTATTTAACTTCTGATGGTTATTTTATCTCTTAATAAATTACATATCCTCTTCCCATAAATCTTTCCTCTATGTTTCCTACTGCACTGCCTGTGAAGGATATACATTATAACTAGTCCCATGCATAAATAGTCTCCCCATGGAGGACCCTACCAGTTCTTCCTGAGTCTCATCTTTTTTGTTTGTTTGTTTGTTTGTTTTTAAAATAAATTGACAGATCCAAGGTCCAAAACACTCTAAGGACTTATTTCCATAACATTCTCTGAAGACCAAATATTCTTACTGAGACAAGAAGTTTCAACAAAATAAGGGATGTTAATAAGATGATACAATTAAATGTAAGGACTCTTATCTGAAAAAGCTGCTGCTGTGTGCAGTTTTGGACACCACAATATGAAAAGGATATAAAGGTATTAGAGAGTGTGAAAAGGAATCTACAGAGATGATGAAGAGCCTTGAGGGGAAGCCGTATGAGGAGGGGCTGAGGTCACTTGTTCTGTTCAGCCTGGACAAGGGGAGACTGAAGGGAGACTCCATTGCATTTACAACTTTCTTGTAAGGGGAAGAGGAGGGACAGGCACTGATGTCTTCTCCCTGGTGACCAGTGATGGGGTTCAGGGTTTATGGCCTGAAGCTGTGTCAGGGAGGAGGTTAGTTTGGAGATTAGAGAAAGGTTCTTCACCAGAGAGTGGCTGGGCACTGGAAGAGGCTCCCCAGAGAAGTGGTCACAGCACCAGCCTGGCAGAGTTTGAAAAGTGCTTGGACAGCACTCTCAGAGACATGGTCTGAGTCTTGGGGTGTCCTGTGCAGGGTCAGAAGCTGGACTTTGTTGATCCTATATGTCCCTTCCAACACAGGATATTCTATGAATCTACATGAAAATTCAGAATAAAAATATTTGAATTTGTAATGTACTGGAAAACTACTGCAGAACATCTTAGATCCTTAGGTCTCACTGAACCTACACTTGTTCTGCTTATTAACATGGACAGACAACTGGCGATAGCTCAAGGTTTACATGTAAGAGATAAACTTGGAAGCATAGATTCTTCACTCTGTGGTGTTGTTTGGAGCTTCTTCAATATTTGAATGTGGTCCAGTTTTCAGGAGCAAAACAATACTTCATATAGGTGAGTCTGTATCTGTAAATAGATGTCTGTAAATGGATGCCTGTGTAGCAGTTCTGACACAAAATTTCTTGTGTTTTCATTTATAAGGAGGAATATATGTGTTCATGTTTTATTTTGAATAGCAACGGATCTATTTCACACTGTGCTGGTCTCTTTTACTTCATTGTGTAAACAAAAAAAAGGAAATTTTCCATAAAAAAATCTTCTTCCAATGTAACAAGCACATGAGAAATTTCTCATTGATGATATTACATTCTCTAAATATTTCCTGTTTTTTTAAAAAAAGAATTTGCCTTCCTTAAAAATAATGAAATAGCAGCTGTTCCTCCCTTAATTTTATTTGGTGACTCAAAGGTAGGAAAAAAAAATGGTTAATTTAGGGTGAAAATACTACCTGTTGACGATTAAAAATTTTCACGTTTTTTTCTCTCTCTCTCCTCTGACCCATCACATTCTCAGGCCCTTCCCTACTGTTGTGGGTGATTTATTCTGTGTCAACACCTGTTGTAGTCCCCTCCAATTCACTGACTTCCAAGTTTTCAAGATTATGTGCAGTGATTTTTGTGCAGTGGATGCCTGTCCACCAGGGACACTGTGTACTGCAAATGTCAACTTGGACTTAAACCAATGGCCTAAAGCTACAAGGTAAGCACGATTTCTTCTGATCCAACATAGCTCTTACAAGTGCTGTTTTCAAAAGGCAGGGATGTTAGCTATCTTTTACAGCACTAAAATGCATGTTTGGCATCAGGGAACACCCTACCCCCAGTACATGGAAGCACAGTGAGAAATTCAGGTTGTTCTACTTTTGGTGGTTTATCTTGTCTATGTTCCCCAACCCACTTCATGAAATTGGAGAGGAATTTGATAAAAGGCAAAGTAAATCTAACAATGTCATGTCAGCTCTCCCCAAGGAGTTTATGCACTGGTATAAAATCACTGAGAAGCAATCACTGAGCAACCAGGTCGCAGCTTTGGAAAATCAGTGCCTAAATCTATAGAGCAATTTGAATTACTTACACCCTTTTGCCCCCTCCCCTCTTTTTGACCTGTTTCCCCTTAAGCTGTGAAGAGAAGTATATATTTTGCTATTAGATTTTTGTGAGCTGCCTTGCACAGAAAGAGTTGTGAGGTCACAGGATGGGAGGTTCACCTCCAAATAGCACGATGCAATCTGATGTGACATATGCATTTAAAAATAATTTCCAGGGATATTTTCAGCAAGAGGAATATACTCTGGGTAGCACAAAACCAAATCAGTTAATATCAATTATCTAAATCATCTCTGAGCATATCAAAACATATTTATTCCTGACACAGAACACAGTGAAAACAAATTTTATTTTTCCTCTTTTTGAGGTTCAGACTGCATTAAAGCTGTTGCTCCTTCTTCAGGATCACGTGGAATTATTTTTTCATAGTGTCTCTGTTAAAATTTCGGCAATATCACCCAAATAGGTCATTAGCTCCATAATACACCAGTGGATCTGAAAAAAAGAAAGAATAGAATGAGAAAAAGACAAAATGATGTGACAAGAACAGGCTGAGGTGATTATGACTCCTTGGGAAAAGTCTTCAGGCAAATTATCAGAGTTTCAACGACTCCAGTGGAGCACTTCCTTTGATCTCTCTTAGGAACAGAATTGTCACAACTTACATGAAGAATGGAGTCTCTTTCCACAAAGTTGTCACTTTGTCTCAGAGCTCAAGATCTGTCTTGGGCCACAATTTCAGCATATTTTGCCTTTGTGTATAATGAAGTCAACCTGCCCTGTGATCCTGGCAGGACTTTCCAGATTCCCTGGCAGGTGGCATCAGCTCATTTCTTTCATGCAAGCACTGCTGGCCATAAGGCTGCACTAGAAACCCCATTAGTAAATAACCCAAATTAATTTAGCCTTTCAGAAAGATGCTGGAAGCAATGGGGGCTGTGCACTAGTCTGTTATCAATGCTTTCCAAACTTTCAATCTTCTAGGTCCATATTGGCACCTGTTTATTTGGTGCTGTTTCATGAATAAAAGTCTCCTAAGTGTTACATTATGCAAGTTGCCATGCAAAAAACAGCTATGCAACTTGTTTATTTTGATTCCAAATTCCCTAGTTTTCAAAAAAATACCTTCTAGCAAATCAGTTCCTATCAGGATCTGAAGATTTCTAACAATGGATATCTCCAGCTGGTATTTCTCTCATAGAAGGATAAGTATTTTTTTGTAACTTAGACAAGCAAATGTTACCTGGTCTCAACTGAGACATCAGTTATTGTTCAGATATTGAAACTGGTAGCTGCAGAGTGAACAAATATATTTTATGCATGTTAACAGGTACTTTATGTTCCACAGCCTCACCATGTGTTCCTTTGAAAATGATCTTCCCACGGGCAGCATAACCTCTACTATTTTCATTCCATCTTGTGGTCAAAATCTCCACCTCTGTTTTCGAGCTTCTCAACACAGGTCCTGTAAAACTTAAAGTACTTACAAGAAACATTTGATCATTTTCCACACTCAAGGCAGCAGCATTATCTGTTAAATGCTGATCACTTGTTCTCATTACTGCAATAGCAAGGAATTATTTGTGGTCTCAGCTTAGATGGCAGTGATGATCTGTATGGGCTCGTTAGCTCTTGTACAGCATTTACATGGGACAGACAGGAAGAGATGTTGCTGTTCATTTCAGTCAGTATGGGGAAAAGCAATAATTTGAATAGAATGAACTCTCCAGCCTTCTCCAACTGTAGGATTTTTCTGGCAGCTCCTGGTGGAAGTCTACACAGCTTGCTGGATTCTTGCAGTAAGGAGAGACTTTTTGCAGTGTATTCATGGTGGAGAACAGACACTGAGTTATGGGGTGAGGTTTTGTTTGGCCTTGCCAGCTTCAAACATATGCAGCTGGAGGGCGTGTGGGTTTGTGCACTAGCCTGTCCTTTCAGTCATATGCATGAAAGTGCCTATTCAGAGTGAATTTTACAATTTTTCATATATAATTTAGACCTGTTACAGGCATATACTTCAGGATGAATACATGAAGAAGCCTGCATAATTTATGCCTCATCTATTTATGCACTTTCCACTATAGATAACATAAAATGTGATACTACAAAACAAGACTACTGTCTTCAGTAGATACTGCCCCAAAATCCCTGAGTTTAGCTTCAGTTCTTCCAATGAAACTCTCATTTAAAAATTAATATTCAGCGTCTGGAAGAGCATTAGTTTGATGATATCACTCAGCTAAAACCTAAGCTCTTCAGTCGACAAAATAATTGACCATAAGGTTATTGCCATTGAACTGGGTGCAGACGTTCATATGCCAGCAGTGGGGGCTGCAGGGGACACAGATGATCCCTGCAGTCAAGGGTCTGGCACCTTGAGGGAGAAAGAGTTTAAGAAAGGGCAAAAAAACTGACCAAGAGGAGAGTGAGGAAAAAAAATGTGTGAGAAACAGCCTTACAGAGGAGAGGAAAAGGAGGAGCAAAGCAGAGGATCCCCAGAGGACTCTGACAGCCCTTCGAGGTGATCATGGTGGAGCAAATATCCACACTGCAGTACATGGACAACCCCACCATGGAGCAGTTGGATATTCCTGAATGAATTTGCAGATATGGAGAGTCCATGCAGTAACAGCAGATAAGAGAAGGAAGGCGTAGCAGAGAAGAGTTATGGACCGACCACAGTCCCTATTCCCCATTCCCCATTCCCCATTCCCCCTGTGTGCTTAGGGATTAATTTAAGGTGGTTTAGATTTTGTCTTTGTTTCTCATCATCTAACTCTGTTTTAAATGGGAAATAATTTCAATTATTTTCCTCCCAACACTGCTGTGCCTGTGATAGCAATTGGAGACATTTTTTGTGATTATAATTATCAAACTATTATCACAATAATTCTATCGAGTTATTCAATAAACACAGTTAGGTTGTCACTTCCACAAGTTATTGTGATGGGCTGACCTCAACCTCTTCTACTGGTGTGAAAACAGGTTTTGTTTTTATTGGTCATTCTGTGTTGCTGTTTCTTAAGAAGTTTTCTTGAAAACAGTGTAGTAAGTGACAGAAGACTGCTGTCTGAAATAATTTCTCCATTGGGAACTTATTCTGATGCTTCATGTCTGGACACTGGATGTAGTCCTTGAAAACATACTGCTTGTAATATCCTGTTTCTCTGGTTCTACAGGCATTTTAGTCCCAGCAAGGTATTTTTTATGATGTTGACAGAGAGGGTGGAGGACCTGAAGGAAACAGACATCTCTTTCAGTGGCCACTGGAAGGCAGGCATCATATCATGACACTTTTCAGATGGCTCAAGACGACTGGTTTCACTGCCAAATTCCTGATCCAAGACACCTGGTGCTTCAATTCAGATTTTTGTATCAATGTGGTGTGCTTGGTGCATAAATGTATCCTTGAAGGCTCACCCAAAGCTCAGGGAAATTCCATGGCTCATCCTTCCAAAGTGAACCAGAATCAGTACAACATAATAAAAGAAACTAGTATTCTATGCCTTTTAAAGAGAGCGAACAACATCCAGTACCCAAAGTTAAGTTCTTGAGTAAATAATGAAGGTGATAATAAAAATATACAGAGAAGAAATTTCCTCAGTGTCATATTTAAATCCTGTCTCCTCCTGTCATTCAAAGGCAGAATCATAGAACAGCCTGAATTGGAAGGGACCCACAAGTACCATCAAAATCCAACTCCTGGCCCTGCACGGGACAACCTTAGGAATCGTACCATGTGCCTGAGAGCATTGCTCAAATGCTTCTTGAACTCTGTAAGGTTTGTGCTATGACCATTTCCCTGGGGTGGAAGCAATGCCCAACCACCTGGGTGAAGATGCTTTTCCTGATATCCAATCTAAACCTCCCCTGACACAACCTCAGGCCATTCTTTTGTGTTCATCACTGCTCACCAGAAAGAAGCAATCAGTGCCAGCCCCTCCACTTCCTCTCACAAGGAAGGTGTAGATTGCACTGAGGACTCCCCTCAGTCTCCTTTTCTCCAGGATGAACAGACCAAGTGACCTCAGCCATTCCTCATATTGCTTCCCCTCCAGATCCTTCACCATTTCCATTGCCCTCCTTTGGATGCTTCTAACACCTTTATATTCTTCTTACATTGTGGTGCCCAAAACTGTCCCCAGCACTGGAGGTGAGGCTGCCCCAGCTCAGAGCAGAGCAGGACAATCCCCTCCTGTGCCCAGCTGGCAAAGCTGTGCCTGATGCACCCCAGGACAGGGTTGACCCTCCAGGATGCCAGGGCACTGCTGACTCATGTTAAACTTGCCACTGACCAGTATCCCCAGGTCCTTTTCTGTGGTGTTCTGTGGTGCTGTTCTCCAGCCTTTTGTCTATCTGAACATCCAGGGTTGCTCAATCCAAGGTGCAGAATATGGCACTTGTCCTATTAAACTTTGTGTTGCCAATGATTGTCCAACCTTCAAACTTCATATGGAAGCACCTAAACACTGCCCTTCAATTTTTGGTGCACCAAACTCTTATTTATTTCTTTGACAAGTACCCAACTTATATTTTGAGCTTGGTTTTCTTCTTGTTGTCAGTTGTTTGGTACCACATGTCACTAATAAAAAATTATTTACCTGGAGAATGCCTATAGTTAGAATCTTACTGAAATGTATCATGAGCTGCCACAAGAAGCCCAGTAAAACTTCAATTGGTTAAAGGGAAAAGATTCTAAGTGATCCAGGCAATAACTGTACTGTCAATGAGCTCGTAAATACTTAGGGACAGTGGTAGAGATCAGAAGTCTAGTTGTATGGAGTCACTATATACATTTTAACACCTTCCCTGGCTGCAATAGAGTATGTTTCAGTAATAGTTGAGGTGACCCTGGAATAATTTACACTTTCAGTTCTTTTACACTTATAAATGTCTGACAGCAACATCAGGACCAAATAGAGGACACCTAAGTAACTATGATATTACCCAAGAAGAAAACATATCCTCCAAAAAAAAAAAAAAAAAAAGTGAGTGATCAGGAATTAGTGCAAGCCTCAGTGAAGCTACCTTTTTTGTGAATCCATCTCTCATTGTCTGCCTTGTCACACCTATGACACACATCTCATACCATGACTTAAAACAATGTGTGTGTGCTAGCAAAATAAAAATAAACCAGAGTGGGGTCCCCAAATCACATTTAATGTTTTATATATATATATATATATATATATAAAATATACATTAGTTAATTGCCTCTGTTATGCAAATAAATATGAAAGCACATACTATGTCCGCATTCGCTTTTTACTTTGGATCAAGAGGATGCTTTTGAACTGGACTTTCAAGTCAGCTCAACTTGCCACTTTCAGGTTATCAACAAGTGGTCTCAGCATTCAGATTGGATTAATCTTTGATAAAAAATAAACTAAAGACATGATTTAAGCAAGGCAGAGAAGCTACTTTTGGGCAATAATTGCTCCTTGGGGACTGGGCATGGCTTCCTGGAGTGGGGAGCTCTAGGACCTCCTTATGGAAGGAGCAGGGCAGGGTGTCAGAGCAATTAATGTGGTGCAAAACCCACAAAATCTGTATAGGGTTGGAAGGGTTTCGCTTTAGAGACCTTCACAATTTGCACCACAGTATTTGCTTTTGTGTAATTTTGCCACATCACTTGCTTTAGGCTCTATCCTCTCTCTGCACAAAAAAGACAGATAGATGTCTAGAAAATCTGCATCCAAACTTGTCAATGTGTTTCCACTCTGGGCAAGGAAAAGAAAAACTCTTTCCTGGTGTAGTTTAGATTAGTTGTGTGAAACTGCCTTAAAAATACTTTTTCTCTGACTGGAAGTACATAATAGAATTAGCTCAGCTGTGGTAGACACATATATCTGAAGTTAGATGAGACAGCTCTCATATACACTGAAAACCTAGGCACAATTTAGTCATATGTATCACAAAACTGTATGACAGATAAAAGGGACTCTTCACAGATTACCAGGAATGTGAATTCCCCCAAACTAGCCTCAAGGTGGCTTCAACCATTTATTTCCTCAAACAAAACAACTGATTTAATGACTTAGAAGGCTGGCTTCAAATGCTGTTGGCATAAAAATCATGTAGTCCTGTAACTCCTAAAGATTTATTGCAAGTAAACAGAGCCAAACTCTATCATTCTCAGACCATTAGTTGTCCTTAGGGGAACCATAATGCTTGCTACCTTTATACCTGGAGCTGAGAAGTGAAATAGAAGCTGAAGTGCAGTTATAAAATAGAGCTAAGACCACTTAATTCCTCTTTCACACGTTTCCTCACTAGCCCTGGCCAGGTACTTTCCCTTGTGTCAGTTCTGGTGTTTTATTGAACACCACATTGAACCGATCCATATCTTGAAGTCCAAAGATAGTCCATTTGTCCAGTCTTTCCTGCCCTTACATTCCCTCAGAAAAAATAAAATAAAATAAAATATAATAAAATACAATAAAAATGATAAAAATTACTTTTTTTAGATCACCACAGTGAATGTTGGAGCTAGGACGGGTCTCAGGGCAAGAGTTTCTGAATGCAAGAAAGGGAGGCAAGAAGAGGCAGCTAAAAACTGGGGGAAGGTTACTCGTTCAGTAGACTCAGCCACATTTTTGACTTGTAACCCAGGACAGTCTCCTAAGATAGCAGTGCCACCAGAGGAACTACCCTGTGGAACTACTTTATGGGAATTTTCAGCTATATGGAGTGCTGGTAATGATTTTCCAAGGCTGCTTCATTTATAAAATTACTCAGCAAGGTTCCTTATAACCTCCTGAGAACTGATACCTAGCATAGGGGTGTGACTTTATATACAAACATTAATGTGCAAAATTTTTCTCATTGTCTTGGTCCTAACTAGAAAAGTGCTTCCTTGGTAATGGGTATCCACAACTGTCTTGAGCAGTATTTTCCTCTCTCTTCATAGACTAACAAATAAGTCATCAGTTTCTTTGGGAAGTGTTGTGCTGAATGCTTAATCTGTTTTACCACATGGCTGCACAAAGAGTTGCGAGAGAAAATGAGGTACGGGAAAGAACTGCTTCCAAGGGCAACATCCCTCCAACCTAACTACTTCTCTGGATATCTTCCCCACTCAAAAGCAAAAGCTGCTTGTCCAGGGTGTCTGTATAGCACTAGGAAGTCAGTGAAACATAGAAACCAGTAAAATGAGTAGGGAAATGTGTCATATTAGGCCTGAAGGTAGAATCCTCCACTCATTTATTATTCATAGTTGAAGTCCCTTCTAGACTTGTAGGTTAAAAGTATTTCGGTCATTTAAAATGAAAAACTGAGAAAGACCACAGCATTATATGCAATCGGACAATGAGCTGAATGTTGGGAAGCTGGGATAGAAACCACCAGACTCAATGTGGTTATTATTGGGTCTGTCCTATACCAAGTGTAATCTACAGGTCAAATTCAGGCAAAGCTGTGTGGCCAGGTCTCACAGGCAGGATAGAGTAATTTGGAGAACTCTTCAACTGTAACAAAGTTCCACACAGCTCAGTCATGTCAAGTTTTAGGAATGCTTTGAATGGGCTGCTGAGTATTCCTTGAGTGCTCACAGAGTCAGGAACAAATCTGAAGACCACATGGCACCCGAAGTGTCAACTAGATACCAGATTATAGGCTTCTTTGCAATGAAGTTATATCTCTGTATATCTACATTCAAGGTAGAAGGTTCACCTGGCTGCAAAGCATCTCATATTTTGTGAATGCTCACAACTTAATATTGCAACAATATTGAATAAAGTTTTGTTATGTTAAATACACCTAAAATATTAAGCAATAAGCATTGGGTAGTAGGAGATTTATGGAAAAAGAAACAATTATTGTATTAAGAATTCTTTTGGAATTATGCTTTGAAGTACATTAATGCAATGAGCTTGATACTTTCATGTACAGACTTTGAGATTTAATTAGTCTCTCTAAAATTTAGCCAACTAGTCATATAAGATTTTACAGATATAAAGCAGAAAGACAGGCAGTTCCAGTAACTAATTAATACAGAGAAAAAAACATTTAGCAGATTATTCACTTTCTGGAGTTATCTACCTTCAAAGACTGTAGAGAAAAACTCAAGATATCTGATGTTTGTATGTTTGAAATCAAATGAGATGAATCTCACCCCTAGTGCCAAGAATGGACTGTGGTAACTCAGGATTAGGTATTGCAACATGTCCCAGTGAAGCAGCAGCTGGTAGACAGTAATCAAAACTGAGATCACTCAGGTGTGTATCTCAGAAGTAAAAAAAAAAAAAAAAAAAAAAAAAAAAAAAAAAAAAAAAAAAAAAGATTATTATAATATCATTATAGAATCAAATGAAATAGAGTGGACAGGTTTCTCATGGGGTTTCTTTTGTTTGTGTGTTTTCCTATACCTGTTATCTTACGGCAATCTGGCTTTTACAGTAGATATCCCACAGTTAGCTCATCCATTGGGAGAATATCAAAGATTTGACAATATACTTCAATACTATTAGATTATTTATTCAAAGCTGATTTTCACTATTATTGAATTCTAAATTTAAATGCATTGTTTTTTCTTCTCATATGAAAACATTAGGCCTTATTCTCCACAGCTTTGGCAAGAACAATGTTTTATACTTTCAGACAAAGGGTAGCAATTACAGAAAGGTGCAGTCCTTTGAGATAAGCATTTGTAGCTAGTAGATTACCATGAAAGTAAGGGTATTTCAGCAAAGTCCCCTCCCCTCCACACTCCGTCACTTTCCATTACTGACAATCCATTGGCATGGCATGCATGGACAAAATTCCCTGCACACTGAGAGCTTGGGGATCTCATATCTGTTTGTTAAAGTAACAGTTGCATTTAATCAAAAGAAAAAATCCATCCTCCATTAATAAATAATGTATACATCTAACATTATAATCAAGCAAAAAAAATACAAGCAGTTCTAGTTTTTGAGTTCCAGTATTTGGGTATGATTCTTGCCCTTTGTAAAAGTTATACTGCTGACTTATAAGGACATCATATTCATGATGTTACCTTTAGGGCTGTATAGAGTCTTGGGCTTCCATTGTGGATTCATATATGATTTGGAGATAAAAAATATCTCTTGAGCTTTAGGCTGGGATACAGGGATTCAGCCACAGAGTTGTGTTTAAAAATTACACAGTGTTAAGCACTAAACACATCTTCATAAGAATGTGTAGATGGGGGAAAGTAGGAGAAGGATTTTCTGAAGGGTCGCTGTTTCTTCAGGGCTTAGATTATCTAACAATTCATCTAATGCACTCTAAACATTCTCCTGTGTATTGTATATTTTGAAAAAAAATAAAAACAACATTTACAAAAATTTCAATCAGATTCCAACCTAAGCTATTAACATTTATATAGAAAACACAATATGTTTACTTTGTGTTTTAACTGATGCGTTTAATCTACTGATTTTTTTTCTACACAAGTCTCTTTTGAATAGATTTTGGGAATTTTTATATGTTCCTAAGGATGCAAATAAGGGCTACTAAAATTGTCAAACTCAGTAGTAATTTCCATTGATATTAGTGCAAGTTAGGTATTCAATTGAAAATCATTTCTACATATTCAGCACTTAATTCACACTTTTAGAAGATGGATCTTCTTTTATGAAAATTAATTAATTTCTTTAAGCATTTTTGAACTTTATGGAAATGGTACAGACAGTATCCAGACTTTTATTATAAGTGAAAAAGTAAGAGAAATGTCTTATTTTTTGTTTGCTTGCTGAAATCCAACTATTGCTATATGAGATTCCCTAGGCTATCCAAACATTTTCAGACATGACAATGGAAATCCATTGACACCTTGGAATCTAATCATGTTGTTCTAGTGCATCACCTTTGGAAATGCACTGGAACATGGGGCAACCAAATGAATCTCTCAGGATGCAATTGCCTAATCTTAGAACTCAGTTAAATTTAGGTGACTACAATGTAGGTACTGATCTATGATGAAAGGTACCTAAGCCTCTTCTAAGTCAGAGGACATCTATACAGGCTTCAGTTTTATCATTATAGATATGTAGTGTTATTATATGCAGCTAGACGCCAGTTTCGTTCCTTCTCCATAATTTTATGATGTACATAGTTTTTAAAATGTCATAAATCTCATGTAGAGATGTCTCGGATACACAGATCATTTAATATTGTTATAGATAACTAATTCCACATCTGTTCAATCTAATCAAAGGCGTTTAGGGAGCTATTCATCGTAACCTAAGACACCAAAATCTGATCATCTGAATACCTAAAGTAGCTTGCTTATATGACAGACAGCTAGCTACCTATGCTGAAGAAATCAAACTTAAGAGCTAGATAGATCCCTTACTCTGGTGATGCTTTGATAAACACGGATGTGTCATATCAGTTTAGATATTTCACCCTCCAATGACAGCTTCTGGGGTTACAAGATTCTGGTGTCTGACAACATGGTACAGGCTGAACAGCTCATCCCATCCCATCCCATCCCATCCCATCCCATCCCATCCCATCCCATCCCATCCCATCCCATCCCATCCCATCCCATCCCATCCTTACCATGGGTGTAGATATAATTTTACTACCTCTACTTTCTTCAAGTAAGGCCAAAGTCTTTCTATCACATGCCCTGAGCCATGCCATTTCCTTTGCTCATGCTGATGGCACAATCCAGCTCTGCTGAGAATGAAGTTACAGAATTTGTCTTAGTTTGTCCCTGGAAACCGTCAAAAAGATTCTTCAATCCACAATTTGACACAATGATATCATTAACATTAAAAGACTAGTGAATACTGTGTAATTAAAACTGTGATCAGATTAAATTATCTGTGATTAAACACATGACTAAACTGCTGCAGTATTCCAGAAACATGTTTGACTTTTTAAGTGAAAGTGTAGTCCCAGTAGAAATATTGATACTAATAAGATTTAAATTAGTTGAATACTAGCTTTAGGTAGAATTTAACACATCGCTCTTAAGTTTCACATGTGAAAGTAGGTACATGCTTTTTGAAATTAATATATACAGGCTCACCTTCCAAATATTCCAATTAGTATTGTAAACCTTAATAGGAAGACAAAGTCAAGTAAATTTTCTGTTAATCTAATAGCTTTGTCTGGATGAAGACAAGAACAGTGTCTTACCAGTTTGCTTACTAATTTGTTTCTGGGTTCTATGATTTAAACATTAAATAGGTATTTCAGAAAGAAAATCTTTTTCATTCTCATCACATTCAGCCCAACAACTGACTGATCACAATTTTTAAAATGTCGTCTGATGGGTGAACTTGAATTTTTCCCTATTTACATTTTCCAAGAACACTATGACATTCAAAGACCATTCTTTTGCATATGTTGTAATTACCTGGACTGAGCTCTCACAGAGCTCTTTCCTGTTTGCTCCATCTGTGTATTGGCTGCTCAGTTTCACCAGCCTGTATGCAAGCATCCTTGGAAATACATGTAGGCAGTAATGTCACTGATTAGACATTTTAATGCAATATGCTATGAGTATCTAATTGCATATATTGCATCAAAGTCGTCTTTAGGCATCACTATTATTACTATTTTCTTGCTATGGCCATCTATGTCTCTTCCAGTATTTTCCAGCAGCAAAGATAAAAAACCTCTGGGGTGGATGTAAAATTTATAGTTATGCACTTAAGTGCTTTTTAATTTTTACTAGGGTAAAAAAAGATAATAAAGCTACAGTACAGATGATGAAATATATTCTTTTTCTGTCAGTAGGAAATAAGGTAACACTTAGAAATAGTTTGCTAAAAATTCAGTGCTAAATGAAGTTTACCTCTGTGTATAAATCCCATCCCTTTTGATACCCAAATATATTTGAAATACTTCTCTGTTTTTATTCTAATTTGCAATCTAATGTATTTAGGGAGAGAACACATAGCTATGAAAAAAGATATTTTTGGGTTTATTTTTGTTAATTTTAGTTATTCTGTTCAGTACTAGAAAAAACATCAAAATAAATAAAAAAAAATCCTCTTTTACCCTTCATAAAGAAAATATTATATGCAAAGATGTTGATATATACTTATTTTGCCATTTTCATTATGAAAACAGCAAAAATCTACTGCTCCCTTTTTAGCGAATTATGCATCTCATAGTTTACTAGATCTTCTGTTTCTCTTTCGTGGCCGTGATAATTAAAGGAATGGTTTTCTTGGTAAAATAGGCATCCAAAGTATTCCTGTTTCTGCGAAGAGGGGATCTGTTAATTCTCCTTGATATACAGAGCATATCCATAATAGATTCAGTAACAAAGCACGATATCAAATCTATCTGCATGAAAAATCTAAATTTTAAATATCAGATGCTTAGTCCTTATAGACTTCCTAGATAGGAGCTTCTGAGACCTCCAGAGAGAAGAGCTTCCCAGCAAAAAAAAGGGCAAATATGAAGTAAATGTGAAGGTAAACACAAGTCATGTGCATCCCCTGCAGTATTTTCAATTTTAGAAAGGTGTGTTCCCATATTTCACAAAATCACAGAATATTCTGAGTTGGAAGGGATGCACAAGGATCATCGGCTCCAAAACTGTGTTTCTTGCCAAAATCTCCTCATCACAGAAGTGGCTTAACTTGCTGTCTCCAGAACGGGGGTTGTTTCTAGGGAGAAAGAACAGTGAGATACACATTCTTTGAACATAGCATCTACAGATTCATAATCAAAAGTCTTAGAAATTACTTTGAAAATTGTAATATGAGGATGTAATTTGCCCTATATGGGACAACAGCTATGCATCTATAATGTTCAGTGAAATCTCTGTTTCCCTCAGCTTTTTTGAACATCCCCATGATCATTCATTATGTGCAAAATTATTTCAATACTTTCCCCCATAGTAACAGCAAGTGACAGCACTCTGTGTACTGCAGTGTTGCAGCACTCTTATGCCATTCACTTCTAAGAAATGTAAGCAGCCTTTATGTACATAAAAAAAATTTCAATTAAGCATTGTGTCCCATTTTTCAGCACAAGTATTACCTTCAAGCAATAAGGAATAAATCGCTTTATAGCTAGGAAAATACCCAAGGTAATTCAAGTCGTTCATACTGTTATGATCCTTGTCCCTGTGATACAAAATGTACTCACTCTGCAGTTATTCTGTAATGCTGATAAAAGATAAAGAATTTCCCTTTAAAATATTTCTAATATTTATGAAGACACATCTTGGGTTTATTCAAGACTTTTTTTTTAATCTAACAAAAATTCCATTGTGAATTTGGATGAGAGATGTGTCAATTTAATACATGTGTATTAATGTATGGGTCATCTTAGTGCGAGTAAGAAAAATGTTTTGTTTCGTACATATCTAAGGAGCATGAGCAGGTTGAAAATTATTTTGGTCTAAGTCTACTTTAATAGAATGTGATTCATAGCCAAATCCCTGTTCCGTAGGAGAATAAAAATTAGTGTGATTTGCCCTAATAGTTTTTAAAAAAAGAGCTCAGAAAATTTTGTGGTAACAACTGAAATTTTAAGCATTTATGCTTTTTATATTTCTTAACATTAAAAATGCTTATGTTATACTTAATAAATGTTGTTAGTTCTATAAATTTATCTCGACTACTATCAAATTTTATAGTCACTTCTTGAAGCTAGTAATCCTTTTTGTCTTGTCAATCCAAACTCTCATTATTTCCTTCTGATTTACTTTCACAAAATTCTGAATTATTTCTTTGATATTTTGAAGCCTGGATTGCATCTGAAAGGTCCCTCTTCTCCTGTGATGGGGAACAACATGCAAGCTGATATCAAAAATGTCTAACTCTCACAGTTTCATATTGGAGATAAAATCAAAGCACTCCTCAAGAAGAGGACAGTCACTCAGTCTCTATCTGAAGGCAAGTTAGGAGAAGACACCATGATTGTAAAAGCTGCTATGAGTCCTAAATGATGTGGATGTGAAAAAGAAATGAGAAAATCCTGCATGCAACATGCAAGAAACCCATAAAAAGCAATATTGAAGATGGGATATATGAAGAGGAATAGCAAGGAATTTGGCATGTCAGACAAAAAAAAAAGCAAAATAAGAAAAAACTCCAAGATGAAAGAAAAAACATGGGGATGAAGAAAGGCCAGATCTTCAAAGAGAGAGAGACGGATGGTGTTAAAGGGATTGTCTGATGATTCACCCAAGGATTAAATGAAAATATGTTTCACATACTTCAAATGGAGAGAAATGGTACCATTTGTGTCCACTAAACCTGTAGGATGGCTACACTACATATATGTGATTGTAAAAGCATATATGTACTCAATTATACTATAGTTAGATATACATCTGGAGCTACAATAACCATAAAAGTTCTTGGTTTCAGGAACCTTTGACTTGTCAATGCACAGCTTTGTCTACTAAGGGGAAGATAAGGAATTCAAGAAAATACAAAAAAATTTAAAATATATTTTTCCATGTCATCATTTAATGGAAATGTCTTGACAGGTTTTTGAAGGCCTGACTCCTTAACACCTGAAGACATCAAAGAGCAATAGTGTGTACATGAAGACCAGATGGTGAGTAGCTAGCTGTATCACAGGTCTGGCATTGTACAGCTACATAACAGCCTTTCCCATATTCAAGCTTAGTTTAGCTCTGCATCTCTTTAATCCAGAAATCCAGTTTAAAAAAACCCAAAACCCTGAATGTGGAAAAGAAATAGAATCTTGGCATTGGCTTATGAGTTAGGGTTTTTATGCTGCAAGCCCAAAATATGAGTGCTGTTTATCACTGTGTGAAGATTACTTCTGGTAGCTACAAATCCAATCCATGCAGAAAGGCCGTAGAACCTCTGTCTGGTTCAGGTTGAAAGCAGCTCCTGATGAGTTCAGTGGAATTTGGCCCATCTCTTTAACTCCCTTTTATTCAGCTGCATCAGAACATAAAGCATAATATTCAAACATCTCACCATGACAAAAAAAAAAAAGATATTACTGACCTAACTGAAACAGGACTATCCATATCACAGATGGATTATAAATGACATTTGATGGTCCTGATTACTGCAAAAAGTAATAAGAGTATCCCCTCGATGACAGGATAAGAATTATGACTGAAATGGGAGGGGGGGA
This sequence comes from Cinclus cinclus, assembly GCF_963662255.1. NCBI lineage: Eukaryota > Metazoa > Chordata > Aves > Passeriformes > Cinclidae > Cinclus > Cinclus cinclus. The sequence goes on from NC_085047.1 coordinate 69,792,165, forward strand.
GGGAGTGGAAGGGGTTGAAGAAGAATTGTTATACACCCTAAAGAAATTTAAACAATTTTTGTAATAGTTATAGCACATCAGTGATATTTTCCTGATTTGGAAAAATGATTGTAACTCACTGGAAAGGTTTATTATGGAGCTGAATAATTTATACCTCACCATTACATTTGATGAAAAGCAGAGTCAGAAGACTGTTAACTATCTTGATGTAAGTCAGGCACAGATTTGATCCCAGTGACAGCAGAGCGTATTTTGTTGTCTCTTTTTTTTTTTTTTTTTTTTTTTTTGTGGATGAGATAGAAGTAGTCACTGGAAGAAATCTATATTTTCTTTAAAAATGCCTTCAAAATAAGAGAACAGTTTATATAATACTTACATTAACACCAGATATGGCCGTGTTTCCATACTATCCCTATCAAGTTCCCTCTGTCCCAGCATTATGATAATATTAAATGCAAATTATTACGATTTACAGAAGCAACCTTTTTGTCACCACAAGGATTTTCTAGACTAGTTTCAGAGAATTTCTATCACTATTGGTGGAATAAGACCAACTCAAAACTGAAGAGGCATGCTTTGAAAATGGCCAGAGAAAGTAGTCCCTATCTATTGCAGGGGAGTGTGAATAGACGATTGCTATCATTATGTATAATTCCTAATGAACATAGCTCTCTTAGGGTGCTGTTCACACTTGGAATCCCAATTCAAAGACCAGCAGACAAGATCATACAACACATAAAGATATTTGTTGACAGAGTGCAGCAACTGCTTTGTTAGACATTTTCACTGTTTTTTTATTGCCATCTGTAATAGGTCTTAGAGTATATACTGGCATATTTCATGCCTAAATACTGTAACAAAAATATATTTGCTGAAAGGCCAGTAGTTGCTTTTAAAAGGAATAAAAGGTATTAAAGATCTCTTGATATGTGGTAATGATGCTAAATATATCAATAAAAGTAATTTCCTAAGTCATCCTGAGCTAAAGTGCTTTCTTCCCCAAACCACAAGCAGTTTATAAAATGACATTAAGGCAAAATTCACTTATCCACTCCCTGGCTGGAGTCTTTGGATAAAACAGAGACATTCCACCTTAGTGAGTGTTACATAGTTATTGAAGTGCCTCTGTTTTACAGTTTACGACATAGAGAAAGCCTGAAAAAAATCTGAGTTTTTGAGCATGAAAATTCACCTGGGACAAATTATACACGTCCACCTGGAACAAAAGATTGCCTGGAAGGTAAATCTGATGTGAAATCTGGCTTAACATAGATAGGCACAGAGTGTCTGGTAGCAGACACATGGTTAAGAGCTTCAGTGCTGAATAAAGCTCCTCAGGCTACAAGAATCCTCCCTCTGTCTCTCTACAGGAGGACCTTCAGGGCTGATTATGAGCAATATGGCGGATATTTACAGGAAGAAAGTACAAGTATATCCATTGCTTGTGGTGTAGCCCAGGGTGCACTTATTTGGACAGGATTTGGACCTCTGTCAGTCAATCCATTTGCTCTGATTGAGTACGATTCCGGTGCAGGTATCTGAGATTGTGTGTGGCACCTGAGTGCCAGATAAAGAAGATGGGCTCAGCACTCCTATACAGTGTGCTGTATTTAGTGACTCCATACAGATATCTTGGATAACTCAGGGTATGTGAAAAAGCACTTGATTTTTTCCAGAGAAATCACCACAACAAGAAGCCTGTGTTAGTGACACTCAGCAGAGAGGATGACTTAAGGTGTTTATTTTCAGAAGTGCAGATATCTTTCCTGTAAGGGACCTGGTGTCACCTGCTACAGAGCCTCCTAGGATTTTTAGACAGGCTGTTCTTCTGGGGATGTTTGATGGTGCTTTCCAGAATGATGGGATTCAGAGTGCCCTTGGGAGACCTTTGTTGCACCCAGTATTGCAACAGCCTTTACATGTGCATTGATTCTAGCTGGAACAGAGTTAAATTTCTGTATAGCAGATGATATGGTGCCATGTCTTGCATTTCTGACCAAACCTTCTAACTTTAGGTACTTCTGAACAGTGTCTGCAATTGTGAAAGCCTTCTCTGTTTCTTACTCTGCCACCATCCAGTGAATAAACTGGACCATCATGAGGCTAGGAGGGGACAGAGCTGGGCAGATGACCCAAATTAACCAAAGAGGTGCTTCATGCTTCACAATGTCATGTTCAGCAATAAAAAGGGAGATGAGGGAGATTTATGTAGGTTAGACATCTTTTGCTTGGGACCTGGCAGGGTGTCAGTCTACTGCTGGAAGGCGTTGAACGATTGCCTATTAGTTGTTCTATTTTGTTTGTTTTCTGTTCTCCTTTCCTCCTTCACTATTCCTTTGTTTATGAACCTTTTTTTTTCTTGACCCATTAGTTTTACCCTTTCTTTTTTCTTCCCTTGTTCCACTAGTAGAAGGTGGTAGAAGGTGGGCCAAAAATGTGAGCAGCTGTACAGTGCTTAACTGTCTATCAGGCCTAACCCAAAACAGCATGGCATAAACATAAATATTATTTTTGTATCCAATTTTTTTCAGGTTTCCAGTGGTTTCCTGGTTTGCATTCCCCATGCCTAAGACAAATATCAGAAAAAACAAACAATATTGATTGGCAACAATTGGCAAACTCACCAGTTTTTTGCTTGAGGCCAGACTGGAAAGCAGTCACGCCATCTCTTGTCCAAATTAATCTTTGTTTACTGACATTTACCTTTAACTACAGTGCTGCACATATTCTAAATCACTCCACAACTGAAAGGCACATGTTAGAGGACAGAATGTGTTGTGGCCAGGCTCTCTTGGGTTGTATCCAATTAAGGCTCCAAGAAAGATACTGGACTCTGTTGTAGGGTATGCTGTGTACAGTTTGGTTTTGTTCCATTCCTGGAAGCCTTTTCTCTCCCCCACTCTCTGCATTTCCAGCCTGATTGCCACTTACATCTGCTTTTCAGAAATTGAAAATTTGGATGGGTAAACAGCACAGATGTGATTGCAGAAGCTGCAGTATAAGTTTGATATATATATATCAAACACCTTTGATCTTATGGGATGTTAGCAATGGTGACATATCTGTGGAGGCTGTCTGATTATTTGGCAAAGGCCAGCAGAAGTTACTGACTCTGTAATCAAAATTTCCTGTTTGGTATGTCCCATCCCAACAGTCCTGTAGTTAAATTCTATCCCCTTTTACAGGAAATTATATTTCTCTGTTATTAAATGAAAGGCTTCTAAAATTATTACTCATCTGTAATTCATTAAAAATGGGAGGAATTAGCTTCTTCCATGGATATGACCAAGTGCCAGATTCTGTAATGAACTGTAGAACCTGTGAAAGTTTATTGAGGACTCTACAGTTGTTTGGGCTGTAGATTATTAAATCATGTGGCAGAGAAACTGTACAGCAGAATAGAGGAGACATAGTTGAGCTTCTATCAAAGAACATGAAATCTCAAATTTATTTGCACATTTCTATCAAAGATCATGAAATATCCAACTTGTTTGCTACATGAAACTTGATCATCCTGGGCTTTGTACCTATGAATAATATCTAGGTTACTGTGGATCCAGGCCTAATACTAGGCAAGGCTTTTGGGTTGTGACTCACAAGGACAGATGATTCCCAAATACCTTAGTCACCAGAGACACCTCTGTTTACAGTACTTCTCCTTTCAGCTAAGTTGATGCCTCCCCTTCCCAGCACGGTGGCTCACCCAGCACCAGTTCAGAACAGCTATAATTCTGGATCCTGTCAGAAGAAGGTAAGACCATATAGAATACCTAATTATCCCTGGGTCCAGTACAAGGCACCTGGCTCCCCACACAGTAATCTGGGCTGCAGTTTGAGAAATAATGTGTTGCAAAATCTAGCCATGTGGCACCAGTCCCTCAATCAGAAAGCAAAGGTAATTAATATTAGTTCAAATATAGCCAGGAAGCCCATTCAGCTACTGTTCTTTCTTAAAATGCATTTTTAAAATTATAAAGAAGCTTCTCATTCAGCAGAGTAAGCAGTGAATGATTCAGTGTATAAACTCTTGTGAAACCCAAACTGTTATTATTACCAGACATCGAAGGCCAATAGAAGATATCCTTGGGCATCTCCAATAAAGGAAAAAATATTTTTGTTTCTTGAGAGGGTTTATTTATATGCTGACACCTTGAGTGGAACAAAGGAGTATACAACAAAAGGGGTTTGTCAGGGGCAGCTGGCCCGCAAAGAAAAGATAGCTATTTCTTAAGCAGACTGCAATTTATTAGCTATTAATTTTACTTTTTTCCTTACAATGCCATTGGAGTAGTTCTCTCCAGTAGATATTTTTCATGTCATCCATTTGGTATGTAATGGGGTTTATGAGGGCGGCTAATATGCAACTGATTAATTAGAGTTGCCACTGAAAAGAACCTTCTGTTGTGTATGACCTGGTGACTGACTGCTTGGAGGAAAGAAATGTGTGGCTTGGATATAAAAATTATCAACTGAAAAGGTTTATGCAATTGACTCAACAGAATTATATAAAATTGTTAAGAAAGTGTTGCTTTTCTTGCTGTTCCCCAATTCTTTCTCTTTCTAAAAATTGTTTTTTCCTATTTTTTTATTCTTTTTTACTGTTGCACCCAGAGGCTGCACCAAGATTGAAGGTTGCTGCACCAAGATTGAAGGTTGCTGCATTGAGAAGGGGAAAAATAAATCCTAGAATGTCCAAATCAGATGGGCCACTTTGATGAAGAGTTGTACTGAAACTTCAGGCTAATATTTCTCATTCAAAATAAAACAGACAAAGGAAGGGGGAAATATTTTTTCATTTATTTATTTTCATTATTTCATTTTTCTTCTATTTTTATTTTTTCTATATGTTCTTCTTTTTATGCCCTTAAGCTTACTTCTTTCCAGTTATTAGTTAGAAGGAGTTTCAGAGCTTGAGATGGGAGCTGTCTTTGACTAACCTTTCAGATAATAGACAATGCAGGTGGCAAAGGGTTTAGAGAGAAAGCAATATGAGGAGCAGCTGGGGGAGCTGGGGTAGTTTAGACTGGAGAAAAGGAGGCTCGGAGGAGACCTCATGACTCTCTACAACTCCCTGCAAGGAGGGTGTAGACAGCTGGGGTTCAGCCTTTTCTCCCAGGCAAGCAGTGATAGGACAAGAAGACATAGTCATAAAGTGCACCGGGGTAGGTTCAGGCTGGACATGAGGAGGAATTTTTTTACTGGAAGGGTGATTAAGTTCCAAAACTGGCTGCGCAGTGAGGTAATGGAGTCACCATCTCTCGAGGTGTTGAAGAAGTGTTGGGGGAAGACAGCGCCATGATTTAGTTGACAGGGTGATGCTCAACGATCTTGGTAGTATTTTCCAATTTCTAAGAAAAGTACTTCAATTTACATTTTACATCCAGAAAATTTCAATGGAAAGGAAAATATTTTGTAACTTACTTGTTTGAGACACGTCCTGTAGCGCTTACAATAATAGCTGTTAGCATGAGACACTTACTCTTCCCTTCTTTCCTTCTCATGAGTTTTGGAAAGGAATGTAACACTTAAAAACTGACCTGAGGTCTATCTTTTTAGACATATTATGCATGAGAGTATTATTACAATGTCTTGGAGTCTCATAACATTTAATAAATTCAAGCTCATAACTTCCCACTGATTTAGAGTGGTAATTATTCACAGTGGTACACTGTTTCCCATATTAAGTCATCCCAAATTCTTTTAAAACCTTCCAATTAAAATTTGCTTGAAAAAATTGATAAAAAATAAATCTTCTTCTTTCTGCATATTAATGATAAAAAGGAATATTATTTTGGCTAGATGCGAATATAAACAGAAGCTCTGTATGCTGAGAGGTAAAGTCTCCAGCTGTCACATTGGAATCCATAGTTTTATGTGTGTGGTTAATCCTTTTCATTCACTAGATGGTTTAATTATGATGGGAAAAAAATTCCTGCAAATAGTAAGTGTGGAAACACCAACTTTCAGGCAGACTTTTGAACTGGAAGGGTTAAATGTATTTGAGCGCAAGGAATGAAAAAAATGGTGAAGCCAGTGAGTTTTAAGAATGAACATCAGGACATGTGGCTAGCTAGAGGTGGAACAAAACCACAGTGAAGTCA